>NC_090922.1:87754202-88057232 GCF_040938575.1 Ambystoma mexicanum
TACCATAAAGATAAACTGCTTGTTTCCTATCTCTGCCGCCACTAGTGGTTCCTCATTTGCACTTTGTGTGGTGGATAGGACTGGACACGCAAGTACTCCCTGTGGGCTATCCTAGTCTTGGTATCTTTGCTGACCTGGCACTGAAAAAACGTTGTCACCTATGACTGTTACGCCACGGAATGGTGCAGGGGCACAGTTTGCGGCCGATGCAAAAGGGTTATTGTTTATGTTCCCTACTGAGTTTTGTCTCGCCATGGGCTGTAGTGTGTTTTGCTGTTGTGGCTGCTGCTGTTGCTGTGAGGCTGGCTGCCTTTGTTGCATTTGGGGGTCATAGCAGTACTGATCTTGTTGTCCCTCTCTCCCCATTGGAGCTCCACAAGAGCTACCTGGGTGTGGGCAGCCCGACCCCTGTTCATTGTTCATGGGCTGCTGCTGTTGCTGCTGAAAATACCCTAATAGTCGCATTCTACAATCTCGTGAATAATGTCCCCATCTTCCACAATTCCAACATGACCCCTGTTGTCCTCCTCTTGGTCCTTGCCCACCAAACCCTCTGTTTCCCATTCCTCCATATCCTCCCCTCTGCCTACGGTACCCACCTCTTCCTTGGGCCAGCCCGTTCTGCCACTGTGATCCTTGGCATGGCTGTTCCTCTCCGTTCTACTGTCCTTGGTCCTCTCCAACCCACTGCGCTGCTATCCCAATGAGTCTTCCTCCCGCGTTTTCCTCTCCTTCGTTTCCTCTGTCTGCGGTTACGCTGGCAGTAAGGGCGGCAACCTTCACTAATTTCGTCTGCACTAATTTTGCTTCGTCGGCCAGCCTCTTTTGCGTGACCTCCTTTTCTGTCTCTTTGATCCTCCTCCAATGGTGTACAATTATGCTCTGAATTTCAGGCCACCCTTTAGCTTCGATCCCAGCTATTTTGTCCAAGGCCTTCTGCGCCTCTTTCGGCAACCCCTTTTTAATGATAAAATAAAATAAAGCTGTTGATTGATTCCATGCCGTACCAGTTTCGCTTCTCTATAAGTCTTGCACTTGCAAAATGAATTGCGCAGGGTCCTCGTTCTCCTCCACCGTGCACTGCATCACTGCATGTAAATCTGGAACATCTGGAAATGCACGCCGCAATGAATCCTACACTTGTGCTCGAACATTATTGAATGGTGATCCATCGTGGCGATCACAGCTCATTGTTACTCCCGGGAACCCTGCCCTTTCCCAGATTGTGTCTGCTTGGTCCCCGATTGCTGATACTAATAAGCTTTTCACATCACCTATAGCAAACGGCACGCCTGCCGTGTTCTTCTCAAATACATGTATCCACTTACCTGCTCCTCCCGTCAGCGGGGGGAGGAGTTTTAACAGGTTGTTTTTGTCCATTTGGGCCCACGGAATATAATTTGGCCTACCTGCTCCTTTATATATCAGTGGCATTTGTAGTTTCTGTTTCTTTCCTGTTTTGCTCGTTCTCCCTTTTTTCGTTTCACTTACCAGTATGTTCCCTGTCCTCCCTGTTCGTTGTCTTAATCTGCCCTGCCATAATGGTGGTGATAGTGTGTCTGGATAACGGCAGTTTGGCAGTGGGGAACCTTCTGCGGCAGCTGCCTCTTCGTATTCATCTAAATCATCCCATACTTCTTCTATCTCTGACTCTAGCTCATTATTATCCTCCCAGTTTTCCTTGGGTTCGCTTCCTTGTCTTTCACTCAGATCTCCACTTTGTTGACTCTCCGGTGTGTTTGGGCGTATAATTCTTACTGGCTTGTTATTCAATTGGAACAGGAACTGTCCTGACGGCCACTCTTGTTCTTGTCTTTGCTGTGATGACGTCCCTTGCGATGCTATAGATTGCCCTGATACCGAGGCTGCTGGGGTTGCATTGCTTACTGCCCCTATCGGGGGTGTGAGATCTACCAGTGACAGCGGGGGGACCCCCCCCTCCCCCTGGCAACATTTGTCCTTTGTCACATAGAGCTCTTAACCGCGTTATTTCCACTTGTGCGTGTGCTAGCTGGCGATTTAAATCGCCTGTTAAACGTGCTATGTCCACAGGAGGCGCACTTGTCAGGCCATACAGGCCTCCTTTGTCATATGGTGGAGGCTCGGGGGCTGTTTCCCCGTCCTGAGCAGTGGGGGTGGGTGGTATATACAGGGGCTCACTAAGCCCTACTGCTGGCCTGGTCATGTAGGGGATAGATTTTTGTTACTCCGTTCTCGGTTGTAGTTGTTGAGCACTCCCATTTTGGTGTTCCGCTTACTTCTTCAGGTATTTTCTGCTTTTCTATCATTTGGCTGGTGCCTACCTCTGCCGTGGGGGTAACTTCCTCAAACATTCGCCATGAATCTAATACTTCTCTCCGGTTCTGTAACTGTTTCCCTTTGTATCATGCTAGCAAATGTGTTGATAATAGGTCCAACACTCTTTTGTCGAATGACCCTCCTTCTGGCCAAATTGGTATAACCCCATCTTCTTTTATCTCAGTGATCCACTGATCGTGATACTTCTGTATCCTGTCACTATATAGTGGAAGGTGCTGGCAAATATGTGCCAGTGGCGTTACTCCCCTCATGGCAATGCTTCTTTTCCTTTCTTGTGTGTTCTGGTACCCTTGATTCCCTTCCCACCTCTCACTTGGTATGTCAGTTACAATATGTGAAAATACGTTCTTTATCAATGCTCGCAATTATGGTATGTCACATTAGCTGTTCTTCTTGAGAGGTGTTACCTGGTCACCTCTCACAATTTATTTCTTTGCCTATTATTCATTAATCACAAGTTACTTGTACTGAAATACTTTGGCGTGTTCAACAAGACATATACACAAAAGCAGACCGACAAACATATAATCATGCAACATACACATGCACTGCCTGCGCGCGTTTGTTCTTTCCCTATTTGTGTTACTGTCCCAAATTTTTCTTCTTCCCTATTCTACCTACTATTTCGCATTCGCTCCCCACCTCTTTCACCTTTATTATGTCTCAAGATTTCTTACCTCCACGGAAAAAGAATATTCTAAAAACTACTCCGAGTCTACTCAATGTACGAGACTCCTACTATTTTTCTCTTTATCTCTATTCTGCACTTGGTCAGGAAAAATGCTACGCGGCTCCGCCTTCTATCCCGTAAGTACTAGGATACAACTTATCTTCTTCTCACTTCTTACAACACCTAATGGCCATATAAAGGATAGATCAGAAAAGCCTCACCATCACTCACACAGACCCTATTCTTAACTACCTTCCATTTGTTTGCTAATTCCCTTCTTCCTGTATTTTCCCCTTACCTTCCTTTGGGGTCTTTGCAACCGGGACTCCACGTGTTCAGTCAGGTACACCGAGGGACGCTGCTCACGGCCGGACCTTGCTCAGGTCCATCCCCCAACCAAGCCGTGGCCTGCCATGGCGAGCAGCCTTTTCGATCGGGTATTCGTCAGCCGAGAACCCTTGACCCTTTCTTCTTCGTGTGCACAGTCTGGTCAACCGCGGAGGCGATGGTTTGCTGGGGGCGCCCTGGATTTCGCTGCCAGGCGGTGCAGGCCTCGAGGCACCTCTCTAAATCACGTCGGGGTCACCAAAAATGTAGGTGCCTTTCGCCGGCTTACTACGTGTGAGAGAAAATAAAATAACCACCCCTGTCGAGGAAGGAGGCACTGAGACCCGGCTGCAAGAGTTCAAAGGATGGTTTATTTCTACAGCTAGGAAATAACCCAAAAAAAACCCCTACCAAACTCTAACTCTAACAAAAAGTGCTAAATGGACCCGATTGGCCAGGCGGTGTGGTGCTGTAGGTGTGGGTGGCATCTCTTCCTTCTGGTTGGCTGAGTGGCTGACGAAATGACGGACGTCAAATATCTTGTGCTCCACGCAGGTCAGGGTCCGGTCACTGTGGTCACTACCTATGCTAATATGTTGCATTCGAAAAACACAAAATAACAAATAACAAATTATCTAAAACATTTTATGCTACTTTTCATATTTCTACACAAGTTACACATAATAATTATTGTCAGTACAATTGGGTCATTCGTGGCTTTAATTAGAGGCCTTGACCTTTATTGTGCATGTAAAAAGAATCAAGCTGTGTTTCACATATCTCCTAAACTTCAAACCTATTAGTATGAGAAAAAAAACATATATTGTAGTAAAATGCTTAAGGTTAGTAGTGGGTGTGTTGGGTGGGTTTCGCAGAACAGGCGAGGGTCTGGCACTTGAAAGTAATACCTTACAGGGAGCGCAGGGTCAAGATGGCAATAAATTGTTCTAAATGGGGGTGGGTGGCTTGCACGTTTATGGGGACGAACAGCAGAAAGTGCTTAGCTCATCCTGGTTCACATGCTGGTTCTCATGCTAGCAGTGATCTCAGAGGAAGAAAACTGTACATATTGGTTGTTGCAACTTTCTCCGGCTTCAGCGTGAGAATGGGAGCACAGAGCTTTCCTTCGCAGGGGGAGTGCAAGGGTGGGGGCCAGCCAGCTGCCTGCGCGCCTTGTGTGTGTCTCTGTCCTTGGCTGCTGTGGTGGAAGGGGAGCTGAGCATTGCTGTACTATCGCAGTGAGGCCTGTTTACCCAAGATGGAGTTGAAAGGGGGCACAAAAGATAGATGCCCCGTGTCCTGCTCAGTAGTCCCATCTATGTAGCAGTCAACCGTGGTTAACTTTACATAAGAGCAAGGGGCAATCCCACTACCGGAGGCACGTGGTCCAAGCCTTGTACTGAGGAGTGTATGGCGCAAGGGGGGCCGGGGGCCCCTCACTCCCATACAGTACACACAAACAGAAGGCTTCTTCGTAACCAAACAGTAGAGAGCCATATAGCCCCTCCGGGGTCAAAATTTAAATACCCTGCAGATCCCCAGAATTTCACAGGGCACTGGGTGAGTTGTGACGTCAATGGAGCATGCGACTACATACCATGTAGCATTGACGACTATGCGAGATGTGGAGGTGACCTGAGGGGGGTGAGTAAAATGTGGATCCCTAAAGAGCCCTATTTGGGGCAAAAAAAAAGGAAGAGCATGGCTGTGAACTCGAGCAGAGGGGGGAATGTTAAAAGGCAGATGAATACATCATCCATAGCATCTGCCCCACCCCCAATACAGTACTGAACACTTGGTAAGCATTACTCACTTAGACAAACATACCACCCTTATCCCAGGCAGGTACAACAAGACATAGAGGCAATCTAAGCTAAAGATGGCAAAAGCAGTCACGCTGATGTTGCACCATCAACAGGCACACACACTAGACACAAAGTAGATATATACTCCACATGAAGTACAAGTACACTAGGTCAAATGTGCATTTAATCATGAAAAACATTAAAATAGAACCACATGACATGAAGAACACTAACATAACATAACCCATGTATAAACTGAATGCAACATGAATGACACATGCGTATAGCTAAGAGTGCAATAGGGCAGCCATCTTCTTTAAAATGGACACCACAGCATGCTTTTAAATAGACAAAAGCCTCGAGGCCTCCAGAGAACTCAAAAGGGTGACTGGGTCACTAATAAATGCGAAAACTAAAGGAGACTGTATTAATAGCAGTAGCATATATTGTTTGACAAGCCAAATTTTGGTTTTATTTATGATTGTTTGAATGTGGTAGTATGGGACTATGAATGAATGTTCAACATATGAATGCTAATCTGATGGAATGAATTCATTGTTTTTTATGTTTTTTATACCATACATAAACTGATTATGTGAAATGCGTATTGAAGTGGGAGAATGGGAGAAAAAGCTCCCCCCAATCTCCTCGCGACCATGGCCTAGAGGATCGCGGCCCAGACACCCGCCACAAGATGAATTCGTCTATCTACCAGACGACCAAATACCCTGGTTCAAGAACATAAGGATATGCCCACCAGCCTGCCCTACTCAAGCCGACACCTGCGGCATGGATGTACTCGACTAAGACCTCAACAACAAGCACCCACATCGTTAGAGATGCCATAACGACCTAGCCAACTGCCAAGAACACACGTGCCACCATTCACACTGGTCACTCACTCACCAACCCACACGAAGAATATATTCAGTGCTATGACGTAGGTGACGGATACACCCACTGACGCGCATCTTTATTATTTTTCACATAGGTTTTTCCGTAATGCAGAAACGCAAGACGCATAAAGCACTCACGTATACGCTTGCTGACGCTTCTCCCACCCCTCGCATCGTGATGAGAATATAACAAAGACGTAATACTGCCTATGAAGCCATGTCAAACCGCAACACAGGTGCCGTGCATTACACATCCCCACCCATGAACCAGGCCCAAGTAGGCCGCAAGCAAGAACTGCCATGAACACTGAAAGACCGAGAGTACAAGTGCTGATCACGCAGAACGAGCCCAGCGAGAGCTCACAGCCAAGGGGGCGATGTTTCAACTCGTATGCTCCCAGCCGGCGCCAAGGTCACACCTGTAAGCAAAGCCAAGCGCACAGAAGCAAAATACAACTTTAAATGTGCAGAATTCCGCCCCAGCTACGGTCTCTCCACATGTGACCAAGCCAACCTGACAAGGTGCCAGACCCACGAGGGAGAAGTCACCTGGGTCCCACGTCTGGGACACAGGTTGCAACAATGAAATGACCCGATGGACACCTACAGCGATGGGAATGGTCTGCTCTCAAGCCTATGAGCAAATCCGCACATTTTCTGCACAAACACATAGTTACACATTGTTGCTAGCGACAGGTACACCGCGAGCTGGGAACAACGATGGTCCCAGACTGGGGGGCTCGCGGGAGGACCAATCAGAACATGCGGGCACTCATCACTGACGCCACTAACATTAGCCAATCATTAGGGGTCTTTGTGTAACAATTTTGAACTATCTAATCGAAGGGACAACCCAAGTATACCACCTGACTCATCCTCAACCACTAATATTGCTCTCTATATGTATGCTATACTAACCGTACCACTCGAGGAACCAATCCGGAGTGGCAATAGGTTTTTCGCTAACTTTCCCAGGTGACGCAAGTAGCGCGTCATACTGCGACAAAAAGGGCCTGCGAGCCCCACAAATTTTGAGAGTCTGGACAGACGCGTACGATCCTAGACCCATCCCTGCCGTTGTTTTAATAAACAACAGAACCGCCTTGCTTCTTGTGTGTGTCTCATACTCATTTTTGGGAAACACAGGAGGAGTTGGGGCCTCCCAGCCCGGAGGTCCGCGGACGGCTCAGCTGACCCCGGGATAATCACCCCGACAAGTTGGAGGCACTGCTGAGATCTGTTTACGATCTACCTTTTCATTTTTCCAAGGCCTCTCGTTGCGAGGAGGCCCGGCGGCGTGGGCCCCCTCTGCCCCCTTTTTGAGGACTACAGGACGATCGCGGAACTTCGAGAAGACCGGACAGCGCAATCCGGATATTGGCCCTCGGGATCCGGTTGAGAAGTATCCCGCCCGCGGTTGGCGAGTGTCCAGACGTGGTCCAGACGAGGGGAGGTGGCGAGCCGCTTGGAGGGGTGCATGCAGTCGAGCGGCCCCGCATCAAGAGAACTTGGTGAGTATGTCACACCCAACAAGCAATGTGAGATTGTGAGGGAGGGGGGAGGAGTGCAATAAGGGCGGTTGGAGGTGTTACTAAGGTGTGCGGCGAAGATTCGATCAATTAGTGTTGACGGTAAAGTGAATGGGAGCAGGACAGGCACGAGAGCCGTCCGCTACCACGTCAGGGAAAAGGGTGGGTGGAGCAAGAAAGCACAAGGTGCGGTTGCTCGTAGACACTGATTGGCCTAGGTCGTGGCCACCTGTAAGGGGGGTGTGTGTGTGGCTTCCTACGAATTGGTGGTTATTGATCAATGAGTAGATGACGATCCCTATTGATCGAGCAGTGAAACTCGATGGATAGATGACGTTTTCCTGTAGGTGGTAGCTAACTTGTTGCCTAGTACGGAAGATAATTGGCTGGTTAGGCCCTCCCGTTGAGGGGCGTATCACACGCGAGGCGACGCAGCGTGCGCAGTCCGATTATATTGTTGGTTACCTTGTTCCAGGCGTAACAAGAGGACAGCTGTGGGGTTAACGGGGACAAACAGCAAAAACTTATTGCGAGCTTTCTGAAGTGTAAAAGATCTTACCGGTAGTTTTTGGAAGAGGTCGGTGACGTCACCTGTAGGGCTTTTATAGGATACCTTGACCACACAGCATTGTTGAAGGGTGGTGGGGAAGTGAATAGAGGTCAGGGGGTGCGCACGGAGGTTGTCGGCCACCCCAAATACAGGACAGGTGGAGAGGGGGAAGTGACCGTGCACGGAGAACGCCGGCCACGCGAGTGAGGTAGGAGGAGGAGGGGAGGAGAAAAAGTGGGACGGCTGTATAAGCATGTCACACAGGGCACGCAGCCGCAGGAGGCTTCGTGCGCCGTGGCCGCAGGGGGCCGTAACGGTATTAAGGAAGAAAAACAAATACAGGAAAAGACAGCATATTTGCAATTGTTATATTTGACTGTTTTTCTTTAGCGGACGGTCGCAAGTCCCCAAACTACGGGGCCAGGTAACATATCTGCAATTGTTATATTTGACTGGTTTTCTTTTAGCGGACGGTCGCAAGTCCCCAAACTACAGGGCCAGGTAACGACAACTTTACTGAAGGGAGCTAACAACACAGTGTAACCATGTCATACGGGTTAGGATCGGGAGGGTGCGGGAATACCCTCACTACCCCACTCCAGCATATGTGTAAAACACTATCGCCCCATAGGGAAAAACTGATCAAATACAACATAGAATGGACACAAGGGACAGACAACAAAATGACGACACCCTGGCTGCCTAACGGCAGTTTCGACCCGTACGTCCAACACTCACTACTGACACATATACATAACGCATACAAGGGGAAGAAGTTGGCACATCACGTGGAGGTGTTTAACTTATGGAGGATGTTCCAGGGGTCCCGACCAGGACCAACAGGGATGTTTACTGTGGAGGAAACGAAGGAGGGGAAGAAGATTAAGGAGGAAGAGGGAAATGGGGAAAAGGAGGTTGACAGCGCACAGTGCGCGGGAAGAGCCCGAGAGGGGGAGGAAAAGCTTAGCATCGCAAATGAAATAGAAATAAAAAAGGAAAGGACCGACGACATGCCCTTAGCGAAAGTAGTGAAGAAGGAAGAAGGGGGGTTATATCCTGTGACGGAACTACGAGAAGTGGTAAGGCAACAACTAACGGCGGCTGAGGGGTATTTAAACCCCGCGTACAGCCCACCACCATATACAGCTACAGGTAGCTACACAGGGCGGGGGAGGTGACAAGTACGGTAGGCCCAACTTATACGAAGATGCACGCAAAGGAAGGGAAGAATAGTGAAGAACCAATCCCAACCATAGGACATGACGAGTGGGTAGCCGCGCAGGTGCTGTTAAAATTGCAAGGGACACTAACGGGAGAAGAAAAGGAGGTAGTACGGAGACTGAACCAGAACAATGAGGGTAGCAGTGAAATAAGAGGGGAGGAAGATAAAAGGAAAGAAGGGGAGCTGTTACGAGCAGAGGAGGAGATGTTGGAGCAACGATTGGCAGAATTAAGGAATGAGCAAAACGCCCTGATCAAACAGCTTGAGAAAGAGGAACGAGAGAGAAGGAGGGAAAGGAAGGAAAGGAAGGATGAGTTAGAAAAAATGAGGGAACGAACTGAAGAACGGAAGCGGGAAGCTGAAAGGATGAAGGCGATAGCAGAAAGGGTATCTCGAGCAGCACAGCGTGACAGGAAAAGAGAGGAAGAAGAGAAAGAAAAGGAAATGGAAATATGGAAGAAGAAAATACTATCAGAAAGCACCAAGAAATACAAGGAAGGTGAAGTAATAGAAAGCATATTAGAAAGGGAGAGAGAGAGATGGGAAATGAGGAGAGAGGAAGAAAGGATATTAGAGAAGGTGAGGAGTGAGGTGATGGAGGAATTGAAAAAGAAAAGAGAGGAAATAGGTGGTGAAATAGTGGAGAAGAGGGAAGGGGAAAGAAGAGATAGGAAAGGGGAGAGTTGGGTAAGGACATATGTACGTCGGGATGCAGAAGTAGCCACAACATCAGCACAAAGGGGAGCAATTGGTAAAGGAGAAGAGGAAGGAACGGATTTAATAGATTTAAAAACAGTGACGATTAGGGTAAAAAGGACAGATTGGGGGTTGTCGCTCCTGGATGAATTCTGCAGCGAAGAAGAAGAAGGAATGGGTGGAGAAGGAAGAAGCGGCGATAGGGAAAGCTTAGACAAATTGTACATCACCCGCACCAACCGGGAATCACTATGGGCAGGCAGAAGGAAGGAAGAAGTGGGGGGAAGTGAGTAGAAAGAACGAGAAGTGGCGGGAAGGCAAACACGTGCAGCTACACCCGCATCATTCCGCCCAACATGTCCGCCCACACCCGCTCCTGAGCACACCCCCTACGCTGGCAGGCTTAGAGATCTTCCCGGACGTAGGCAGGAAGAACAGACGCACACACCCACATTAAATAAAGAAAATAATAAGAGAAGGGGAAGAAATGAAGGGGAAGCTACAACGAGCAGCGGTAATATGAACATGACAGATGATCCAGAGAACACAGAAGAAGAGGGGTATACAGACTCCACACCGCGACAACTGGGGGGACAGATGGGACACAATCTAATGCCGCTATTGGAGAGGGGGGGGCTAGACCACAATACGTCCCTTGGAAGCATGCCGATAATGACAATATAAGTGTAGGCTCCCATCACTAAGTGGAGGAGCAGGAAAATGGATATACGAGATGGAAAAGCACACTGCAGGACAGAAACTAGCAGTAGGAGACGTGAAGGGCCTATTAATATCAATATTAGGGGATACAGCAGATGACATCTGGAAGAGAGCGGGTTTCCCCAGGGTCACAATAACGAACACATCACATGACGGGGCGCCATTTGCGAATTGCAGGCATGCATTATGGCAAGCTCTGAGGGTACAATACCCAGACACCTCAGATATACGAGCAATTATGTCACGCAAGATGTGTGAGAACGAAGATCCTGTTGATTATATCCAGGAGATTCAGGAGAAGTGGCGTATGGAAACTAGAGAGCAATGGGACAAGACACCGGCAATATTTTACCACATACTAATACAAGGGCTCCCGCAGGCAGTACAAAAACAATTGAAGAAAGTAGTGGGGATGGAAGCCAAGGCTAGGCCGGAAATACAATTGACAATAGTACACCATTGTAGGATATGGCAAGAAAAGATGAAACAAAAGGAAGAAGATAGAAAAGCGGAAGAGGCTAAATTAGTGCAGAAAAAACTGACTAAATACACCATGGAAGGAGCACTAATAACTACACCAACAACAATGACACCAAACCCCACGCAAGTAGTGGCCGCACAGGATCCCTCACAACCACAAATAGCACCACTACCACAATCACCACGACTTATAACACAACAGCTGCCACCACCCCCACCATACACGGCTAACCTAGGAGGAGGGTACATGGTACCAGGAAATGGATATTATAATAACCTCAGGGGAAGGGGAGGAATGATTAGGGGGAGGGGATATGGCCAACCTGCACAACAGCAAGGGGGAGGATTCCGGAGCTTCTACCCCACTGGGCAACCAGGGTACCAAGATAATGCAGGAAGTTTCCCATGGCAGACCAGGGAACCACCTGTATGTTGGGTTTGTGGGATGTTAGGACACATGTCACGTACTTGTAGAATGAGACCCTCCCCACTAGCATGGGGGGACAAGGACAACAAGGGCCTATGAGGGAGCAGCAGGGTTACCAACAGCCACAGGGGCTACAACAGAGCAGCACACAGCAGCAATTAGCAACACAACAATAGCTGCAGACATATTCACTACCGCAACAACAGGTGACAATAACACAACAACTCCAAGTGCAGCCAGTGCAGCAGCCCACTCAAATACAGGACCATAAGGTAACCTCCACCGATACACAGCTACAACAAACACAATTGGGAAGGGTGACTATCCTGGGACACAACCCTTACACAGGAAGTGGTCAGTCATTATACCCACAATAGGACAGCCCACAGACGTCCTTGGTGTGTCCCATCCTGTCGATAACACCTAATAGTGCGGAGGAACCACGCATTGAGGTAACGATAGGTGACAAAAAATTATCATTCCTTGTTGACACTGGGGCAACCAGGTCTTGCATAAGGGAGGGTAGATTTAAAATGTCAGGTGAGGCCATGAACACCCAAGGATTTTCTGGGACTAGGGGGTTGGTTCCCTTTACTGATAACATCTCCTTATCTATTGGAGATTATGACATGTCTGTCCCGCTCCTGTATTCAAGGGAGTCGCCAGTGAACATACTTGGGAGGGACATAATGAGCAGGTAAAATATGCCAATCTCTTTCACGGAGGATGGCATAATTTGCTCCACACAAGGAATAAACATGCTTACTGCACGACAAATACTGCAAGCGTACCTTGGTCAGACAGTAGCTCGGGCTGAGCCAGTGGATGGCGAACTGTTCCAGTACAGAACAGACATGGCATTCGCCTGGATGCCAGGAATAGAAGGAAAGATCTGGAGGAGGCCAGCAGCATATTTGTTCAGGCCTGAGACACCAGCCAATGAACCAGAAAGGAAGGTGATTTCGGTAAGCATCGAGAGTATTATAGCAACTGCTGATTATATCGCAGTACATGCCCAAGACCGGGAAGGGAGAGCATGGAGGACAGTGATAGCCCTGGCTGAGGGATGCAGGCTCGCCCAGGTGTCCGATGAAGAGCTCTTTTTAGAAGACAGGGAAGAAGGTGAGATGGTATTTATGAGTGTAGATATATGGCTAAGAGTGACCTATAAGCAAGTGGCACAGAAAATGGCCATGGCACTTGAGGCACCCGCATCTACCCCAGTTCCATTCTACGAGGAAGATATGGCAAAAGTTCCAGCATCACTGTGGACCACCAGTCCCTATGACGTGGGCTGCATAAAGAGTATCGGGGGAGTAAGAATAAAGCTGAAGAAGGGTGCAATACTACCTAGAGTGAAACAATACCCACTATCAAAAGAGGCAGATGAGGGCATATACGAAACCATAACGGCCCTAATAAATAATGGCATATTGGTACCATCAGAATCACCATGTAACACGGTCGTGTACCCAGTGCGCAAAGCTAAAGGAGGGTCTTGGCGTTTTATCCAGGACCTCAGACCCTTGAATAACATTGTAGAAGCAGAATACCCCATAGCAGCAAACCCAGCCACACTATTATGTGGAATTTCGGCAGAGGCCTCACGGTTCACCGTGATTGACCTCAAAAATGCCTTTTTCTCAATACCCCTGCACCCAGATTCACAAGACTTGACAAGCTTCACATACAGGAACACAAAATGGAAACACACCAGGTTACCACAAGGGTACTGCGAGTCACCCTCAATTTTCAACAGAGTAATACAGATGGACTTGGGAAACATTGAGTTAGAAAGTACGGTTCTGCAATATGTTGACGATATAATAATTTGCAGCACAAGCGAGAAAAGGTGCAGGGAGGACTCAATGAAAATGCTGACAGTGTTGGCTGAAAAGGGTTACAAGGTAGACAAAGAAAAGTTACAGTCCTGTCAGGAACAGGTACTATACATTGGTCAACTAATATCCCAACACGGAAGAAAGATTGCACCACAAAGAGCACAAGCTATATCCAACACGCCACTACCACAAACGGTGAGGGAGCTGCAGCAGTTCCTGGGATTATGCAACCACTGTAGAGCATGGGTTTTTGACTACAGCTCATACATAGGACCCCTACTTGAGGCATTGAGAGAAGCACACAAAGGGGACAAAACATTGGGATGGACAAGGGAAATGAAGGAGGCATTTGACGAGTTGAAGCACGCCATATCCACTGATCTGGTATTAGCCACCCCAGATTATGAACGACAGTTCTTTATCTTTTCGCATTGCGACTCAGCAGTAATGAAAGCAGTATTGACTCAGAAAACCAGCATGGGACACAAGCCAATAGCGTTCTACAGCGGTCACTTGGACCCTGTCATGCTAGGACATTTCCCTTGCGAACAGAGTCTCGCCGCAGCTGCATTTGCAGTAGAGAAATCATCATCGATTACAATGGGGTGCCCAACCACACTATTTGTGGAGCATGCGCTATTTGCAATATTGAATAAGCCTAAGTCCACACTAACCACATTGATGGCGTCAGGTTATGAGATCATCTTGTCTAGACCCGAACTGTCAATTGTCAGATGCAGTACAGTTAACCCAGCCAGATTTATAGCGGAAGTTATTGAGGAATGTGATTATGCTCACGATTGTACACAGACTATCGAAACGTACTCATGCACTAGAAAAGTTGAAGAGGATACACTTAAGGGTGGGGAGATTTTGTACATTGATGGGTCATCAACAATAGACCAAAGTGATGGGATAAGGAGAACTGGGGCAGCAGTTGTAAAAATGACAGAAGATTTGATGTATGTCCGGGTGAAATGCGTGCAGTTACCACAGCATTATTCGGCTCAAGCAGCGGAATTGGTTGCACTGATCTTGGCGTTGAAGGAAAGCGTTGACAAAAGAGTTACTATATATTCTGATAGCGCATATGGCACGTGAACCGTCCACTCAGGGCTGATAAAAAGGCAGAGAAGAGGGTTTAGGAGAGCTGATGGCACCCCAGTGCAACATGCTCTCTTGTTAGCAGAATTAATTGAAGTAATTAATGATCCCCAAGAGATAGCTTTGGTTAAATGGCCGGCACACACTAATGGACACGACCATATCTCGAAAGGGAATGAAAAAGCAGACGCACATGCCAAGCATGCGGCATACTTTGGTGAAACATGGAACCCCCCAGAGTCAGAGAGAGGGAGAGGGAGAGGGATGGCAAAACAGATGATGATGAAAGAAGGGTACACCCATCTCCCCACAACACAGATAATGGAATTACAGGCAGCCGCACCAATGGCAGAAAAGGAACTATGGGTAAAAAGAGGATGTACGATGTCCCCAACTGACGCACTGTGGCGTCAAAATAACACTGGAAAGGTGGTCATGCCGTTGGCACTGTTGAACACCGCCCTGGCCCAGCTCCATCACCCACCACATACAGGAAAGGAAGTAATTGCAGCACGAATTAGGGAAGATTGGTTCTGCCCCGAGTTAAATTCTCATGTAACAAATTTCATCAGCAATTACCTCACATGCCAATGGTTTACGGCCGGTCACACGCTGCAAGTGATATAAGGTACTATACCCTGGCCAGAGGGACCCTTCCTACACATTCATATTGACTACGTTGATATGATCAATGTATGTCAAGGATATAGGTATATGATTGTAGTGGTATGCCCATTCTCCAGGTAGATCGAGGCCGGACCCTGCTCACACGCGGATGCGTTCAGAGCAGCTACATTTTTTAGTGAGAGAGGTTTTCCCCAGGTGGGGTGTGTACGAAGTGCTGCGGTCAGATAACGGCCAACACTTTGCTAATGAAATGTTTCAGCACATCACGTCCTTGCTGGGTATTAAGCATACATTTGCATGTGCATATCACCCGCAGGCCAACGGTGTATGTGAACACCTGGATGGCCTATTGAAAGAAGAAATAGCAAAAATTCAGCAGACAACCAAGAAGAGCTGGTTGTACTGTCTTCCGCTAGCTCTATTTGAGCTAAGGAATAGGCCAGGGTCTGATCACCACCTCACTCCTCACGAGGTGGTGACAGGACGTCAAATGCGCCTTCCTCTAACGCCTACATCAAGAGCATTCACAGACCATGGAAACACTGCAACTGTTCTTGGTGACGAAATGTATCAATATGTGTCTTCTTTGATTACTAGTGTAGCGTTTGTATCTCAACAGCTCGAGCGCACGCGGGGCAGGTCGAAGAGTTCTCAACAAGAAGACACCAACAAGGAACTGGGAAAGGAAGGACTATGCAATATTGCTAAAGGTGACCATGTGCTACTCCGCAACTTTAATAGAAAGTGGAACAGCCCACGCTTTACTGGTCCTCATTTGGTAGAGGAGGTAGCTACCAGAGCGGTGAAATTGCAGGATAAGCGTGCCTGGAATCACCTACACGACGTGAAGATCTACAAACTCCAGACCCGCCCTAGTGTTAACGACAGGGCCATTGGAAGAGCAACGACAGCAACAGCATCGGCTACAGAGAAGGAGACGTCGACCACAGCTGATGACAGTAGTGTCACTACACCTGATCACCCCCCAGATTCCCCAGAGGCAACTACTGAGATAGACATTGGACGCTTGCCCACAGCCCATCCCATGGTCACGAGATCACAAAGTAAACAAACTTCCGCCAATTGAGCCCCAGCCCCCTCCCCTCTAAGGTCACCCAGATTGAAGGACGTTGTATAACAAACTTGGGTATTGCACACACACACATATAAACACTTGTATGTTTTCTCTTTTTATTCTCTCGCACCTGCAGGTACCGTGTATAATTGTATTGTTAAGAAAATAAGTAACTAACAGTGTACTCTGCCCAGGAGTAGATGCTGCCCACAGATGATAATACCCCTGAAGCCCTAGCACACCAATTTGTATATCATATAAGAAGACCAAAGTACCTAAAAAGAAGAAGGGTACGCGTATATTACACCGCATTTGTTTTGGCCATAGAACAATCATTTCCCCATCTTCACGAGCACTTACCGGCTCTAAGAGATAGATCACTAAGATTAGCGTGGGAACAGCTCTTCGCCTGGGCACTGAACGATTACTTGATAGGGAGAGCTTAATAACAACCACTAACAATAATAATAAGCGTATTGAGGATTTTCAGGCGGGCACCTTTAACGTCGCAAGAATAAGCTGCCGGACTGCAGCAAGGTAAGAGCAAAATGCCGGTGAGACTAGCTCTTGTAATAAAAATGATAGGAGTATTGGTCATCACTGGTCTGTTGGCTGTCTCTGTATGGCAGAAATGTTATGCTATCAATATTATGGCTGCACCCAAAGCTAACATGCCCCCTCCCACGGCTGCAACAGGTATAACGTCAGGTGGTACTAGCAACCCTACGCATAAGGGAAGTCGAATTAAACGCAGCACATATACAGATAACAAGGGTATTGATAATTACGTAACAGATTCAGCACACGTCTCAAACAACATGTGGTACCAGCACATGACCCAAATTGGTAAGCAGACAACAGAAGATAGCTGTTATGTGTGCTCATTGATCCCATACGCCATGAGCGCTTCACGAACATTCGTCGCCACAGAAATACAGGAAAAGACGGCGCGATGTATAGTATATCTGGCACTATTTCAAACAAGAGGACGATTTCAAGGAACGGTGGTGAGAATGCAGTGGGAAACAAGAGACACATACCCATACGAAAACAATTTCCTCAAGTCATACTTGAGTTACCATAAGAGCAGTTTACAAGCTGAAGCGTTCAAATACATGACGAGTGGCCCTGAAAAGGGAGAAACGAAGAAAATAACACTACAATACCTACCATGTGATTGGTACGCTACTGAAGTTCCTGGTATACAAGGATGTTGGGAAAGGCCACTGATAACAATATCAGGGAAGGTATACATGAACAATGAATGGGAAATAGGAGTGGTCGGTAGCAACATGATAACAAGAGAAAATATTACCACCATACAGGAACACAACGAAAGATGTTGGACGACATGGGGCAAATACGTACCCATGCTGACATGGATGGAGAAGGATGAAGACCCAGTAAGCATGCTACCGCTGACCGCGCCCAAGTTATGCTACCAACACAGAGGAGATGTGGAGGTGGAATACAACACCAACTGTGGAAGTGTGTTAGAATTACCAGAGGGGGGTGCTGGAACGGCAGTGATAATGGATCACTATTGGGCCTGCGGAGATAAGGCATATCACACCCTGCCCCCGTTTTGGAATGGTATATGCACAATGGTACACATCAACGTACCATCACTAGTGGTGCCCCAAAAACATGTCAACATGGCCAATTTCCCCAAAATGGATGAAGGGAACAAGAGGAAGAAGAGATCCGTACAATCACAGGAGGGAGAGAACAACAACAACAATAATGTCCTAACAAGGATAAAGAGACAAGGAGAACCCCTGACAGAAACTACCTGTGGGGAAGGTCGGAAACAGCACTCACTTCTATTCCACCACAACATAGATTATTCAGCAGGGCTGCAATGTTCTTCTCGTCAATAATACACCCTGGACTTCTAGTTTATGCAAACGCTAAATGGCTCCAGATCACCCGATGGGAACTAATGATGATGATTAATTCAACAGTAAAAGGATTCATTGCCATAAAAGAGGAACTGCGAGCGGTAAGAATAGTAGCACTACAGAACAGATATGTACTGGATCTTCTCACAGCAATGGAAGGAGGAGTTTGTGCAAAAATAGGACAATCATGCTGCACATTTATTCCTGCTAACTATGCAGATAATGGTACACTTACCGAAGCAGTATCACAACTGGCCCAGATGCACTCCAAGATGATGGAAGAAAGTAAAGGAGTAAAGAAGGATGATAGCTGGTTTTCATTGTTATGGTCATGGATGCCATCATGGCTGTCGGACGAGCTGAAGATAATAGTTGGATGCATAATACTGGCTGCAGCTGTATTGATTGTAATAAGGTTTTGGAAAGCCAGGAAGGCACGCATTACAGACGAAATGATCGAAATGGTTGGCATGCACCCCTTGATGCCAACTGATGATGACCAGCACACCGATGTGATAATAAAGGAAAGAGAGAAACTGCGCAAACAGATCATCACCAATCACTTAGACCCACCATCCGTAAAGCTTGAGAACCTGAGAAACCCGAGGAGCTATATCGGAAGATGGGTATACTGCAAACCGGGAGGGAGCTGTGTATATATGTACTAGTCATTTGAAGACCATGTCAACCACTATGGACACTTGGGAGGAGTGACCAAAATATGGAGGGTAAGAGGAGATAAAGAAAAAGATATGTTTGTGGTTGACAAGTCGACCAGAGGGGGGACTGAAGTGGGAGAATGGGAGAAAAAGCTCCCCCCAATCTCCTCGTGACCATGGCCTAGAGGATCGCGGCCCAGACACCCGCCACGAGATGAATTTGTCTATCTACCAGACGACCAAATACCCTGGTTCAAGAACATAAGGATATGCCCACCAGCCTGCCCTACTCAAGCTGACACCTGCGGCATGGATGAACTCGACTAAGACCTCAACAACAAGCACCCACATCGTTAGAGATGCCATAACGACCTAGCCAACTGCCAAGAACACACATGCCACCATGCACACTGGTCACTCACGCACCAACCCACACGAAGAATATATTCAGTGCTATGACGTAGGTGACGGATACACCCACTGACGCGCATCTTTATTATTTTTCACATAGGTTTTTCCGTAATGCAGAAACGCAAGACGCATAAAGCACTCGCGTATACGCTTGCTGACACTTCTCCCACCCCTCGCATCGTGATGAGAATATAACAAAGACGTAATACTGCCTATGAAGCCATGTCAAATCGCAACACAGGTGCCGTGCATTACACATCCCCACCCATGAACAAGGCCCAAGTAGGCCGCAAGCAAGAACCGCCATGAACACTGAATGAGCGAGAGTACAAGTGCTGATCACGCAGAACGAACCCAGCGAGAGCTCACAGCCAAGGGGGCGATGTTGCAACTCGTATGCTCCCAGCCGGCGCCAAGATCACACCTGTAAGCAAAGCCAAATGCACAGAAGCAAAATACAACTTTAAATGTGCAGAATTCCGCCCCAGCCACGGTCTCTCCACACGTGACCAAGCCAACCTGACAAGGTGCCAGACCCACGAGGGAGAAGTCGCCTGGGTCCCACGTCTGGGACACAGGTTGCAACAATGAAATGACCCGATGGACACCTACAGCGATGGGAATGGTCTGCTCTCAAGCCTATGAGCAAATCCGCACATTGTCTGCACGAACACATAGTTACACATTGTTGCTAGTGACAGGTACACCGCGAGCTGGGAACAACGATGGTCCCAGACTGGGGGGCTCGCGGGAGGACCAATCAGAACATGGGGGCACTCATCACTGACGCCACTAACATTAGCCAATCATCAGGGGTCTTCGTGTAACAATTTTCAACTATCTAATAGAAGGGACAACCCAAGTATACCACCTGATTCATCCTCAACCACTAATATTGCTCTCTATATGTATGCTATACTAACCCTACCACTCGAGGAACCAATCCGGAGTGGCAATAGGTTTTTCGCTAACTTTCCCAGGTGACGCAAGTAGCGCATCATACTGCGGCAAAAAGGGCCTGCGAGCCCCACGAATTTTGAGAGTCTGGACGGACGCGTACGATCCTAGACCCATCCCTGCCGTTGTTTTCATAAACAGCAGAACCGCCTTGCTTCTTGTGTGTGTCTCATACTCTTTGGGAAACACAGGAGGAGTTGGGACCTCCAAGACCGGAGGTCCGCGGACGGCTCAGCCGACCCCGGGATAATCACCCCGACAGTATTGATTAAAATGTATATTTGAGTGAAGAATTTATGTGTCATCCTGTTCTACTGGTCCACCCTTCTTTAATATAATGTACTTTACCTGAAGGACCAGGGACTAGAATTGCAGGTTCACCCCTTATCTATAATGGTCTCATGAGGAGCCATCAGATATCATTTACACAATTAACTGTGTAACCCAATATAATCTATATGTATCCACATCCTTTAACTAAGCCCCATTCTCCGTAGGTTTTGTGAAATTGTGATGATTTATGATGCAAGAGATGATGCGTCAAAGGTACTTAAGATGTTATTTTGCATTAATTCAGAGAGTGGCGCAAGGTTTTGTTGCTTGTATGCTGTTCCTGCTTTATTTGGGTGATAATAAAGCTGAACTTTGCCTTGCATTTTGTCGACTTCATGATTGAGTATGACTTGGTGTAACTCCATAACTCCAGTACCTCTGGCACACCTGGAACCTCTGGGCTCATCATATGTTGTGTGCCACCAAATTCTGTCTGCAGTCTTTCTCCTATTATTGAATGTAGGTTTTCAGTTGTATCCTGATGGCAACCTGATGCTGCCATATCTCTTCTTCCCAGGCCACCTCTTATTAAACTGAATGACATATGCAGGCATATCCTTGGCAAAGCCCCAGTGACACATGGCTCAGTTAATTCATGGTCTTCAGTACAGGTCGTGTAGAATGAGGGTTCTTTTTGCAAATCGTCTTCAAAGGCCCAAGATGAGGGTGTCACTAGATTAAGCATGTCTTTGTCCTCAACTGGTTTCTGGGACACACATTTGATAGCCTTAACCCCTTTCCGGACAGGCAAGTCAGCATAAGGATCACTGTATCCTTCACAGTATGTGGATAGGCCTTCATCTATCAACCCATCCCCCACCCAGCTCCCCATCTTTCAGATCCCCACCACCTCCCATGCCTGCCTCCACTAGCTCAGTTCCTCACATTCTCTTGCCACCCACTTGTACATATGCATTCAACACACATCCCATTGCAATGCCCTTTCCATTTTCAGATTTGTAAGTCGGTAAGTCCATTTTGTATGAGTAGGTACACAGTGATAGAGTACTTATGTTCACTTGGTCATACTGCAACATGGGTCAGACAATTCCACTAGCGTGTTTTCAACCTGTGGAAGAAGGGCACAATTATGTCATTCCCAGTGTTCAAGCATGCAGACTTCCCTGTTAAGAGGCTGCAAGCCCCTTGAGGTAATATGTGGCTAGGACATGTGGCCCAGTCAAACACCACGCACCAGACTTGAGGAGGCTCCTGAGCTTCTGCATCCAGTTACTTGGTGCAGAGGGGACATTAACAGTGACATGTGTTGCCACCAGTTGGTAGGTATCATGGAGGGCTGGTGAAGGAGGTATATGTATTCACACACCATGGACAGGAAACCCTTAACTATATTTTATCACACAGACGTCTTGAAATAAAGTGCTCCCTTTTCGAACGAGACAGAGAAAGCTAACTTACCCTCAAGGCAACATCCCCGTTCCTTAGAAAACGGTGATGGCCCGCCTGTCTATGGTGGTGGCTAGAAAAGGAAAACAAACAAATATTTGTCATGGTTCCTTCATATACCACATTTTGTTTAGTTTTAATTTAGTTGTAGTTTTTAGTTTTATTTAGAGCATGGGCAGGTCCCCGAAGCTCAAGTTTGGCCCCTTTAGGATAGTGGTAAAGGAGGTATATGGCCAATCAGTAGCTCTAGGTCTCATAGAGGTCCTTGGGTTTGGATAGCTCTAACGTTAGTGGAGCTTTTAGGTATTCTGGACCCTCACTCTTTTTCGCTTCCGCCTACAATGCTACAGACCTACATCCTGGGATCTGTAGGTGCTGTGGATATTCACTGCCTGCGGAGATGACGGAATTATCGACATGGGGGACTTGTATCTCACTGATCCGTGGTCATATCGTCCACTGGTTGGGTGTCCTCTCCTGTCTGCTGCATGATGCAGCTACCACCCTGTAAGCCCCATGTCTTGTGATCTCTTGAACACCCTTGATGATCTGCTCTCTAACCTCGAGTCCAGCTCTCCCTTTGTCCTCATCCTCCTTGACCTTTCCTCTGCTTTCGACACGGTCAATCACACCACCCGGATCAATAGACTCTGTGTGAATTCTGGGCTTCACAGATCAGGCCCTGGAGTGGCTGGCCTCCTTTCTTATCGACAGTCTCTCCCAGGTCCAACTAGGGTCCTTTCTCTCCACCACCTATCTCTACACTTGTGGTGTCCACCAGGGCTTTATCCTCTCACCCTGGCTCTTCAATGTCTATTTGTCTCCTTTTTCCCACCTGATCTCCACCTTCTCTTGTAACGTTCAGTGTTATGCGGATGACACTGAGCTCTCTTTCAGGCTTCCGTCAGCCTCCTCTCCTTGCTCGGTCATTCCTGACAGTCTATCCGTGATTCAGGAATGGTGTGCCTCCAATGATCTTTGCCTTAATGCCAGTAAGACGGAGAACCTTCTCATTGGTAACCATGCTCCCACTGTTCTTCTCTCACTCTGGAAACCCTCCAAGGGCCCTCTACCCTCGCCTTGCTCTGAGGCAAAAAACCTTGATGTCATGTTCAATTACTCCACCCTCTCCTTCTCTCCTCACATCACAGGCCTTGTCAAATAAGGCCCACTTCCAGCTGTGCCTCCTCAGAGGTATTCTCCCTTTCCTCACTTTGCCCCAGAACCTCACTGTCTTCAGAGCCCTGGTTCTCTCCAGGCTGGACCACTGGAACAGCTGCTTTCTAAATCTGCCTACCACTACATTTCACCCCCTGCAACTAATCCAAAAGAGGACTGCAAGAGATATCCTTCTCTTCAAGTCCAGGGACCATATCTCTCCAAAACTCTTGGTGGCTGCAACGATCAAGTTGAAGACCCTCTGCATTGTCCACAAGTGTTTCTGCGGCCGGAGGTCGCACTGCATCCAACTCTCTCTTCCAAAATACTGTCCTTCTAGAGCTCTATGCTCAGCTACCTCTAACTCTCTGAGGGTCAGATGTTTCTCCAGGTATAGAGTTGGAACATATCTCTCTACTCTGCAGGTGTCTCCCTCTGGAACAGCCTCTCTGCCCATCTCAGACTTGAGCCGGACCACCTGAAATTCCAGAAGCAGCTCAAGATCCTCATTTTCTCATCTGCCTTCTCTCTTTCGCTCCTTTGCTAACTTATCTTTCTGCTGAGCTGAGTTGCTGACTGGTTGCTTGGTTTCCTCAGTGTTGCTCTGGGTACCTGGCTCCTCAATGACGAGTCTTCCTTGCACCACCTCCTGGCCTACCGTGCACTTAGGGGCTGTAGCTGTACCCCTACAGCCCCCTGCCTCCTTGTACTTACCTGGAGCCGTGCTGCCGTGGCTGCACTTACTCTGAGCCATGTTGCCCTGATCGCACATCCCTTTTCCTCTCCATTGCACTCTCCTTCCCCTTGCATTTCTAGTGTCGCACTTGCACAATCCAAATGACACATGGCCAAGTAAGATTGTTGTCTTGTCCTCCCTAAGGCCTCCCTTCCCTGTCTTGTGGTGCCTAGAAACACTTGTGTATAGGCACGTTATAAATGCCAGATCATATCATATCCTATCCTCTGCCTCTACCTTTTCCTGGGCCTCTGCTTGAGGAGCTACCCCCACTATTTGCTTCCTGAAATAAGGCAGATCAGTAGGTGAGTGGAGCACTGTAGCTACTGGGACTGAGTGAGGGACCTCTTTTCAATGTTTTTGTTATCTTGTACTCTTCGCTCAATCCTACCCGGGCACTCACCCTGACTCTCCCAACTCTCAAATCCCCATCTCTGCCTCCACTAGCTCATTTTCTCATGTTTTCTTGCACCCACTCCTACATCTGCCCTTGTCACTCACCCCATTGCAATGGCCTTTCCATTTGCAGATCAACATGTACATGTTTTAGCAATATCTCCTGTGACAGAACTGAGGCCAATGTATTTATAGGTACCTCTGCTCTCTCCACTACTCCTTTCTCTGTCAGAACAGTGTTGGGGATTTTGGCAGCCACTTGGCACACCTCCTGTGCAACTATCATGCACTTGCATTGCCCTCTCTTTTGTGTGCCACTTCACATCTGCCCAACTTTTCATAACAGCAACGGCAGAACAAGGGAAGCCTTCATGGGCATGTATATACAGTTTCATCTCCTACTAGAGGAAATTGTATTTTACTGCACAGTTTTGTTTCTCCAAAGATTGAACAACTTTTCCAAAGCACCTCCAAGAAGGCAATGAGCACCACCAACTCTTCTTTGGTTAAGTTCTTGTTCAAGGACTTTTCATCCTTTTTCTTGCCTTCTTTGATCATGATTGCTTCAGATTCTGTCCTTCGAGGTCAAGACGTGTTGGTGCTACACGCACCTTCTGCTTTTCCATTTCTTTATCAAGACAAAAAGCAATATATCAAGATGGACCAAATTCTTTAAAATTATTCTAGGGGACCTGAGAAACTCTCTTGCAGCCTCCAAAACCCACCTTCTAAAAACATGGCATCCTCTCCATCTGCATTGTGAAGGTCATCATAGTTGAAACACTCACGCTACTTGTCAACATCATCAAGGCATCCCTCACACAAGACACCTTCCCAGATGCACCCTACACAGGTAGACCCGTCGCCTGCTGAAGAAACCCATAATTGACCTAGATGACCTGGCTAACTATTGCCCCATCATGCCTCAACCTTTTCATGGCAAAGGGATTGAGACTGATGCCATTCAGTTGAATTAAAGGATCACTCACCACAATATCCTACAGGACTGTGAATCCAGTTTCTGGCCACAATAAAGCACAGAGACCACCATCAGCCGATTTCGCAATGATACTCCACGCTGCCAGGTCTAAGGAGACCCCTGGTTACTCATTCTACTTGACCTCTGCTCCGCCTTCGATTATGTTGACCATGAATCCATCCACAGCATACTCGCCACATGCATGGGCTTTCATTGAACAATCCTGCCATAGTTCACTTCCAACATTTCAACATAGACCAGAGAGCTGGTCTCTGTTGAAAAAGATCTCTCAAAAGATCTCAGATCTGCCCAATAACCTGCAATGTTCCACAAATCTCCATCCTACCCTCCGTCATCGTCAAACTCTACCTGTAACCTCTGGGGGAACTCTTCTCCATCACTGATCTCAATATTCACCAATACACAGATAACACACAGCTTTACCTAAAGATCAATTGCATCAGCAAGTTGTATTAACTAAAGAACTGTATTTTCGTCCTCTAAGCCCAGAGTGTCAAGGGCCTACCTGAAGCTCAACACGACAAAGACAAAATGAATTCCCCTAGGAAACCCCACCAAGTCCAGAATTGGCTGAGTTGCATGAAGCTTGACAGATTCAAGCCTTAGCTCTCACCCAGTTCGAAATCTCTCTGCTTTACCATTGACTGGCCACTCATTTAAAACATACATCGCTAAGAACACCCAAGCAGCATTGTTCCAGCTTGTGATGCTCACCAAAGTGAAGCCTTTCAGCCCTGTCCTGAGTTTCAGAACAGTTGTCCAAGCCAGATTGGCAACACTAACCACACAGCTGTCCCGGGTGCCATGCTGGCCCTTCTCGATGCCTCCCAGCATGCTGCAGCACGCCTCATCACAAGTGTAAGAAAAGGCAATCACATTACCCCGTCCTCAAAGAGCTTCACTAGCTACCCCTTTAAGCAAAGCATGCATCATGTTCAAGACAGCTTGGTTCAGATCACCTGATAAAGCAGTCACCGCCAAAACACCACTCTACCTTATTGAGAAGCTGACCATCTCTGGGGGTCGGCACGCAACCAGAAACTACAACCTTGCCAGGCTTGAAACAGAGAATCGCAAAAGGGAAAACAACAGGAAACCGGCTGTTTCCTGCTATGGCTTGTGCCTCTGAAAGAAGTTACCAATTCAGATAGGATTGCTAGAGGGGAGGCTGCAAGGCTGGAAAGACCCTAATCTTCCAATAACATCCTGTAATCGCTGACCACTGCACTCAACCTTAATTCTCCCCCTCTACAGCTCCCTGTCCATGCCACCCCTTTCCAGCCCAGCTCTTCTGCTATCCCTAGACCATTATCTATAATCCTGTGTGTGCTTCCCCTATGTCGCAGCTAGAGTTAGGATTTAGAAATCCTAGACATGCATACATAGAACATTTGTATGAGGATCATTTTCACAATCGCACATATGTCATGGGCCTGCTGACACTGTTTGCAAAGCATTTCTACCTGATGATGAGGAATACTTTTTTGACTCATCTGTTTACTGGTGATGAAACGCACCCATTATGAAACGTGTTTGTTTTTCATGCAACATCATCAGATACCTGAAAACAGAACACATTTGGTGATGATGCAAACATGTGTACATGAAGCATGTGCACGATGATGCCATGCATGCCCCTTTCATGACCACATGTTTATGGCATATCATTCAACGTCGTGCGGCACGCATGTCCTGACTTGTTGCTTTCTTAATTCAAACCTTGCAATAAAATGCAGCCTTGCGTCATTGTCCACATTTTTGTGAATATGGCCATTGTTCATGTCCATGCATTCTTCCTTTTTCCATTTCTCTCCAGCCTGCTCTTCCCCTGAAAAATGCAATTCAGAATGCAATTTAGCCACTCGGAAGGAAGCGATGATGTACAAAGGTATGAAAAATCAATTTCACTGCAGACAACGGTTGCAGCACAGATCACTTAAAGAGGGGGTTGTGAATGTCCCGAAGCAGTGATTACCAGAAGCAGGGGGTCTTCTGTGCTGAATACTCGGGCTCTTGCCGCTTCCCGTAATTGGCTTTTCGGCTGCTGTCGGCGAGCACAAGATTCTGCTAAGCGGAGACACAGGTGAACAGCAACTGGCGCTCCTAACACATTCTGTGCCTACCAGCCCTTAAACGATGCCCCTCTTATAAGCGGAGAAGTTGGGTGCTAGCATTCACGCCAATACCAGCAGCTATGACTAGTGACGGGTGGGGATTTTTTTCATTGGAGGGCCTTAAATGTTTCCCATGAATATATGGGAGCATGCAAGAATCACAGGACGCCTTTATCAACGAAGGAGGGTTCTGGGGGGATTCTCCCCTTGCAAAATGTTTAAAATAATGGGTTAAAATTGTGCATCTTACAACACACTTTCTGTAAAACATTGGGTAAAAGGACACAGTTTGGAATCTGTTTTGCATATTGCACATGAACATATCTAATAGATGCAAGTCAACAACAGTTCATAAGAGCATTTTCATGATGCCTCTGCCGACAATATATGTAAGTATAAAAAAACAGTTGCATGCTGGGTGTGCACATACATGTTCTTGGAGGCTGCACTAATATATGCCTGTATTACCTTAAGTGAACATATTCCTGTTGACTTTGCTAGCCAGTAAAAAATGCAATGCCACAGTAAGAAAACGTGTCCAAAATGGCAGCAGCAATGTAGGCTAGTATGGTCGATTAAGAACACTCATTGTCTTAACTTCACCCTTGATGCCCGGTAAACAAATGTCATGCCACAGAATGATGAAATAATATGTAGACTGATGCACTAGTGTAGACAGGTCAAGCTATGTAATAACTCTTATCATGTTTACTTTGGCCTCTATGCACTGTAAAAAAAAAGCCATGTAACAGTAAGAAAAGTATATGCTGACTGGCATCACCAACATTGGCCATTCTAACCACATAGTAACACTAATCATGTTTACTTAACTCTTCATAGTAAAAAATACCAAGCCACAATAATAAACCTTATGCATGTGGGTTTCACCAGTGTAGACCTGTCTAGCCATGGAATAATTCTTATTATGCTTATTATGTTTCCTTTACCCTTGATGCCCTGTAAACAATTCCATGCCACAGTAAGACAGTATATGCAGAATGGCGACACCAGTGTAAGGCAGTCTAACCACATAATAACACTTACATGTTTGCTTTAACTTTGATTCAGATAAACAAATACTGTGCACACAGTGAGTATGAAAGTTTATGTAAACTGGTTGCCCCAGTGTTGACGCGTCTTGCCATGCAGTAACATTTTTCATGTTTGCTTTACCCTTGATGGCCAGTAGAAAATGCCATGTCACAGCAAGAAAGTATATGCAGACTGTCTCCACTAATGTATGGCAGTCTAACCACATATTAACACTTTCCATGTTTGCTATACCCTTGGTGGACTGTAAAAAAGAATAGATGGCCAGAATGGCTTCACCTACCTAGGCAAGTCTAGCCATTTAATGACATTTATAATGTTTGCTTTACCCTTGATACCCACAGTAAAAATGCCATGCACCAACAGGCCCCAACTCCCATACAGTTAGAGAACTGATCCCTCTTCACGCACAGGTACATGCATGTTACGGCGGGCCCCAAACTTCTTGGTATGCCGGAGGAACTGTAGTAAACCAAACCAGACTCAATGATGAAATAGACAAAACCCAGCTCAAACGGAGGAGCTGCCCTGGTATTGGAAACGTGATCTAGAAAAGAATTATCAAGCAAATAGATATGGTGCAGTAGAGAGGGGAAATGTAAATGAGTTACATATCCTGGTCCCACAAACTAAAAAGAGTCATTAAATTGCCTGGTTGAAAGCAAGGGTGAACACCAGTGGTGGCTGATAAATGTTTACAATGGAGAGGCATACATATGTTGACATGCAAGAAATGTACTGAGAGTCTTGGAAACAACACAGAGGTGACTTGGGAGTTTCTCCTGATTAAGATTTTAGCTTTTTTTTTAAATTGTCAAAATGGTGCATTTTAAGGATCAGTGTTTGGGACAAATCTTGATTTGTGGGGGCACCATCAAGTATTCAGGACGCGAGGTGTCACACATTACACGGGAACTTTTTGCAACATCAAGTCAGATGCACTTCCCTCCAAGAATCGTTTGCCTGATGGGAACGCTGGCTTCACAGTGGGCAAACATGTATCAGTGCCGCCAAGTCACTGAAATAGGGGTAGCTACTGTGTGCCACTATCACACTGGAAAATTGTAAATTCTCAAGTCATGGGGAAGAATATATTTTTTTGGGGAATGTTGGTCCAGAATACTATGAACTATCATTATTCCTGTGCTGATTTATAAACTATACTCAGAATGAGCTTCCAGAGTGCAGCCAATACATGCTGGGTTCCATACTTTGCTGCCAATGTTCTCCTTAAGATGGCAGCCTGTCAGTTCTAACATCACCATGACAGTTTACACATTGCCAAACCAGTTTCAAGCTGGCCAGTAAATCACGATTTATCAAATTCAGGTCAGCTTCCGCAGTGTCGTGGGAGCCAGTATTACTACAGTGAAACACATTATCATGCATACGCCTACACAGCTCCCACAGATTCCGTAGTCTCCGAATGTATCCATGTGACAATGTCACTTACATTGCTACAGCCTGTTCTATGCCAAGTCCATTGCCTCCTGAATTGCCAGGTCAGAGCCATTACCCAAAGAACTGCCCTCTGCTATGTCCCATTGCCCTTGAATTATTGCCACATCGCACCCATATTGCCCTAGAACTGCCCATGGCTCCTTCCATTTTCACCGGAATCACCTCATGTAACTAGCCATTGCATAGTACTCCAGCCCTGCCCCAGACCATATCCCATACCCAATAAAATGCCCTAGCTCACTCACATTGCTCATATAAATTCCTTATCCCAAAGCCATTGGGCGCATACTGCTCCATGCTGCATCCTATTGCCTCAGAATTGCCCTGTGTCACTCAGTTTCCCCCAAACTGCCCCTTGAAACGTCACATTCCCCTGATATGTCCCATGGCACTGACTAGACCGGTGTGGATCCCTTCTTGCTCTTATCTGGGGTATGATACTTTCAGTATCCCTTGCTCAGCCGACTATTCATTGAGTCATCTTCACAAATACATCACACTGACTAAACACTAAATACCTTAACATTCTGCTCAGCTTTTCCAGAATCGTCTCTGCTCACCTCTATCTGCTGACACACACTGCCCAAAATTATAGCGCAATAATAAGAAGGTGTTATCTTAACTATACTGGTCCATGCTTAAGGGGTGCTCTCTGAGACAGGAGCCATTCACAAACACAGCCTCTCAAATCACCAATAAAGGGGAACATATTTGTAGAGACACATCAGTAAACTCATTTATCATTGGTCCTCAAGTGGAGTTAAATTTCCCTATTAACTGACATTTAATAGGAGGTTACTTACGTCATGTTTCTCTCTACTCTTGCCTCACAGATCTCTTCTTAGGGCACACAGTCTTTCCATCAAATTAATTTCCATCGAATCATTATCCATCGAAATTCATTCATTGAAATGATTTTCCATCAAAAAGCATATTCACTGAATGCATTTTGATGGATTTCCAACTCAAACATACCATTAAAATAGATGTATGGATGTTTGGGTTGGTAATTCAATGAGTTGAGGAAAGGGTTATTTTTGTTAGTAATTCAATGGGTTGAGGAATACGGGTTGGGGGATTAGGGAGAGGGGACCCCTGGGAGTTGGGCAGGTTTGGAGAATCCCCCCCCCCAAATAAACAATAACCACCTCAAATTAGAAGGAGCTGCCGAGTGCTGAAATACATTATAGATGTCAGCACTGGACAAGGGTTACAGTTTAAAAATGGGGGTGGGGCGGAGGGTTTGGAGGTACCCTTGGGGTTTGGGAGGGTTGGATAACACCCTCCTATAAACAATAAACACCACAAGTTAGAGAAAGCTGGCCAGTGCTGAAATACTTTATAGATTACAGCACTGGACAGCTCCCGGTAACGTAATAACGTTATGCATGTTTCATAGGCTTTCCATCCAAAAAATGTAAAGTTTTTATATAACTAAACCCTATTCGATTAAAGGGTTTCGATGCATAAATACTTTGCACTTTATGTATGGGAACTTGATGAAACTTATTTCAATGAAATTATTTGATGGAACAAACCATCGATGAAAAATCTTCGATGGAAAGGGAGGTAACCTCTTGTTAGTACCCAATTCCATAAGATCCATTATTCTTGATAATTGGCTGTCTCACTTCAGCCGGGTGGATAGAACAGAGGTAGCACGTGGTTCTGACATTGGACAAACCTGCATTTCCCAAGTTCAACAGCATCTACACCATTCGTCCTTCCAAGACTGATAAATTGAGTACCATTGAAATGGGGCAACAATAACAGCAGTTATAACAGCACTTACAAGTGGCAAGAACATGGCAGAAAGTGCTCTATACAAAGTTGTTATTATTATCCATCTTATACACAAAATGTACGGGAGGTTATGTCATATCTTCAAGTTCAGTAGTTTTCCGACTTTATTGCGTGCTTATGTTTCAACGTGCAAACCCTCCTGCCGTACCTTTGTATCCTCTAGCTTCTATGTTTATTCCACTTATGGGTCCTTGTCTTCTTACATATTTGAACTCACTATATACATTTTCCATTTATACTGGAGCCTTTCCTCTTCTTTTTAAGAATGCCTATTCTAAACAAAGCCCCTCTCTCAACTCTCCTAATCCTTACACTGTACATTCTATCTTTCGTCTTCCTTGTTAATCAAAATGACTGTTTGTGTGCTTCACGCTCAACTTTGTTTTTATCTTGAAACAAACTGCCTCCTTCCTTCCCTCCAGTCTGGTGTTCAACCTTCTCATTCGACTGAAACAGCTCCCCTTCATGTCGCTAACTTTCTTACTTCATCTTGGCATTCTAATTTGGCATCTTATTTTATTGGCCCTATATTCGGCTTTTTAATCAGTGGCTCACTCTGTTCTGTGTTGTTCTCCAAGCTCTCCAGCAATCTCTGGTATGGTTCTATCCTGGTTGTCATCCTATCTCATGAATCGCTTATGCTGTCTCTCTGATGGGAGTTCACTTCTCTACTTCTCCTCTACTGTGTGGTGTCCCCCAGGATTCTGCCCCCTTACCCATTTTACTCTCTACTCCATTCCATTGTCTTACAATAGTGAGTCTTTAGATCTGGAGTGCCATTGTTTGCTAACAATACCCAGATTGTTCTTTCTTGTTCTCTTTCATTTCTATAGCAACTTTCCTCTTCAATCTCTGGATGTCTGTTGCTTGTTAAGTATTGATTTCTTTCATAATCCATGCATCTCTGTTGACCCAAGACGGTGCTCCTTTTCTTCTTGCCCCTCCCTATTAAGGCTGTTCCTCTGCATCTTTCCATGATTTCCCTCCTGTTTCTATTTCTCTTTCATCCAAAGTTCTTTATCTCAAGTCTCATTTTTGTTGCTTCTTTCTATTTTATCTTTCCATCTCTTCCGCTGCACGTTCTTGCAGTTACTGTTTTTTGAATATCAGTAATATGCATCGATTTCTCACCTTTTTCTGCTACTAAGATTCAGAATCTTACTCTTGTTTTCTACCAACTTGACTATTGCTCTTCTCTTTTCCTGGCTCGTCCCACAAATGCTCTTGCTCCCTTGAATTCTACTCTATTTGCTATTCCAACGTTCGCCTTGTTCTTCCATGTCCTCTTCTCTTGCCACTCAGGGTGGCTTTCTTTTTCTACCCATCTTCCGTCTCATTTTCTTTGTATTGATGTGAAGTGGTCCCTCTTATCTTTCCCCTCTGATTTCTGTACATGATCCTCCCCAATCTTTGATTTAATCTTCTTTACTTGCATTAGCTATCACGCGACTCCCTCATTCCATGTGTCCAGTCCCAGTTCCTCGCTTTTACACTTCTTGCCCCTCGACTCTGTAATGCTTTTCCTTTGCATTTAGCTTCTATTCATGCTTCTTTTCGTGCTGATGTCAAAGATCAACTCTTCATCTTCTGAAATTTCTGTCTAATTCCTCATGCTGGTTGTGCCTTCTTTTATCCATGTAACTTTTTGTACTGACTTTGTTAAATGTCTGTATGGTACTTAGTCCCAAGCATTCTATACATTCAAATACAATACATTAAATGCTAGTTAATACATGTTGCCCTGTATATCTGCTGAGTATGTGTTTTGACTATTACCCCCAAGTCATGGAACACAAGCAGGGACACAACACCCACTGACGCAGGCGCCCCCTGAATTGAAGAATGGGCTGGAGCCAACGTGATATATAACTGTCTTTATTGCCCTCTCTATACGTCTTCATCCCCGTGCCGGGCCTTGCTTCCTTGTTCCTTAAGGTCGTCCTCTATCTAAGGGGGACTGTCCTTAATCACTCCACAACAGTATGACATAATTTCCTGCAATGTTCAGAGTGTTTGATCCATGTTGTAATTACATTTACCTATTAGATCAGCTTCAGGCAGTGCCTGTCAGATCCATTGGCACTGACACACAATTGTGAAGGAATTTAGTTTTGCCATTCTGCCCACTTTATTGTGTTCTTTCATGATTATATTTCAGTTTTGATCAGAGAACTCGATTTTAAGATATGACATCCATTTTCTTCTCAGTTCATCCAATGTGTGATGGGAGAATATATTTGTGACCATTTTATATATGGATGCCTGAAATGCTTTTGCTGCTTTTTGCGCTTTTATGTCAATAGTTGTTGATGAATGAGCTGTGCTTGGTGTTCTAATTCCCTCCAGACTTGATCTTGAGGCAATTCTTTGTTTGCCCATGCCTCCTCCCTAGTTGCCTGTTGAAAAAGTCAAGATTATGTAAAGTGACTGAATGCCACAACTGTATTGTTTCCTGCATGCTCCCTATTTTCCATTCTGCTTCTTCTATTCAAGGCTAGCATTGAGTCTGTTGACCTCCACATATGATGTTCTCATCGTCTCACATGGGTGTTTCATCATGAATATGGGGGCCAACATCTTGTCTGGTTTCTTCCACGCTTCTCTTTTTACCTTAGGTATTTGGATGTTTTTTCTTCTCTATAACTTTATCATAGAAGTGTGAGAGGCTCAAAGGGGGGACCGGTAACCCAAGTCTGAAGAGAGCCACGCAGAAGAAATATTAAGGGAGCCCTGCACACACAAGAGGATAGACAGGCAATGTAGATGATCAACAAAGGCAGTGAACAGAAAGGGGCCGGGAATCCAACCAAGCCAAACAAACTTGGTTCCTACTGGGGGTGTAGAAATGGGGGCTACGTTTCTCTATTCTGAGAAAGTTACAATTACAGATCTTTAGTCTGACTGCTCCTCAAAAGGATCCTCAGGAGTGGACTTCTGTGTCTGGACCCTAAGGTGCAAACAAGGAAATACTACTCAGAAGACAGTATGCTGTACGGCTGCAGCAGGAACAAAACACTGACTGCCTCCTGAAATGGGAACCTGCATTTTGTTAAGAAATACGGTACAATGGAAAATACAGAGACTCAACAAAGGAAAGGGACATAGATCACCTGTTGGAAAACCCATTCCTTCCAGGGAAAGAACAGAGAGTCTCGTATATAAGCTTCAAGACACAAAACGAGGAGAATAACAAGTAGGACTGCAGACTAAGTCCAAGAAGACTGTGGTTTGGAACTGTGCACTGGAATCATGCAACAGTGGACTAAACTACAGGCTAGGAAAACAACAAACTACAGACATAAAGTCTGGAATAGAATTAAGGACATCACAGACTGAAACTGAGAACTTCAATCAAGGACAGTGGGAAGAAAGAAAGGGTCGGCAGGCAGGTAACAAGGTAATTGTGTGCAGAGACCCACCCAGTCCACAGAGGGTACCTCCTTGGGTTCAAGTGGCAGAATTGTGACAAGGAAATTGTCCATCTCTTTTTGCCCACGCATAGACTATACTCAGTTTTTACCCAGATCTGAGCACGTGTGGTCCCTTAATATACCTAGACAAGTGGCATGGCTAGAGTTATGATGACTCCATGCTGTGCAGTGTCAGCCTCAAAGCCTCGCTTTCTGAATATTAACTGGCGGCTTGGAAACTTGCTGTCACAATTTGGAGGCAATTCTTGAAAACTCGGATGTCAATCCCTTCCTTCCTATTGTACCCCAGACTGCCCCATGGATGCCACACCCAGCGGCCCTATAGTCTAGGGGAGAAACAGAGCCAAAACAAGGGAACGTGAGGGGCAGGCTCTTTCCTGCATCAATGGTGAAGCCAAAGGAAGATACATCAGACACTTAATAAAATAAACCTACTATTTCCTATACAGCTTAAGGAACGTTGGCACTTACCCTGGAGAGGGCGTTTGGTGGTGGTGCCCCTCTGACACCTACCTGCCCTTTCCCTATCTTCCGTAATCCAGGAAGAAAAAAACCACAAAGCCTGAGGGAGAACTGCCAAGCAATAACACACACAGAAATCAAAAGGCACTGGGTGTGTTCCTGATAGAGCCCAGAGACAGCACAGCAGCTGCCTGGCTCCTGACATAAGAGCGAAAGCAGGGAAGAGAGGAAGAGCGAGCACACACACAGATAAAGTGTGGGATACTGCACATCACCCAAGCACGAGGAGGGCTGCTGACCTAGCAGAGGGGGCCAGCGCGCATTCTTGGAAGACTGGGGGAACGAGGGAAGGCATCAGGAGCAGAGCAAACACGTGGAAGAGGATCCATGCAGAAGAGAAGGTGGGCAGAAGCAGGGAAGACAGCAGCAAGCAAGAGGGAACGAGTAGAAAGGTCAGATCCGTGAAGAGAAAAAGTAGAGCACAGAAAGGAAAAATCCAAACAGGGACAATCCAAATGATCAATAATGGGCTGAGATGAAAACACAAATGATTCACTGAAGAACATTAACAAGCAGCTACCGAAATCATGTTTATTATAGCTATATTTGATTCCCTAGTAAATTAGTCCTCTGCTTGTTTTTCTAGTAAGGATCCAACAAGGGGGGGGGGGTGAGGGTGGGGGACATCTAGAAATGGAATACATTGTAATGTATATTCTTCCGAAAACAATAATATCTGTTGCCCTTAGGCCTCCTAAATGCTTTACCACCCAACTGCCACCTGTGCCACGCTTTGCATTCCCTTTGTGTTCCACTTCCATGATCTTCACTCACTTGCCTCTTGTCCCCTGAATCCAGACACTCAATTTTGTCCTCTAGCGGGCACTGTTGTCAAATAATGTGGGCATCAGTGGCGGAGCCAGGGGGGTTGGGCAAAGGGGGTGAGCCTGCCCTCAGTGCCATGATAACAACATAAGACAGCATCAAGCTGGGTATGGGGCATGGCACATGCGCACGCGGTCGGACACTGGCAGGCCAGGGCACATTTGGTATTATGCAACAAATACATTTGCCCAGGAACAAGGAGCCTGGTGGGTGACGCCTGGCGTGCGTACGCAGGCCACACACTAATAGTCAGTCCCTCGGAGCCACCCACGGCCACCGTCAGCAGCGCAGCCTTATCCTGCTGCCTGGCCTGTCTGCAGCCTGTGGCCGCCTGCTGCCCCGTGCCCTGGATGAGGACCCTGACCTGTCCTCTCCCGCCCGAGTAGTGCCCTGCTGCAGTCAGAGAGAAGGGAACTGGAGGGAGCACAGGTGAGCCGACAGTTTTAGCTTTCTGAGGATCACGCTTTACATACCCACCCTGTTTGTAAAAATCTAGACCTCCGTCTCACCTGGGACAGACCATCGAAAACTGAGGTGAGGCCTCAGGGCAGCAAACTACGATGTCCATGCCGGTCCCCGGTAGAGACGAGCCACACATGTCGCACAACGCTGGCACAAAGGCAATATACAGAAATGATTCATTTATATAAAAGTCTTGTTTATCGGAAGGTATCATTTAAAGTTTAAATGTTACTTTTGGTAATAAGATGGATACAGACTGATGCGGTCAAAAAGCACACATTAGAACGTTTTTAATTAGAATTTTATGGTTTTAATTTTATATGTTGATTGATGTGGTGTATAAAATGTATAATTATTATTGTCTTTATATTGTATATACAAAACCATGTGGTTATATGTATATTAAATACATAAATAAATAAAAGTCTAGTTTATATATAAGTCTAAGGTCTGTGCTTACAGTACAAATATCCACTTATGTTTATTTCCACGTGGAGAGGCCTTGAAGGGTGTGATTTTGGAGGAAAATGATTTTCCCTAGGTAAAGATGAAAAACGCTGATATCGGGCAGGCTTGCACGTTGTTCACCGACCCACCTGAGATTTATAACCGAACGTGCTCTCAATTCCGTTGGATTTGCGGTGCCCCAAAGGCGGCCTCAGCAGAGTGAAAAAAACATTTAAAAAGTGACCTAAAAAGCCCTAGATAGCCTCCTTCAAAGTTGCAGTTCAGTGTATGGGTGCAAGGGAGAAAAATGGACCCTGAGCTGCTACCCTGCAGGACACCATACGAATGTGTCTGGTAGACGATTGCAGCAACCTTTGCCCCAGGCCCCTGACCGCATGAAATGCAGGCCGAAGGAGGGCCTGGGAGTTTAGGCACGGGGTAGGGGGAAACGGCGCAAAAGCAGTAGGGAGGGGCGTCCGAATGGCGCCACAAGAAACAAAAGCCCAGGAAAGTGCAGGAAACAGCACCTGGGGAAGGTGCGAAATATAACAGCAATGGGCTGGGTGGAAAACCCGGCCCCCAAGAAGGAACAAAAGGTCTTGGGGGGTATAAGTAAGCCAGGAAAGGAGAGGCGGCACAAACCAGGTAAAGAGCTCGCCTCTCTCGGGTAGGCTCTTAGTGCCTGGACAAGGGGAAGGAAAAACGTTTGACACCCAACCCACCCTACAAGGATAACAGAAGAAGAAGGAAGCAGGCAGGAGCCGGAACGCTGAGTACTCTTTCGTTACACGGTCCAAAGCAAGTCGTAGGCGGCATGTGCCCAGGAACGGAGGCCCAGGGGTAACAAGGACTCAGGAGGAGCCTTGGGCAACTTTGAAACTGGACACAAGGTGCCCAAAAGCATATGGCAGTGTATTGATTTTTGTTGTTATGTATTTTCTGTAAGAAAATAAAAATGCCTAGGGCCTACAACTTTTCCATACACATAATTGGTCTGTGATTTATTATTTAGGTAGGGATCTGGTAAGAAGAGCAAAGCGAGCCCACACTACTCATCCTATGCATCTACCAACCACACCGCCCTCACCTCATGTACATTGAGACTATCCAGCCAGCTGCAAAGGCAGGCCCTACGCTTTCTGGCTTTACAAGATAAGGAGCTCACATCTCCTATGGTTGCAGGAGTATACTGCAGTTATGTATTAAGATAACTTTGTAACCTACCTTGCAAACGTCAACAACAGCTGTTGCCCAGGGTTGCTTACATGGAAATGGAAGAACTCATTCTGTACAGGACTACCGCCTGCACATAGCATGCAGGGACCCTTCCCAAACGGAAACATTGGTATTAAAAAAGCAGTTGCAAGTTCTCTTTTGCAATAGAAAATGTCCCAATGCAGTGCAGTTGACATTTTGCAGGGCATTTGCTCTGGGGACAAGAAAATCCAAATGCAAATGTGTATAGTTTCAATGCAGTTTTCAAATGGACAGTCTTTGCCCTGATGCAAATAACAGACAAAATAGCACTTCACTTTTGTAAAATTTCTGTAATACAGGCTTTGTTTCACTGCCATGTCAATGGCCAATGGTCATGGGCTGAGGGTCACTTGTAAACGAGCCAGTATGATAGCCATTTACATTTCTTCTCTTGTTATGAAACTCCTTTCAAGTTCTAGCCCCTGTGCCCCAACCTCTCTGGCACCACTAGCTCTCTATTGTAGTCAGTAGCAGCAGACTTTGTGTGTATGGTCATGAATTTGCAACATTCTTTTTTTTTATTATTTGAAAGAAACTACAGTTTAAACACAAGGCAAAAACTTTTGTTTAAAAAAGAAAGACAGAAAATAAAATCCTTACATCATCTAATAATAATGATAACATCCAAAATATACAAGAGACAAGTGCAAGGACAATACAGAAAAGAGACAAGAAAAAAGAAAAAAGAAAAAGCAAAGTTCTCAGCATTTGCTTTCAAGTATCCCAACATAATGATACGCATCCCACTCTGTTCTAACATGTCACAATCTTTCAATCGAGCACAAATTAGAAGTTGATTAGACATCCACTTTTAAGATCATGTCCATATAGTTTACAGTTGCATATAGAAGTTTTATATTTTTCCCTGAGATGCATCTGGCCCACCACCCATTCATGTCGTCATCTAATGGAGCAAACTTTCCAAGATGTAGTGATTGTTGGATTACAGTCGGTTCACACTCGATTAGCAAGTGTTTTGAAGTTTCAATAGCCATTCCACAAAACCGACAGAGATTATCTTTTATTGACTTGCCCTTTCTTTTCCAGAGCATTTCCTTTGTTTTCAAGTTGTTTGTCCTGAGCCTCAGAAATTGATCTCAATGGTGACGAGAAGGACATTGGATCAAATATCGTGGGTATATATTTAGTTTTTTGTAGTCATATCCCAAGAATTTAATTGAGTCCATCTTGTTTCGAGATTCTTGATTTATGATCCATGCCCAATTTTCAAATCTCTTTTTGGCATGTTGCGGGCGATTTAGTAGCTCTTGATTATTAATATAAGCTGCGTTCAAGAATAACCTTAATCGGTGGAACCAAAGACTGAGTAGGTTTTTGCTGTTTGGATCGTACTCGTTTCCAAATATTTGATATGCTGGCGACGGAAACTCTAGAGAAATCTTTCGCATTGCCGCAATAGAGTTCCATATTACTCTTTTATGTAACAAGTTTATTGACAGTTCATGTTTCAGTACCGTCATAGATGTCGATTGTGGCAGTCTCAACACATATCGCCAGAACCGCCCTTCCAACGAATTCCATATTTGCTCATTGACATTCCACCCTGCCTCAGCACCAAAGCTTATGATTGGCATAACTTTTTGTAGGTAAAATTTGAGGACGGGTTCCAATGAAAACTTTCCGTATCTTCTATTTATTTTTGCTCCTTGCAAGGCAAGCATCTGCATTTTATTTTTCAATTCTTTCACCCAATGGTATTCGCAAACCGAGTTGTTAAATTGGATTCCCAAATATCTGATGGAGTCTACAGAGGCGATAAATTCTCCAGCAACCGTCCACCTAAATGATTTGTCTTTCTTATTTTTTACATTCCCAATTGACACAATTTTTTGTTTTTGCTGTATTAATCGTTAGCTCATTGCTAACCATGTACTTGTGTAGGGATGCAAGTAATCGCTGTAGTCCTATTTGAGTTCTGTCCACCAATACGAGATCATCTGCATATATAATGCATCTGATTGGGATCCGATTAACCATTGGTGGAAAACAATGAACTTGTGCAAGGTGGTTTGGCAGGTCGGCTAGGAAGAGCTTAAAGAGCTCAGCAGCAAGAGGGCACCCTTGTTTGACTCCCTTTTGCGTTGCAATCATATCTGATTGATGCCCACCAATATTTAATCTTACTTTCATAGAGATTTGAGTGTGAAGTGCTATAATTGGTTCAAGGAGTTTTGCCGGACATTGCCATTTTGCCAATTTTGCCCAAACTAAACCGCGATTTACACTGTCAAAAGCCTGTTTCATATCTACAAAGGCAAGATGAATTTTGCCATTTGCCTTCAGCGTTTCCAATTTCAAGATGGTAAGGATTAGCAGATTAACATCTACCCCGACACCTTTCGTGAATCCAGTTTGGCGAATGTCTATAATCTGGGAGTCCTCAGCCCATTTCGCAAGCTGTTTGCGTAGGTTCGATCCGAAAAGAATTTCAATCGTATCAAGGAGGGCAATTGGACGAAAGTTGTTAGGATCGTTTTGGTTGCCCTTCTTGTGAATTGGAACCACTATTGCAGTGGTCCATGATTCGGGTAGTTTCCTTGACGCTGCAATATTTGAGTACAACTTTTCAATTAAGCGAGCCCAATCATGAGGATGTTTTTTAAACGCCACATTTGAGATCAAATCAGGTCCGGCGGCGTGTGAGTTTTTTAGTGCTGTTATTGCTCTCACAATCTCATCCAGTGACATTGTGACGGCCCATTGGGTTTCCTCCACTTTTCTTATATTCGTTGTATCGAATGATGGTTTCTTAAAAACCGTTGAAAAATGCAATACCCAAGCATCTCCTGAGATTGTGTTTGTTGGCGTAGGTCAGGGGTGCACAACTGATTTTGACAGAGGGCCGAAAGTACCTTACATGATGGCTATAGTGGGCCAAAAAGTAAATGTGGGTGAGGCGGTAGGCGCGATGGGGCGTGGTGTGGCAGGAGGCTTTTTCAGCCCCCAATTTTTATTAAACACTATGCCCCATAGCCCCCACCCCTCAAGCAAACACTACGCCCCAAGACACCCACCCCTCATGCAAACACTATGCCTCAAGACACCTACCCCTCATGCAAACACTATGCCCCAAGATACCCACCCCTCATGCAAACACTATGCCCCATGCCACCAAGCATGCACCATGCATACCTACTCATACAGACCCCAACCCCCCAACCCTGCATACAAACCAACAAGTATACACCATGCACCCATACAGACCCGAACCCCCACCCCCCAACTCAGCACACAAACTCACAAGCATACACCATACAGCCATACAAACTCGAGCCCCCCCAACTCAGCACACAAACCCACAAGCATACACCATGTACCCATACAAACTCGAGCCCCCCAACTCAGCACACAACCCACAAGCATGCGCCATGCACCCATACAGACCCGAACCCCCCACCCCCAACTCACCAAACAAACTCACAAGCATGCACGCATACAGACCCGGACCCCCCACATCTCAACATACACTGAACGTGCACACAAACACATTCAGGCAGACCCAACACTCACCCCACCCCCGCATCTCAACATACACTGCACTTGCACACAAACACATTCAGGCAGACCAGACCCCACCACCCCCCCACATCTCAACATACACTGCACTTGCACACAAACACATTCAGGCAGACAAGACACTCACCCCACCCCCGCATCTCAACATAAAATGAACTTGCACACAAACACAACCATTCAGGCAGACACAACATACACTGCACTTGCACACAAACACATTCAAGCAGACCCGACACACACCCCACCCCCGCATCTTAACATACACTGCAGACATACAGATACAAACACACCCATAAACACCCGACACACCCCCCCACCTCCGCATCTCAACATACAATGCAGACATACAAATACAAACGCACCCATATACACCCGACACACCCCCCACCTCCGCATCTCAACATACAATGCAGACATACAAATACAAACACACCCATACACACCCGACACACCCCCCCACCTCCGCATCTCAACATACAATGCAGACATACAAATATAAACACACCCATACAAACCCGACACACACCCCCACCTCTGCATCTCAACATACAATGCAGACATACAAATACAAACACACCCATACACACCCGACACCCCCCCCCACCTCCGCATCTCAACATACATACAAAAACAAAAAACAGTCAGGACGGAGCCGAGACAGACACACACACAAACATACAATAGCCCCCCCCCCACCATGTACTTACCCATACGTGCTGGAACGCTGGCGAGGCTTCTGGCACTGCCCAAATCGTTTTGGGTTGGGTGTACCTCTACATCTGTGCACCATGGTGCACAGATGTAGAAGTATACCCAACCCAAAACGATTATTAGAAATGGAGGGACAGATGCAAAACAAGAGCCTCTTGCTTTGCATCCGTCCCTCCATTTTTAAACATTGTTTTTCCCCCGGCTTTTACCCGGGCCGCCAGAGAGAGACAGTATGGATGGAACAAAGGGCCATCCATACTGCGTCTCTTCTGTGCGGCCCGTGGGGGGGTGGGTGGGCTCAGCACCGACTTCATTCCGCTGGGGGGGGAGGAGGGCCCCACAGCCCCCCATACTCTGCACCCCTGCAGCATACACACACACTATGTGACTCACGGCCCGGCAAGGAAAACAAAGACTTTCTTAATGGAGGGCGGCCTTTGCTGCTTGCGGGCCGCCTTCCATTAGAAAAGTCTTCAACCCAGCCGGGCCGCATCCAGCAGCATCACGGGCTGCACTTGGCCCGCGGGCCGTATGTTGTGCACCCATGGCGTAGGTGAATGTTTCGAACAGTCCTTGTTCAGGACCTGCCAAATTTCTCGTGTGTTCTTAGTAACAAGTAGGTTTAGCATTAATTCCGCCCGGTCTTGATCAATGTTAATGGAGTGAGATTTTGCCCAATTTCGATATTGCACACGTCTAGCTTTAACCGCCACTTGCACATCTTTCCTCGGCATACCTTTTTTTATTGCTCTCAGATCTCTCCGCATTTTCTTTTTTTCTTCATGCAAGGCTTTACTGTATAGATGTTTATGTAATCGTCCATAACACATGGAAGAATTTGCATCAATGATGTAATCAGTCAACAGTGGAATGTAGTCAATTCCCTATCCAGCTGGGATATTCATAAGCTTAGTGCCAAGGTTGTGTATTTGGTTTCCGTTTACTCGAAGACGGTTCCTGCCAGCATTCACTTCTATAGGCAATTTGTAGGTGGTGTCAGATGTGGTCACATCCATCATACACCCAAATTTCAAAATACAGTGATCACTATGTTTCATTTGTTGGATTTGTAGATCTATGGATTTTGATTCAATGTTTCTGGAGACCCATATATAATCGAGAATGCTATGGGATGTTTCACGATGCCAAGTTGCTTTTGCAGGAACATCCCCTTTTGCAGAGCCATTTAACAATAAGAGGTTGCGAGTACTCATGGCGTTTTGCCATCGCATGCCTCTTGCGTCTAAACAATCTTTTGACAAAAGCTTATAGGCCTGCAAATATTGATCGTACTGGAACCAGGTGCAGTTTAAATCTCTGCAGCAAATCACATACAGGTTGTTATAAGCTAGCATAGATTCAACAATTAGCTGTGTGATTGTATTTACAAAATCATTTGTGCTGATTTTTGCGGGGTTCCAATATCCATTGACTATTAATAGATGCTTCCTGGACTGAGTATGTTTTTCCATCGTGTGAATAATTGTGCCTTGCACAAAAGGATTTGGGTTGACCAAAACTGGGGCCGACCATGATTGAGTTATTCTCACCATTGTAAGTAGACCAGAGCTTGGACGCCCTTTAACATTTCTTACAGCTGGATTGAGCAAGGAGGTAAATCCATCGCGCGTTGGAGCATTGCATAGCCATGTTTCTTGTAAACAGATTATAAACACATTTTCCAGAGAGATGTTAAAGTCATTAAATAGGTGTTTATAACCACGTGTATTCCAAGATAAGATTGTACATGGACTATTGTGATCTGTTAGTCATGGCTAAGAAGTGCGATGCTTGTTTAGGTTTCCTTTTTTGGCTGATAGTGAGTTTGACAGAGGTCGATCTTGACTTGTGTTCTGCGCAAGCCTCATAGATTTCCGTAAATTTACTGAGTCAGCGCGCTTCAGGTTATGTTGGGAAGTCTTTGTTCCTTTTTCTTCTCGTGAGACGCAATCCTTGTCGGGTTCAACCGAAATCTCAATTCTGAAGAATAGAAGATCTTCGCTGGCTCTTAATACAGTGTTTCGAACTCCTGCCGAATCAATGTGTAGAAGCACTTGGTCTGAATACTTTTCAGTTGCGTATTCTACAATCTTTATGTCATCTGATTCGATTGTGCGCAACAATGGGATACATTTGAACAGTTTCATTATGTTAGTTCGATTTAGATTGACTTCCGATTCATCGCTTTGAATATTTTGTAATCGTAGTTTGCAGCATTGCAATGGACTTTTTGTGACTTTGTTGGCATGAACTCTTGTTTTAAAGTGAACGCGCTGTTTGCGTTGATTTGCCATGAATTTTGGATTTAACCTTTGGTCATTTGCACGTTCTTCAGGTTCATTAACTGCAGTCTCCTGCTTTCTGGGTAAAAGCTCAGACATAGTTTTCGCACAAGCTGTCTTAGTTTCCTTCGAGTTCAGGCCGCTTTCCCTCCTTGTTGCATGTTGATGTGAGCTAGAAGCAATGGACCCCTCTTGATCATCATCTATTGAGTATGCAATAAATCACACAGATCAATTGAAGAGGGTGTGGAAGAGGATCCATTTGTTTCAGAGTCAGATATAATTCTTCTTCGTTTTTTAGCTGGTTTTTGCTTTCCGCTGTCATTATGGACTTGAGAGGTTTTTTTTATAGCCAGATCGGGCCTTTTAGTTTTGACTTCAGTGTCTCTTTGAAATAGGCTGGGCTTTGGTGGTGATGATACATTTCTTATAAATTTCTTTACCTTTGTGTTACCAGGCCTTTTGCCCATCTTTGCTGTTTTTCGTACTTCAGCGTTGCCTACAATTTCTTTAGTAGCAATCTGATTTTTAGAATTTCCTATTGGTATTATAGGTCTTGCTGTGCCAGTAAAAATACCAAATGACGAGAAATGTTTCTCCGGCAGAATCAATGGCTCTTGGATGGGCACCACATATTTGATTCCTCTGACTCCTTCACTTCCCTCGTCATTGGCCGTGCCGGTGTTAGAAGGTGGTTGTAATCCCTTTGCATTTTTGATATTCTCAGCAGGTAAACTTTTGGGACAGCCAGACCCGTCTGCAGGTTTAGATATGGTTGAGATTTGCTGAAGCTCAACAGGGCGACCATTGGACAAGGAATCCTTGCCGATTTGATTTGTATTGGCCTCGGAGTCTGCAGCCGCATGCGCTGTATTGGATCCTTCTATATTCAGCTTGTATTTTGTTTTTAAGGAATTGAAATTTTCGATTTGCTCCAATTTTAGGTTCAAGTCTGATAACATTGCTCCTTGGTCATGAATTGTGTGTCTTAGGGCTTCATACAGTTTCACAAATGGAATCATGGCTAAAGATGATGCTGCCAAAACATTATTATGGATTTGCATTGCAGCTGCAGATGATAGACTAGCCTTTGCGGGTGCATGAGAGATATTTTCTGCCCCAATACTTGAATGATTTGAAAGCTCCTTGTTTGGCATTTGGGATTCGGATAGAAGCCCATTGCTCTGAGCTGACGGTGGTCTTTTTGCATTGTGTTGCTTCATTGCAATCGCCATTGGAGTGCTTGTCTTTGTCTTCGCAAATTCTGAGAGACTGATAGGTAAGTTAACACGCAGCGGTCTTTTTGACGAATCAGGGGTTTTATGTTTGTTGTTTTTTTCAGCCAATGCCTCTGCATATAGAGCTGAGCATTCTGGGACAGTGAGCCGTTCCAGGGAATGCCGGCTTTCCGTCATAGCTGTTGGTTTTGGAGGCTGATGTAAATTGGTCTGATGAAACAATGTTGTTTTGTCCTGCAATAAAGGTCCCGTGCCTGTCATTGCAGCCACAGCCTCTGTTTTTTTGGCTGGTTTAGATTTTGGCTGAGTGTCCTCAATTTGATGAGGCGAGGGGTGTTCAACTTCATTTGTGTCGTTGATGGGCAAGTCTAGCAATTTTAGTGGTCGCTTCACAAAAGGCTCTTGAATACACTTATTGAGCACTGCATGATAACGTTGCACCTTTTTCCCACTAGGCGCCAACCCAACATCTTTTATTGCCTGCGCGTCGATCAATTTGTGCCCCTCTTTAGCCGTTTGCGACCCTTTATCAGCTAAAGTAGGGATGTCCTCAGAATTGTTTTCCATCTCACATGCATCAGCTTCATCTCTCTGGCCTTCAGATAATGTCATATCAATGAAGTTATTTACGGCTGCAGAGGCACTTGCAGGCTGTGTGCCTTGGATAGGAATATCCAGTGTGTTGCGCCGTGAGCCTTGTGCACATTGTAAATTGGTTTTATCAGAATCATTTGATATAGATTCGGATGTTGATACCAACATTAGATCAGAGTCGGTAATTTCAAAAGGTGAATAGAAGAGGTCAGGAGTATCAGGACTGATTGTCACTTTCCTCATTTCAGGCATCGGATTAGCGATTGGTTCCAAATTATTTAGGGACAACAAGGTGGCTTCAGGTAGCACTATTGGGGCAGACAAATCTTGCTCCAAAGCTTCATACTGAACGTCATTTTCGTCGCCTTTATGTTTTTTGGGCAGCATATCGGGAAGTGTATCAGGAAGCGCCCGTGGCGTGAATTCCGGGCTAACTTCAACAACAACAACATTTTCGGAATTTTCACCATGTGTGCCAGTGACCACAGCACCCATGGGCTCGGGAGCTTTGTTCACTGGCAAGGCAACAATCTGCTTACCTTACCGTACGACGCATCAGCTTTATTTGCTGCCGTCCAGGAGTTCAAAATGCGGCGTTGTTGCAGTGTTTTGTGCCCAGTTTGTGGACCCAGTTTTTTTGAGTCTGCCATGGGGACCGGCAGCGGACTGGGGCAAACTGGGAACTCGCCACCGAACTCCACGCCGTGCTCCAATTTGCAAACTGCATCGTTGTATAAGCTGAACATGTGGGTATTTCACTGTATTTTACTTTGCATAAACTGAGTTTATTTTTCTAGAATGAAAGCATGGAAATTTATAACATGTAAGAGGGCAAGTATTTACATTTCATGTAAATATGTGTCCATGGCATGTTACAAATGAGCTTGTATATGTAGAGTATATTTGTTAATTAGAATCATTTCCTGGAAACCCCACATGTGCACAGTGTGTCATGTTGTTAGTGGGTGCACTAGCTACATAAAACATAATAATGTTCCAACAGTCATGTATTTAGTACATTCTTATTTTCGTATAGATGCAATCCCTTAGCATTTCAAAAAGTATATACATATATACTCCCAGCCCGTGCCCCAATCCACCTGCAGAACAAACAAGGTAATTTTGAAAAATTGAAGGACCAAATTAAACAAAAGTCTCAACAATACAGCATCAGTTGGCAGTTTATATGCTTTTTCCAACAATTTAAAACACTTCCAGATACGTGTATTACTCTCCACCCACCAAATATTATTGGACAAGACCTCTTCAAAGAAATACCATCTTTCCCCAATTCTTCCATTTTCATTGGTCAGGCTTTCCTTCATTATAATCTTCAGATCATATTCAAAACACACATCTTCTTGGTATTCGTTGTAGTAGGTCTGATGCTGGTGCATGGTTTAAACATTAGTATTGAAAACATAATTCATTGCTGGCAATAACTGGCCTAAAACATTTAACTTTAAGGGCCTGATTCACACAGTGTTTTCCTATGATGTTGCGCCATTATAAAACACTTATGTGAATCAGGCTTCAAGTATGATTGCACATGGTCTCGCTTAACATATTTTAGCAAATAGAGGAAGGTCTGTGTAAATAGGATTTTCCTTGAACCATAGATTATGATCTCTGTTCAACAGACTCCTGTTACCTCTATGCAGATACATACAGCCTCTGATGACCTGGAAAAACACTTAACCAAACAAATGTCTAACCCTCTCTAAAGAATTTAATGCAAAGGGCAAGATAACATCTGTTCCCTTGAAACTTCCCAATCTAAAAGGCTCCCAATTTATTGCACAATTAAAACTCCCGAATAGCTTTAAGAATTTAGCTTATCCCGTGTTTTGCCACTGACCAGATTAAACAACACAACTCTTTGGGTGATGCTCTCAAACATCAGGCAATTATATCTACTATCTACAATACTTATCAGACCATAAAATCAAGGCTATTTCTGCAGATGCTGACTGCAAAGGTTGAGAATGCTCATTTACCTGCCGTCTGTCATCTGAAAACCTGTTTAGAAGTCAAAGTACTTTTTGCAAGAGCACCCTAACCACTACGTTCTGATTCATTGTGAAAAGGGCATTTATATTGAGATTCATGAATTTCCCATGTATTTATTACAAGGTACATGTGTGTTTTTAAATTTGGTAGATTTGATACTTTATCTTTCTGTGCGAGCTAATATTGTATCAGTTCTGAACAAAAAGTAAACTGTGCTCAGTTCACCACACCCCCAGTCATCAATATGGCACTTGTAACATTAAAACCTTGTTAATGATGGGACCCTTCCTGGCCACCCCAACACAACAACCTTAGCACTTGTGTGCAGGGCCATCTTAAGCACTTTGGGGGCCCTGGGCATGGACATCTTTGGGGCCCCTCCAACAAACCAAAGGAATTAAGGGATCAAGAATACTGGTTGCGCCCCCACCCATCATGCTCACATCCTATAGGTTGATGAAGTAATCTGCATGGGTAAGTACCAACGAAGCCAAACGTGTTGTTAATGTAAGTTTACTTGGTAAGTTACACGGTTCATATACAATACGCAGATGTTATGATGGAGAAACACTGGACATCCCACCCGCACCCGACAATCCTCAGCACCGTCAACGGTCTCCTCTGGAATCTTAACCTCGCATACGTCACACAGCCACCAGCTCACAAGCTCATACACACACACACGCGCTGGAGCTCAACACAAGCCAGAGCTTGATTACAACAGTTGATATGTTGTCTTGCTGCATAATAAGCACGTATTTCCCCTGGCCCTCTTCATTCTTTAAGTCCCCTGGCCCTCTTCATTCTTGCTCTAATCAGAATGATAAACAGGTAGCATTTGAAGACCAACATTAGCAGTCTACAAAGGGGTAACTGTTCTAGTAGATACAGGATACTTTTTATCAATAACATCCAGGAAAGTAGGTGTAGTATTAATGCAGGACCATATGTAAAACGTACATAATAGACAGAGAACTCACATTAGCGGCCTCACAGAATGCAAAAGTGCTCATGAATGGATAGAGACCACCAATTGGAAGGAATGAGACTGCTACACATACTGTAGCATGGATAGTGGAGGCAGATTAGAAGCTACCGGAAAGGTGTCTTTATCCAGACAGACTGAGATTAGAAGTGGGATATGGTTTTCAAATAGTGTTGCCATTAGATATCATCATCAAAGGAACAAATGCCTGTGGTGTGCGATATAAATATGCTCACTATTAACACAGTGAAACCATGAATAAGGCTTTTATGAAGATCATACCATGAGAAGGAAATCACTCGGAATGCTGACAATTTTAAAAGGTTTGGGGACTGGCAATATTGAGAGGTTAGGCAATACAAGATTAAGTGACATGCCCAGGATCACACATTGGTTAAAGGGTGAAGGGTTCTTACCATGAACCAAAACAATCTCAGTTTATAAAAAAACGGACTTGGAAAGTACACAAATCACATTACCAAACATGACAATGTTTAAACAAAATATTATAGACGGGTGTTATGCAAAATGGGAATGATTCTAGCTTCATTCTCTCCATCATCAGGGGAAGTAGATAAGAACCATCATACAAATCGATGTGATTTAACACATTTGATCTGGGTGTCTTTTGTATTTTAAAGCTTTAAATACTTCCAAAACAATGGATTGTGACATTTTCATTTATAAACGTGCATAAAAACATTTGACTTTTACGAAAAAGTAAACCGTTTTCTGTGTCAAACAAGCAGCCCTTAAAATAAGCATGCCAGAGGCCTGCAGCATAAGGTCCGCTCTCTTCTGTCTACCAACCCTTCCACCCAAATGGCCTACATAAGAAGAAAGATCAAGTAATAGGCTAAACGATACCAGCAGCATGCTAGAAGGCAAACCTCACAGCACCGTAATGCAAGATATATTAGATGATTTGACCAGGATCACTGTATTGTATGCTGGCAAATCCAGGATATAAACATGAAAGCTATTGTTCCATAGTCTTGAATTTAGATACTTATTCACTTTGGACTAACAGTTATGCCATTGTTGGAGGTGATTGCTTAGGTTTTACAACACCCCATCTGAACAAACCAATTTCTAGACCTTTACCATAAAGATGATATATTAGTTTTTATAGCAACCCATATCTGGTACAGGTACATTGCTGATTATAGCAGATGTTGGTCTGCAAAACCAAGTACATATGCAGGCAGGTTTATAAACTTCAGACATATGAAAGGCTCAGCCAGCCTTGCTGGAATGTGATATTCTAATTTTGCATATGAACACATATCTCTGCAATGGGTTCTTCACACACTGAGCTAACGTCTGAACCATTGTGGCGCTCAATTCATCAATATGCATTTCACCACAGCCTATTGCACATGATCAACATAATTGCCACAGGAAGGAAAGGATGCTACAGAGTTGTGCCATAAGGAACACACACATTATGTATACCACAGTGAACACAGAAAGAAATACATGATGAATTGATCAAGGCAGAATGCACTTGCCAAAACAAAAAGGCAATGGGTTTAGAGCCTCAGCACCATGCCATAAAATATCCTGAGGTGTGCTATTTAAGTCTGGTAAACAATGGAATCTTACTTCTTCAGATCAAGCAGCCCTGTGTGGCCCCCTCCAAGGTGGGGGTCCTGGGCAAGTGCCCCTTTTGCCCTCCCATAAAAACGTCTCTGCTTGTGTGGTGAATGCAATTTTAAACATTTACAAAGCGCAGTACAAAACTGAAGAGTAAAACCAGGTGAAATCATGCTTGCTCTTTAGTTGTATTCGTCTGCTTTGTAAAGAAAAGTAACTGCTGTCTGCAAATTACCAGCCTCATTTTGTGGTAAATGTATTTTACATGAAGGGGACCACAAACATTAGAACAGCTGTGCTGTTAGATCCCCTGCATGCAATTTTAAACCCTCACAAAGCAGAGGGGACAAGGAAAGAGTAAAGACAAGTTGAACACTCTTTTCATTCTTCTGTCTGTCTCGTGAAAAAGTAAACGCTGCCTGCGAATGCACTTTGTAGGCAGCATTTACTAATAGATTCATTGGCAGCATTATTTATTTGGATGTACAGCTGCCCCATCCTCTCTATGCTATTAAACGCTGCCAGCTGCTATATAGAACTGCCTATACTCTTGATGGAAACTATCAGTTGCTTTGCAGGCTCTTGCCTCTTCTCCCAAATGTCCAGACCATTACAGTCACAACACATGTTTCACTCATCTGCAGTCCATATAGACAGTTGCGTTACAATGTACCTTTGTGATCGTGGGCAAATACTGTTTATTGACATTAATGAGTAATTTGCAATGTCATTTTTATATTTACCACATGACTTGCCCTCACTTGCCTAATCTCCAGTAGCCTTTTGACCATGCCTCAATATGCTGCAGCCCTACTCACTTACCCATACGATCTTCTGGCGACCCTCCACACTGTTCTGCACAAGTTCGTCTCTCACCCTACAGACACGTACAGCCAATGCATAGGCTTCGGAACCCAGCCATAACATTTGACTTGCAACAGCCTTTCCAGATGCTCTGCTTCTTTGCAGTCCCTGCAGAATATTGAATTGTAGGGCAGACTTGTTATCCATGGCAAACAACATTTACTTTGATCTTCAGTGTTTTACTTGAATGTGCTACTTGCCATGATTTATTTATATAGCACTTTTTCTCAAAGTGCTGTACATAGAACATATTTTCAATTATTATCCCAACCGAAGTTGGTACTCATTTATCAACCTCATACGGATGAAAGGCTGAGCTGGCCTTGCCTGGATTCAAACCTGGAACCTGCAGATCACACATAAATTGAAGCTACAGCACTCAAACAACTGAGCTGTCTGACCGGCTTGTTGAACACACCCTCAAGTTACATTTAATGATTTAAACTCTTATGGGCCAATTTGGCCGGAGTAATAAATGCTCTGTGCATGAAGAAATAGTAGTGTTGTGATATATTTGCTGATACCGATATTTGTTTGATTTTAGCAAACAGACGATGCCATATTTCATCTTCAAACATGAAGCCCAAATCGTGTTCCCATTTCAGACGTATAGGGCAAATCTTAAAATTTGATGTGAGCATATTGTAAATTTTAGAGGCTCGAACTTCACCACCTATGGTAAGGTGCATTAGTCTAAGGACATCTGGAGTAAGAATTTCATTGGAAAATTGGGCAAGTGCATCAAGGCAGGAATTAATTAAGTTGTTATAAAATTGAAAGTCTTTTTTAGGAATGTTAAAAGTGGTGGAGAATTGCTGAAAGGAAAGGACATACGGGTCATCTATAATCTGTTGGATGAATCTGATACCCTTTTGAATCCATGTTTTTCGGTTAAGGATCTTGTTATTAATTACTATGTTCTTATTATGCCATAATAGTGGGGAAAGATGCTTATTAGGAGTTATAGTGTGAGGAAAAAGAAAGGTTTGCAGAGCAGATATTGAGGCTTTGATAGGGTCTGAGATCTTTTTAGTTGAATGTTTGAAAATGTGTATGTAGTCCGTAATTTCGTGTGGTAAAACTAAGTCTAATCCGAATTATAATGCTAAATGTTGGTCATGTGGCATATCTCCCGCCACGTATATGCACATGTTTTTTGAATGTTCATTTACTGTCAAATTTTGGCAGGAAATCTGGAAGCTTCTTAAATGTATCTTCTGTGTTGATGTGCCCTTTTCCTTTGTTAACATATTTTTAGGAAGTATAGCCATTACAACGTATCTCCCATCTGACTCTGCAAGACTTTATGACTTATTCATCTGTATAGCTTTAAAATGTATTACGGCTAACTGGAAAGACTCTAGTTTACTTTCCACCAAAATCTGGTGGAACACCATTTGTAACACTCATAAACTAGAGATGTGCATGGCCAATAATCACAACACAATTCCTAAATATAATGCTAAATGGTATTATTTCACCAGGTATCTCAACTGTTTTAATGCAACGGCTCATGGTACATAAATTTACACCCTTATATAAGCATCATTATTCATATTTCCATACTTATTTAGAAATGCTAGAGCTAGAACTTGATAATGTTTGAAATGATTAGATTATTTTGATGACATAATCCAATATACCCATTCCCCCCCTACCCTCTTCCCTACTTATCCTTATATGTTTCAAGTCTGTCTCCCTGTACGTCTTCCCCCAAATCTCTATTTTCACTACATATAAGTCACTTGTTGCAGACCTGTGATATAATTAATTCTAAACTACATGTTATATTAACACGGTTTATATCTATTATAGTTCATATTACAGTCACTGTGAATTTAACAAATGACTTAGCCTTATAGAAATACTATTACAAAGGATCAAAATCATTTACTATGTCATTTCTTTGTGGTTCTTGTTTTATTCAAAGTCTGTAACCTGTTGATATCTGTATCAAAATCAATATTTTAACAATAAAAATCATTAAAATAAAAAAAAACTCTTATGGGCCAAAATTGACCAAATTAAAAACAAACATCTACAAACGTATTCCCCTGCATGTTTAGTTTACCATTGTATTATTATTTATTTAAAAGTGACCATTTTGATCAAGGACCATGCCTAATAGGTTTGCTACCTTGGCTCTTATATCTGAGGCCGTTGTGCAGATATTTTGCCCCATCATCTTTTCTGCAGCTACAGCCCAGCCAGCTGTGCCCAGAACAACAAGTTGGGCCATGTGAAAAGTAAGGTGGGTCTTGCCCCTCAGGCCAGTGGTCGATGTGATTAAAAAAAAGGGCAATCAAACAGATATCATGGAAAGTAATGGGTTATCTTAGTTATTGAGTGTCATTTGTATCCTTTGGGAAGTGCTACCAGTTTGATAGAGTAACTGGGGGCTCTGTGTGGCATTCAGATTCCAATGTCCCTATCTACCCTCTGCATCCCAAAATAATCCACACCTTCTGCTGTGTTTGCTACTATCATTGCCTTCTTATTAGGTGCTCAAAGCAAAGCAAGGGACAGTTAGGGACAGTTAGTGTCCGGCTGCCAGCCCAGGCCCAAACTAGACTCTCATCCATCCAGGCAGTGTATGGGATTTATAAAGCACAAACCTACATGGGATGTAATAGAGTAAACTGTTGTTCTAAAATTGTGACTTCTTACTAGCGCACAAGCCCACTGGAATTCCTGGTAACTTTTCATACTGTTTCCCATGAAAAGTAGTCAGCGCTTAGAACTCTAAAATAGCGCTACTTCTCAAAAGAGCTGCATGTAGCAATAACCATTCACTGAAAACCTGTGGGACATTGTGGCTCTTGACATGGCAATGGTTTATACCATCTGCTCAATGCTCATCTCAAGCTGGCCGGGCTACTCCTGATAACATTTAAAGAAATGGTGGTGACCCCTCTCTAACCCAGATGGCGTGGTGCCCCCTGAGGAGCACTTTGTCCCCCCGGCATCAAAACCTGTCTCCACCACACGGTGTGCATATGCAAGATCACACGTTTAACAAGCAATACTGGCATATATTTTAGGGCATCATAGGGCAATACTGACATACATTGTGTGCAGCAGGCATCAGGAATATGTATTTTACAGTGCAATGCTGGCATGCATTGAGGGTATAGCCATCATGAACGTGTTTTACTGTGACTCTGCTGAAGTATATTGTGGGCAAAGGCATCATGAAAATGTGCTTCACTATGTTATGTTATGTTATCTTATGTTAAGGAAATGTGTAACGTGCAACATACACCATGAAGGGCATCAGGGCTAGGCAAAGTAAGTGAAAACAGCTGGAACAGGAACAAGGCAGATCCAGAAGAGAAAAGGCAGGGACGTCATTTCACCAAAATGCCAGGGGTAGCGGAAGTGACATCACACGACCCTTGACCCCTGATGACATCACAGGAAGTTATGTCATTTGACCCCAACCCAAAGTGATATCTTGGGAAGCGATGGAACACGACCTTTCACCCGTTGACAAAACACAAAGTGGAATCACATAGCATTGTACACTACGAAAAATATGGTTACGATATCACTATAATGTGATGTACATTTCATACAAGAATGGATCGCCATTTGTATCGTTAAGTTCAGTGTGTATAGGCCCATATTACCAAATTGCTGTGAATGCAAGCAGACGTCCATGACAAAATGATAATGACGTGTTATTATATAGCACTTACGCTTAAGCGCTTTATATAGAAAAAATATACACCGAATATCACCCAAACTGTGTTGGTACTCATTTATCGACCTCAGAAGAATGAAAAGCTGAGTTGAGGCATTTAAGAACAAACTACATCAATGACTCACCCCCTGAAGTATGCCTGAAATAAACCTTTAATGAGTCTAGCAATTATTGTATAGAATTCCAGAAAGACACATTATTTGGTATTCCTATTCTTTCTTATTTAGGGTCAGTGCTGAAAGTGTTAGACTTGTGGCACTCCTGTTCTTATTTTTCTTCTTTTTTTTTTAACGGGCCTGAACAAGAAAGCCAGCAACTCCAAAAGTAAAAAGCCACATGGTGCTGGCCACAGCCCAGGAGCTTGCATTAAAAAAATAAAATAAAAAAACCCTTTTTTTTTGGATGTCGCAAGAGAGACCACAGAGGTTGCAAGGGAGACCTCAGAGGTCGCAGCTGCGACCTCTGGCGACCCCTAAACGACGTTTGCAAAGTGTAGCAGCAGATCGCAGGGAGCGTGAGGAAACATACTGGACAAATTTAGTCTGCGGAATTGCTGGTGCACATTGTGGAAAGGAATTATGAAATTGTGCTTATATTGCCAATGCCGGCAAATCATGTGGTCAAAGATATCTTTAAGTGTGTTTTCTAGTGACACTGTGTGGAAATATAACTTGGGAACCCGGGATGCTGCAGAAATTATATTTTATTCTTCAAGAAAGCAAACCAAAAGAAATGTTCTTATACGTCCTTGCCAGTTCCTTCACTGTCAAGGTTCCCTTCTTGGGAAGTAGAAAGTTGTTTTTCTTAGCTTTTTGTTATTCCTTGGTGTCCGGATAGGCCCACCATTCATTCCCTCCCCTTGTTTCCTCTCCGATGTTCTATAAAAAACACAACAGAGCGGGTGAGTTTGCGGGCTGTTTCCCTTGCCTGACTCACTTCCCCACCAATCAGATCTGTCACTGCCTAGTAGTTCCTTCATTGGTTGCCCTTGCTGTGTCCCGCCTCCCTTAAAGGCTGCCGCCCATCTCCATACTTTAGATTTTCCCCGGTAGTCTGGTGTGGCGTGTCTGAAGCCTGTCATGCCTGGATTCTCTCGGCTTCGTGGGGTTGTCCAATAAGGGAGACTCGTGGTCCCATGCCTCTTCACTTCAGCGCAGTGTCCCACTCTGTGCCTGGAGAGGGGCTCGCCTCGCCGGCAGCACCGCCTCTCCACACGATCCCGCCTTGGTGGCGATATGCACTTGTTAAGCTCACTACATCGCTCCTCCACAGCGTCATGTCCTGGTGGCGGGACGCGTATCTCGCCGTCTGCACTGGCATCTCCGTAAGGTAAGGGCAGTTTGTTGTGGCTATTCTGCTCCTGCACGCCATGACGGCTCTTCCTACTATGTACAACAGCCCCCTCCATGTCCAGCATCGCCCCTCCATGGGTGTATGGTGTTTTACGGTAGCTCTGTCCTGCGACCCCCTTCCTGGTCCCCCCTTGCATGTCTCCACATCACACACTGCTAGCATACATTGTAGGCAGAAGCATCAAGAAGTGTGTTTAACAGTGGGAATGCAGACATATAGGGCTTCATTACGACCCTGGCGTTAAGGGTTTAACGGCGCCGTAAAAGGTGTCGGTGCCGTTAAACCCTTAACGCCTGATTACGAGGTCCCTTTGCGGGACCCGACCTTAACGGCTGGTCTACACCAGCCGTTAAAGTAGGGAAGCGCAAAGGGACCTTGGTGCTAAGTCCGGTACCGCAATTTGCGGTACCGTACTTAGCGCCTTCCCCAGTCCCATAGAGCCCTATGGGGCGAAAATGGGAATGGGGAAGGGCCGTGGTTCAATGGGGAATTACCGGCCTGCCAACCTTGGAATGGGGTGGTAATTCCCCATTGAACCATGGCGGACCCGTTACAACACCGGCACCAACCATGGTTTAGCGCCGGTGTTGTAATGAGGGCCATAGTGTGGACATTGACATCATGGGTTTACACTGGGGCGCTGGCATTGCAGACATATATTGTGGGCAGAGGCTAGATGGGGCCAAGGGGAGCAAAATGGGAGTTCATTAGGAAACCCCAATTTAAAAATGACATGAGCTGCATTAATGGGAGGTAGCATGAGGAAAAAATGCCCTCGTAAACAGGAAAGTAAGGTGTACAGGGGGCATTATTTAATTAATAGCAATGTTGGTAGCAGGTGGCAGGACAGTGTTATCTGTCTAATTCTGTCGTCAATGCCACCTTCACGCATGCTGGGGTCGCAAATAGAGACCATTAATGCATCACTGATTCATTAATTCATTTATTCATTAATGTAACAGAGTCTGACCCTCTCATGTAGATCTGCACATATGTAAAGGGGGCTGTGTGGGATGGACCTTCCAGCTTTGATCTTAGTTTATATGCATATCAGAGCGTTTTGGATTTGGAAATAAATTCCGCCCTCTAGAGGGGTGCCAGCCGCCTGACCCAGGTGGTGTCACACATCACACAACCATGAAGGAAATGCTAGGATGCCAGTTTCATTAGACATGGAAAAAAGCCTGCAGCCCACAGTGCCAGCGCACTTGGCAGCCCCATCACGCATACACAAACCGCAGCGGTGATGCATTAAGAAGTCACATTCACCATTGTTCTTCCACTTTCAAATACACCACTATTGGATTACCACTGCAAATAGTATTTTAGCATTGACATAAAAAAATACATCCCACAAGCTAAGCCAGGCGCACGTGTACTCTACACAGTAACACAACTTTAAAACCTAATTAGATCTTGTGTCACATCATTCACTAAGGTTTTGCTGCACGCACCTTCTGTTTGCAGAAACTCTGCATTCAAACAAAATACAGGAGGGCAGGCCCAAACAATCCCAGGCACTACCATTTAGAACTGTGGCGTAGATCAACAAAGTGCACATGAACCGCAGCTTTCAACTTCACTCAGCCTTCATTTACTTTCTCTGGATGGGTGGGGATATGTCATAAAGGTTCCAGGGGAATCATGCAACCAAAGGCATCTAGGACACATCTTGCTTTCAAATCACAGTCTTATCACTGTATCGCCCTTCTACCTTCCTGGCAGTGTGCTGCCCATGAGTCTCGGGAGGATAGCTCAGGGGCAACGAAATCGCCTTAGAAACAAGACAACGTGGAGTAACACAGGTTTGATCCCTGGGTCTGCAGCTCAGAACCCTCTGGGTATTAATTAAGTGTGTTATATATAATCAATTATAATTTCCTCCCCTTGTTACAGTAATTCTCCCCAGTGCCTTCTTAAGCACTTTTGGGGCCCTGGGCACGGACATCTTTGGGGATCCTCCACCAAACCAAAGGAATTAAGGGACCAAGAATACTGGTTGCGCAGCCCACCACTCACCCGTCGCGCTCACAACCTATAGGTTGATATGCTGTCTCGCAGCATAATAAGCACGTTTACTCCCTTACTCCCCTTGCCCCCTTCATTCTTGCTCTAATCAGAATGATAAACAAGTCGCATTTGAAGACCAACATTAGCAGTCTACAAAGGGGTTACTGTTCTAGTACATACAGGATACTTTTTATCAATAACATCCAGGAAGGTAAATGTAGTATTAATGCAGGACCGTATGCAAAAGGTACATGTAACCCATAGTAGACAGAGAACTCACATTAGATGTCTCACAGAATGCAAGAGTGCTCATGCATGGACATAGACCACCAATTAGAAGGAAGGAGAATGCTACACATACCGTAGCACGCTGTCTTTATCCAGATAGACTGAGATTAGAAGTGGATATGGTTTTCAAATATTCTTGCCATTAGATATCAAAGGAACAAATACATCTGCTGTTCGATATAAATAAGCTCACTATTAACACAGTGAAACCATGAATAAGGCTTTTATGAAGATCAATGCATACATAAGAAACCAAAAAAGTGACCATATTTCATGGGCACTCCCGTCCCTTGCACACCTATCTCTACTGAAACATTTTCAGTCAACATTTTAGTACATTGTGATCATTTTAAGAAGTTCACCAATATTTCATTTGGACAAAAATTAGGTGTCAAGAATCTGTTCAGTGTTTAATGTAAACAATTTACTCAAGAATATTTCTCTGACCATCTCCGTCATTTACAACAATTGTATGTAGAAACACATTTTGTACAACAATCTTCAATCTGTGTTAATTTCACACACAACATTTGTCCAACATTTTTCAAATAATGAAGCTCATTTAATTAAAAAAAAACTTTATTTAACAGGTGGCATCAACATACCATACATGGGTCAGTATATATCTAGATTAAGAAGGTTATGATTCAGTCTCATATTCATTACGGGTATATGCATTCTTGCTGTGCTAAAACAGTGAACATGTCAAACTTTTAAGGTGGCCATACAGTCATGGATCCATTGTAGTGTGTCTGGCTGAGAGTACGATTCTGAGTTCCCATTTCCACTTACGCCGGGTATGGGACCCATATGTCTTTCAGTTTTGGTGTGGCGGTTATGGATTGAACTAATCCCTCTTCATTTTCGTTCACTTGCGACATCTCCCTGAGCCATTGATTAAGCGTCGGGGCGTCTTTTGCTTTCCATTTTAACAGGATGCATTTCTTGTCAATGATACATCCTAAGTTGAACAGTCTTCTTGTTTTTATACCAATTTTTCCTATGACCCCTAGGAGATATTTCAGCGGCAGGGGCGTAGGTGGAATTTCCAGCATATCTGTTAGCGTTTGAGCAATTTGTTTCCAGTAGTCGGTGATTGGTCTGCAACTCCATAGCATGTGGATTGCATCCGCCTCTTCAGAGTCGTATTTCGGGCAGACCTGTATGCACTGTGGATTGAATTTGTTTGTTTGTTCGTGATGTGACTGAGTATAATGAAGTCTATTTAGGATCTTATATCGGATCAGGCATAGTCTTGAATAAAGTGATACTTCCCTAGTTAGGGAGCACATCTTCTGCCATTTTTCTTCGTCAGTTGCTGTACCAGTGTCTCTCTCCCATGTTTCTCTGAGTTTAGGTTGTAATCCGTATTGGTTTGTATTTTAGAATATAGCCTAGCTAGAAGGACTTTCCTGTTGTTATTGTGTATTACCAGTTTCATGCATTCATTGGCTTTAAGTTCCCTCGGCTAGGAAGGCCATTGCCGCCTAACCGCCTCTCTCATACGATAATGTTGTAGAGTTTTTACAGTTTATCTTTGAATTCATTTATGTCGACAAATCTGCCTTCAGGAAATAGGTCACCCAGGTGCATTGTTCTATTGGGGTCCCATGCGGTTCGGATGTCGGCGTGCATCATGGGAGGGAGGTCAGGAGTGTCCCAGAGCGGGATGTTCCTATTGTCTGTTTTGGTGACGTTAAGTCTTGTCATTATGCGCTTCCAGGCATCTAGTGTAGTACGTAGTGGATCAAATGGGCAGGGGTCTATCGTACGTGAGCATATCAATGTGGATTTAAAATCATATGGTGCTGCAGAAGGTTTTTCTGTTTCAATGTGTGAGTATTTAACTTCTGGTACAAACCATGGACCTGTGTGATGTGCTTGTGCAGCCAAATAATATAATTCAAAGTCAGGGGCTGCAAGCCCCCCGTGACGGTAAGGTTCTTTGAGAGATTCCCACTTCACTCACTTTACCTCCCCAAACAAACCCACTACCAAGCTACGGAGTGAGTCAAAAAACTGTTTTCCCGGCCATATCGGGATTGTATTAAAAAGGTACAGTAGCTTCGGGGCTACAATCCTTTTCAACACTGCTATTCTGCCAATTAATGATATGGGGAGTTTGCTCCATAAAGTGAGTTTAAGCTCCAGCTCGGACAGGTAATTTGCATGGTTATATTCATGCAGAAGTTTGTATGACCTTGCCACCTCAACCCCCAGATATTTGACTTTTGTGCTTGGCCATTTCATTCCATGCAGTTGCATAGGTTCTGTGGTATTGTCATTTCGAGGGAAGATCTCAGATTTAGTAGTGTTTATTTTATATCCTGAGTGTAAGGTGAAATGATCGATCTCTGCCAATATTGGTAACAGTTTAATCTCGGGGTGTTTCAAATATCTTACGATGTCATCAGCATATATAACAAAATGATTTGTGGTGTACCTCGTGTATGTATGGCCATGGGATTCATGGATCCTGCACGCAAGGAGTTTGATTGTCAATGTAAACAGGATTGGGGACAAAGGTCACCCCTGCCTGGTCCCTCTGGATAGTTTAATCGTTTCTGAGTAGTTCCAATTGGTGCAGACCTTGGCTCCTGGGTCAGTGTACAGTAGTGTAACGAATTTGCTAAACTCCCCTCCCACCTCCATGCGTTTCAAGACACCGAATAGAAAATTCCATGAAACGGAATTGAATGTTTTTTCTGCGTCTAATATTATTGCTGTCGCCGGAAGGTCGGGTTTATTTGTGCCATCGTTCCAAATAGACGTCTCCACTTTAGAGCCTTTGATCTTCCGGGTATAAATCCTGACTGGTCGGGATGGACCAAGTCAGCCATATATGGCATCAGTCTATTGGCAAGAGTCTTGGCAAAGATTTTCATATCCGAGTTTCACAAAGACAACGGACGGTATGAGGCCATTTCATGTACGGGTTTCCCAGCTTTAGCGAGCACCGTTATCACAGCTTCATTGAGGGAACTAGGTAATTTTCCCGTGGTGCATGCTTCCTCCCACACTTTGAGGAGTTTCAGGGCAAGGATATCTTTGTAGGTCTTGTACAGCTCCATGCCTATGCCATCTGGACCAGGGGCTTTACTAGATGCAAGAGAGGCTATGGCATCTGTGATTTCCTCCACTGTGACTGGGCTGTTTAGCTTTGCGCTAATGGGGTCATCTAACATGGGTCATTTGGTCTGTGATAGGTATTGATGGACCTCTTCCATAGTGATGTTATTGTTGTTAGAGTAGAGGGACTGATAGTAATTCTTGAACATTTTGTTGATTTGTTCATGTTTAATGATGGTTTGCCGATCGGGCTTGGTAATTTTGCCAATGTGTTGTGTGTCGCGTTCTCCTTTAATTATCCCGGCTAGGAGTTGGCCAGGTCAGTCTGCCCCGCCGTATCATCTTGCCTGCGCTTTCCTAGCCATAAATCGAGTTTCCCGATCTGCCAAATCACAGAATATCTGTCTATTAGCCTTGATCAATCCCAGCAGCGCTCTATCATGTGTGTTGCTGTATTCGTTTTCGAGTTTCCTAGGATTTCCTTCTGTCTCTTTTAACTCTGCACAAGTAGTTTTCAAGATCCAGACGTAGCTGCAATCAAATGAAGCTCATTTTTACAAAATGTTTCAAATAATAAAGCTTGACGCATTTCGAGAATAAGTTCTCTTCCTCAGGAGCAAGATATCAGATAATCTTCAATTTTCATTATAAAAATTAATTTCTATACAATAAATTTCAAGTGATAAAGTGTTAGATTGGACTACACTCATTAAGTTGCTAGAGACCACTATCTATTGTCGAAAGAACAGTGGGCTTCATTACAAGTTTGGCGGTAGCTGTGCCCGCATTACGGGCACGGCTACTGTCGAACTTGCTACCTGCACCCACAAATGGGCCATAACCGGCCCCATTATGAGTTGAATGGGCCGGAAATTGCCATTCGCAGGTGCTGATGTGGGCGGGCTACCGATCCCCATTCTGCCCCATAGGGCAGAAGGGGGCTGGGGAGCATGGTTGCACCGGCACCATTGATAACGGTGACGGTGATATCACGAGTTCTGCTCGCGGGTGCCGCTCTGCACGCCAGGCGTGCAGAGCGGCACCCGCAATCAGAACTCGTAATATGGCGGTACGGTAACAACTGTGCTGGTAGCACTGCCAGCACCGTTGTCCCTGTACCTCCACATTCGTAATGAGGCCCAGTGTCTTTATGAATACTTCACCTAAAGTGATTCCAATTCAATCTCCCTGATGATATTCTGTAGTACTGATCTCCCATTCTATGAAGTTAACTGTAGACAAGGTATTACTGATGTGTTAATACTCTGTAGCCTTTTAAATCTAAAATGGGTTATGTATCTTTACATTGCTCTATTACCTTATGAGTGTATCCCCACTCCGACAGACAACCTGCAGTGGTGACCTTTCTTCAGGGCTCGTCTGAACTAGCTGGGAAACTGAGCTTCTTCCTTCTGTTATATTACCCAAGTTTTATCACCAAAAAGGCGATTAGATATTAGTCTCTAATCATGTCTGGGTGAACATCCTAAACTTTCCATTTAATATATGCATATTCCATACTCACCAGCTAGTAGTGCCGGCATTATTCCTTATTGCTGTATGTTAGGATTGGCCAACTTTTTCTGCTTGTCGCGATACACGGGTTCCTGTAAAGAGACTTTCATGTCATCTTTCCTAAAATTACTTTCATTACCTGTTATTCAGAACGTTAAAGCTCTTAATCCACAGATTGTATATTTTAATGCTACTCACTGCCGCAGGGAGAATGCTGAGAATGCTTTGGCTTCCTCTCCCGGTTCTTTGAAAATGTCCCTTTTCTTTAGTTTGCTTCGCGTTTCCCTAAGGGTAACAAACGCATTGCTATGCCGACAGTCTTGTTTGTAAGAACTACAACACTAAGGTAAGATTATATACAGTAAAGTGATCCTGTCAGCATAGCAATATCCAGCAGTTGTGAAAGGTGGAAATACTGAATACACGGCTGATTATGTCGCGTTTGTTGCCGTTAGGGACATGCAAACCAAACTAAAGAAAGGGGACATTTTCAACGAAACGGGTCTACGTTCGCTTAAAGTTGGTATTGATTGGACAATCTTGAGCCTGTTTTGCAAATGCCGCTGTTCGAACACTCCATATTTGATCAATGAGATTGGCAAGATGTTTGGGTCTAAGTCCATCAAATATTTGACCATTTGGGGAAACTATGCCACCAAACTTCTAGAAGATCTAACCTGTTCACTTGAGGATTTGATAACCAATCCGACCAGGGTGAAAACGAAACTAGCTGGAGTAGACTGGATCCAAACCATTGAAGATGTGGGTAAGTTAAAACTCCACACACAGCTGGCAAGGGAGGTAAGGAAACAAGGCAAGATTCAGCCATGCCTGCAGAAATGCCCAAATCCAAAAATAAGATCAACCTTCATGAGACTGCGAGTCAACCTGTGTCATACTAATTAAACTAATACGGCGAGATCCAAGCTCAATAAAGGATCGGCTGGCTGCAGATTCTGTAACAAATTAGAATCCAGAGAAAACCTGTGCCATCTGTTTATGGTGTGCCCATAAAACTGTACCATCTGTTTATGGTGTGCCCATATTTTTCCAAGCAAAGAACGCAGCACTTTGAGTGCTTTGCAGAATAATTCAGGTTGCTTTTAATATATGACTGGTGGCAATGGCTAATTGGAGGAACACAAACGTCACTGCTGATAGTTGTGGTCCAATTCTATTGGAAAGTGCTGAGACCAAAAATGGTGACCTTTACCGGGGTAAGGCACCATAAAGATTTGAAAGATTTAACAAGAAAATAAAAGTTTTCTAAATCCAAATAAAGGAATGACGCAAGCCGCACTAAGACTTAAAGACAACTCAGATATATTTGGACCTTTAATCTGGCAGGTTAAAAGAAAGAAGACGGCAAGGATTGACCTAAAGTCAGTTGACAGATGTAATAATGTTGTGCTGTTGTTTTATTTTGTTGCTAAAATGTTTAATTGTAACATAAAAAGGCAAATAAAAATAAAACAATAAGTAGTTCACTTCTTTTTAGGTGCTGTATTTGAGATTCTATTTTTTTAACGTGCATGTAATACTGTGTGTGTATTTCTCAAAATCTTACTGCGTTTTTTTAAAGTGTATTTTTCTTGCCAAGTCTCATGAGGCCAAGGACAATTGGCAGGGCTTTGCATAGATAAAACGCTGAAAGATATTGCAATAAGAAATATACTTGCACTGTGAAGTGCAATGTGGACATGCATGTCACTCTATAATTTGCATATTTCTATTTTACGATAAATAAAACAGATTAAAAAAGTAACTTAGTCTTATTTTATTTATTACGCATTCAGTCCCTTTCATTTGACATGCTTGGGGAGACAAATGTGCAGTAAGAAACATCTCAAAGCAAAGTAGCCCCGTTAGCTGTTCATCTAGAGAGATTGAATGAATGTGCAGTATTTCAATGGCATGCTTTACATTTGTTGAAACTCAGCCAAAATGGCACAGTGTTGTATTGTACATAAGGTACCACAGAAGGACATGAGCCATCTATGCAGAGTGTATCAAGTTCAGTATTTTGTTTGTTGTTAATGACCCTGATAAAAATAATTATTAGGCAGTATTCTCAAATTAGTCTCACCATTATATAAATACCACAACAGGTTACCACAATATATTGCCATGGATTATAAAATACCACCAGATACCACCATAATAAAAAGATGCCGCAAAGTAATAGCTACAACCCCAAAATGTATCTAACACTTCCCAGTGATCAAACATATTCTCTTATTCGAGGAGAGGCTCCCACACCAGTGTAAAAGGCAGACGACTAGGACCCATATTTGGCTAAAAAATGATGTGTGATGCTTTGATTAGATATGTGGCAAACACTTTACATGTATTTGTCGATTTACTGTGCAGTATCCACTCAATTGACTGGCTGGAAGTAGTAGAAACTATTACAAAATCCTGTCTTATATGCACAAGCCTTCTCAGTCTGCACATGACCAAACCTCCTGCCGCCAAGAAGGCCAAAATGGTGCACCAAGATGGGTCACTGGAAAAACAAATTGCAGGATTCTATAGCACTGACCACAAGGGCACTCCCAGGAATTCGGTAAATACTGCAGTCTTCTTAAAATGATTAATATACCTATTCTTTGAGTATTCAGATAGTGAACCAAGTGCCAAAGTGACTGAGCATCTTTGGAAAGCAAATCAGGTATTGGTAAAAGTGTGCCTCTTGAGCAGGGCGGTAGGTCATGAGCAGTAAGGTAGTGAACTGAGTGTCTGTAACCCGAGCAGGGAGTGGACTAAGTATTTGTGCCCTAAGCTTTGTGTAAAAGTCCAATGCTATGGGATAGTGGAGGATACAGAGGGAACCTTTAAGGCTGGCCCCACTACCCCTCCGCAATGTAGTACCCCAGATAAGGTAAATGGAGGAATTTGAGATTCTGTTGTCCCTACATAGTTGTCAAGTACCTGGTCAGGGTTGATCCGGGTCTGTGGTGAAGGTGTTTCATTGCTGGGTCTTCTTCTGTCCTCCGGTATTCCAACCTGTGGTCAATATGATGTGGAGCCTGACCCCTAGCTCCTTCCTGGACTCGGAATAACAGAACAGGCGCTCGGGGGCCAACTTCCATGCTGTCAGCTGTTATGGATTTACGTGGTGTGAGGACAGCGCAAGGGAGCTGGCCGGGAAAGCTGGTAACGCTAGTGAAACAGATGTTGGATAACACCAAAAAGGCAGTCCAGGAGGTGGGAAATGACTGCCAGAAGAGCTAGGTAATAGGGCAGGTAGTCCCCAAGGAGATAGAGAGAGAGAGAGAGAGAGAGAACAGGGAAGGAACAGTCCAGTTCAAACCCTGCATGCTTCAGCCACCAGCGAGGATACAGGAGAGTAGCCCCGGCCGCGGAAGTGAAGAGCCGGAGGCGTAACCTTGTGCCCCGCCTTCCAAAGCAGCAGGCTTCCAAGGAAAATGGGTAAAGAAACACTGAACCAAACAAGGCACATGCACGTTGGAAGCAGGTTCTCAGGAACAATCACAAGCAGCATACCCTTTCCCATCGATCAGGAAGTACAAACAACCTTGTCGATACTTGGAGTCCCAAATGTCCTGCCCCTCATATTCAGGCAAGCCATCCACACCACAGGAGGAGGACAAGGAGGAGATTGATCAAAAGTGTCAGCTACGCACAGCTTGAGAAAAGAAACGTAGAACACTGTGTGCACATGCCAAGAATAAAAAAGCCAATGGAGACATTATGGGCAGCGACCCGAAAAGGACCTAGGAACTGAGGGGCCAACTTGACAGGTAATTCACAAACCGGCAGGTGCGTGCTGGAGAGCTATACCATGTCCCCAATTCGGTAGGGAAGAGCAACTGACTGTTTACGGTCAGCATGGCCTTTTGACAGGCATCAGCGTCACGAAGAGCTATGGATACATCCTTCTGTACACGAACCAGCTGTTGTACCAAGACTTTGGCTGATGGTACGATGGACTGCACAGGCAGGGTCATGGGACGAATCTTGGGATGACGACCATAGGTGCAGTAGAATGGGCTAACCCTGATAGAAGAATAAATTGCATTGTTATAAGCCACCTCAGCAGTGTCCAGATATTCCGCCCAATTGGATTGCAAGGTGTTGGCATAGCAGTGGCGGTACTGCTCCAGGGTCTGGTTCGTGCATTCAGTCTGGCCATTGCTCTCTGGGTGGTATCCAGAACTCAAGGCATGTTGAATTCCCATCAGTTGACACAGCGCTTTCCAGAAATGGTAAAGGAACTGAGACCACCAGTCAGATATGATTTTCTCCGGTGACCATGCAGTCTGTACACTTCATGAAGAAACACTTGTGCCATGCATGCAGAAGTTGGGACTGTGTGTGATGGGATGAAATGAGCCAGTTTGGTGAAGCAGTCTAACACAACCATGATGCAGGTATAGTCTGAGGATTCCGGGAGTTCCACTATGAAATATGTGGCTATGGTGTGCCAAGGATATGGTGATTTTTCCATAGGCTGCAAGAGTCTGCCTGGATGTCATCTACTGGACTTGGTTTGAGCGCTCACTGGTGTACATAGTCTTGCACATGTTGGTGAAGTGCTGGCCACCAACATTCATGCAACAGCAGTTCTACATTAGCCTTGATACCTCTGTGGCCAGCAAATTTGGAATCAGGTAGACCGGCAAAGAGACTGTGGTGTTGGGCTGTAGTAGGGATGTACACGCGGCCGTTCTGAAAATATAGCCCTTTTGCACCAAAGGGTCTAAGAAAAGTCCTATGACTTCTAAGGATGTTGCCGTAGTGTCTTTAATCAGCTGCAGGAGCGGGAGGACGACACACAAGAAATGCTTTTCCGATGGTATTGGCTCCCTCAAAGTGGGACCAGGGGACGACTGGTCGTAGAGACGAGATAGGGAATGGGCCATCAGGTTTTCAGGCTCACTGGTTGTAAAGTGATGATGAAATCGAACTGGGAAAAGAAGAAGATCTAACAAGCTTGATGACTGTTGGTGCAATAAAGAGAACGCAAGTACTGCTGGTTGCGGTGATCCGCAATTAATTCAACCGTATATAATCCCCCAAGGAGAGGATGCCTGGAATGCTTCCTTGATTGTAAGAATCTCCTTTTTTATAACTGATTAGTTTTGTTCACATGGAGAGAGTTTTCTGGAGAAATAGGCGATTGGATGTTCTTGATGAGTTTCTTGATTATTTTGTAGAAGAACGGCCCCCACAGCATAGTCTGAGGCATCCTCATCCACTATAAAAAGCCTAAAGGCATTTGGATGTTGTAACACTGGAGCTACCATAAAGGCAGTCTTGAGGGCTGAAAAATAGGCATTGGTGACCGCATCCCAATGAAACTCTGTCCTGGTGCTCAAAAGTCAGGTTATATCAGCAGACAGTTGAGAAAAAACCACAATGAAACACTGATAGAAATTGGTGAATCCCAGGAACCTCTGAATAGCTTTTATGTCCTTAGGGACAGGCCAGTCTAAGACACCTCTGATTTTGGGAGGATCCATGTGTACTCCAGCAGGTCTTATAACATAGCCCAGGAATTCCATCCGTTCCTGGTGGAACACACACTTCTCCGCTTTGGCATATATGTGATTAACAGCAAGACGGGAAAGAACCTCAGAGATGTGGCTGACGTGTTCCTGCAAGGAGCATGAAAAGATCAGAATGTCATCCACATAGACCCAAACTGTAACTACGATAAGTCCACAAACACAGAATCCATGAAATGCTGGAAGACAGCATAGGCATTGCACAACCCGAAAGGCATGACGTTGTATTAAAACTGCCCCAGAGGTGTTTTGAAGGCCGCCTTCCAGTCATCGCCTTTCCTGGTATGAACCAAATGTTAAGCACCTCATAGATCCAGTTTGGCGTACACAGAAGATGATTGTAGGGATTCCAGGATATCCCATATCAGGGGTAAGGGGTAGTGATCATTTACAGTGATTTCATTCAGAAGACAATAGTCTATGCAAGGGCGTAGTGTGCCCTCCTTCTTAGGAACGAAAAACAAGGGAGCGCCAGCAGGCAACATGGAAGGTGCAATATAGCCTTTCTGCAGACATTCATCCAGATAACTTTGCAGTTCCTGTTTCTCTAGAACCGTCAGTGAATACACCCGACCATGTGGTGGAAATTTCTCGGGATGTAAATCTATTCCAAAGTCGTGTATCCGATGAGGAGGTAACAGCATCTGTTCTGGTTTCATGAACACGGGAGATTATAGTTCATACTCCATAGGAATTGCTTGTGCCATGCAACCCAAAACCAGGGAAAGGGGGACACCAATGTTCTGTTATTAATGTCCTGCAGAAGTAGTGGCGAGTGCTGTACCGGTAATTGTAGAGACCTGGCAGCCCAATCAATACATGTATTATGTAAACATAGCCACAGGAGGCCCAAAATGATGGCATACGACAGTGCTTGTATGACATCAAACGTAATGACCTCCACCTCTTCCCCAACAAGAAGGGTCATAGGAATGGTCTGTAAAGACACTGGCCTGGAGGCCAGAAGCGTACCATCAACCACCTCGACTTGGCAAGCAACTGGTTTGGGTGAGAGCTGAATTCCAGACATACAGGCAAAGTCTTCATCTATGTAGTTCCCTGAAGCACCACAACCCAGCAGGGCATAAGTGGGTACCACACCAAGAGCTTTGTTCTAAAACAGGAAAACATCCATCCTGAGCAACTGAGATAGTATCATAGGGTATCATAGGGTTCACTCACTTAGAAGGCTTAAAGACAGTTGGGATGGGCTTGTTGCTCGCTTCTGCTATTGCAAAAATCCTTTTAGTTTCCTGCTTGCTTAGCTGGTTGAAGGGGACAAGACCCCAATAAATGCCCACTACCTCCAAAATAAAGACATAAACAATGTTGTCTTCATCTTTTCTTTTCAGCTTCAGAAAGTGGCACACGCAAGGTACCCAATTGCATTGGCTCAACAGTGAGTTCATGACCTGCTGTGATGGCAACGTAGTCGCTGGAACTGATCGAGATGATCCGGTCCCCGTTCGCCTTCATTCCCTCGCAGCTGCGCCAGACGGTGGTCAATCCGGATCACATGGTCAATGAGGCCTTGTAGAGTATCAGGCTCAGGGGTATGGACTGACTCATTCTTGTAGTCTTCGCGCAGGCCTCTACAGAAGAGCGTCCTTTGGGTGACTTCAGGCCACTGTAAATCTGCAGCAAGCTGACAAAAACAAATTAAATAAGATACATGTTCTGAATGTCCCTGTTTTATATCAAGGAGCTGATTTTGGGCTGTGGCAGCCAGATCAGGGGACTGAAAAACAGCCAAGGATGTATTTTCAAATTCTCTAAAGTCTTCCAGTATGGGGCTTTTGGCAGAGATGTAAGGAGCAGCCCACACTAAAGCACTACTGGGTAGGTTACTCAGGATGAAACCGATTTTGGCTTTATCATGTTGGAAATGTTGTAGACAGAACCGGAATTGGATTTTACAGTGATTACAGATTCCATCAATTTGCGTGGGCCGCCATCATATTTCAGGGCGGAGATGTGGGCCACCGTATTCTCAGCAGATGCTGCCGCTGTGCAGTGCGCCCGCAATAAAGTGTTTTCTTGTTTCAGGGTTTCAACTTCCAGTTTCAGGGTCTGTAGTTTGTTCCTTAATTCTTGAAGTGATTCCATGCTTCCGGTGGTTTTCTGGCATTTCAATCTGTCAAGTACCTGGTCACGGTTGATTCGGGTCTGTGGTCAAGGTGTTTAGTTTCTGGATCTTCTTCTGACCTCCAGTATTCCAACCTGTGGTCAATATGATGTGGAGCCTGACCCCCACACTCCCCCCTAGACTCTGAATTACCAAACAGGGACCTGGGGGACAACTCCCCACGCCATGAGGCAGCTGTTTCCGGATTAACGTGGTGTGAGGACAGTGAAGGGCTCTGGCCAGGAAAGCTGGAAACGCTGGTGCAACAGCAGTTGGATAACAGCAAAAAGGCAGTCCAGGAAGTGGGAAACAACTCCCAGAAGAGCTGGGTAATAAGGCAGGGAGGCAATGGCAGGAGGCAGTAGAAAGGAGACCAAGGTAGGCAAGAACCAAGGCAAAGGCAGGAGGCAGGAGACCAGGGAAGGTAGTCCCCAAGGAGAGAGAGAGAGAGAGAGAGAGAGAGAGAGAGAGAGCGAGAGAGAGAGAACAGGGAATAGTACGTAGGGGAAAAGGACTAGGCAAACTCCCAGAGAAGCGAACATACACAGCACATTGAGATGCATTTGTGTCATGTAGAGCTGGGTTGAAATCATCTGCTGCTCCTGCAATGTGATCATTGCAACGGGCGTCATTATCTGGTAATGCAGGATGTCGTGAGTATGGCGCGAGCACAAGGAGGTCATGACTGGGCCTCCGCGCATGTGCAGTGCGTCCTGCAATGGCCGCACCCATGCAAAACATCTCCCCAGGATCTCTGCGCCTGACACAGGGACTGTTCCAGGGTCCACCTTCTCCAGCCCGCCAGTTACACCCTGCATGCCAGAGCCACCAGCGAGGATACCGTTTTCAAGTAAGTAGCCCCAAGCTGCTACGGTGAAGAGCCCGGGGCATAAGAATAGTCTTCTGAGGGGGGCGTGGCTAACCGCCATGTAGGAAGGACGTGTTCGGCGCAGCTCCGCTCGATACGATTATGGATCCGCCACCAACTACCGCTTAAACTTGACTGCAGCCACTTGAAAACAGAATATAGGTCGTGTGAAGGAGTGTTCCGCCTGTTGACGAAGTTTGGGAGCCTCACGACCCTCTGAGGGCCCGCACCATCAAAAAGAAACGGAACGTCGTACGAGGACAGAAAATGGCGGCCATGACGATGCCCAGCCTGACGCTGTAGCGGAGCCCTGTGACCGACCGGGAGGAACCCGCAAGGGGCCAGCCTTTATGGAACTCGATCTGAAGTGGCAGAGATTGCCTAAGCTGAGACCTGTGCTCCTGTGTCCCGAAGAAGAGCAGCGAGGAGACGGAGGGGGGAGCGCCTGATGCGGCCTTAACTACACCCTCACCGGGCCCTGCTGAGCGGCCCACTGGCGCAGCCCGGCGGGCGGCCGACGCACAACCCCCCCCACGAAGCATCCCCAGCACGGCGCCATCGGACACAGACTGTGTAGTGCCTGCCGAGGCCTGACGGACCACGAAGATAGGACATGACCACTAAGGGCGCCCGAAGCAGACACCGCCAAACTACCATGGAGTCCTTCGCGGCCGCTGGAGCGATCGGACCCGCGGAGGCTTCTGCCCCTGTGGAGGTGCCGGGCGCCGCGAGACCCGAGCCAGCTAACTCCCAACTGCTAGAGGCCATCAAGACACTCCAGAAAACTATGGAGGACAAGATTGATGCGGTTGCGATCGACCTGAATTTACTGAGGCAGGATGTGCGCTCTATCACCGGCAGAACGGACGCTCTCGAGATCCAAGTCCGAGACAATACCGATGCCAAAACTCAACTTTTAAAGGATGTAGACATTTTGGCGCAGAAAGTGAAGAACCTAGAGGACAGGGCTGAGGAGGCCGAAGGAAGGGCCCGCAGAAACAATATCAGAATTATCGGCCTGCCCGAGGGCATCGAGGGCAACGACCCTACCAACTACGTCGAGAACCTGCTCATACAGGAAATTGGGGCCGGGAAACTGTCGCAGGGCTTCACTATTGAAAGAGCCCATCGCTCCTTAGCCAGGAGGCCCCCACCGGGGACCCCACCAAGACCCATAATAGCCAAAGTCCTCAACTATAGGGACAGGGAATCCATTTTGGCCTTCACCAGGATGGGCGGATCCATAGAGAGGGACGCCGCAAAGATAGCAATCTACCCTGACTACACCCTGCAGGTTCAAAGGAGCAGGGCCCAGTTCCACCACACCAAGGCGAGACTCAAGGAAGCAGGCCTGCGCTATCTACTCCTCTACCCGGCTAGACTCAAGGTCCTGCGCAACAACAAGGCCCACTTGTTTGATAACCCAGCAGAGGCCTGCGAATGGATGGACAGAGAACAGATCCCGGACATCGAACGGAAGCAGCGCGGGCCCTAGCCGCCCGTAACATAGGAACTTCTCCACTCATTGACTGCAGTCGCCGATTGTACATTCATATGACAATAGTCGTGGCGACACTGATGGAACCGGAGCCGCGCCGGTCGTGGCGCACCTCCTGACAACACCTTCGGAGGCAGCCCCCTTCCTAACCCCAGGATACTTTGGGTGAGTTCACCCGCCCGTAGGGCACCGGAAGACCCTGGTCTGATGGGGCAGAAACGGGGATGTCAGAGCAAGGGCAACCTCGCTAGACGTGTTATGTTTGAAGTTGTGTTTTTTGTTAAGTTAGACGTTGTTGTTTGTGGGGGTTCGAACCCCAAGTTGGGATTGCAGTTTGAATTGGACACAAACCGGACCGGGACCAAGCGCAGCAGAATTGCAACCAGGACGACCAGGTTCGTCAAACCCCTCAACCTCACGCTTCCCACAGCCGCACGACCACACACAGACCATGGCTGAGAGGATCAGAGTCATGTCCTGGAACGTCAGGGGGCTAAACAGCTATATCAAACAGCGACGCATCCACGCCTACATGAAACGCCACAGGGTCGGAATCGCCCTCCTTCAGGAGACCCACTTATGTGGCCCTAAGCTTGCAGCGTTGGCCAAGGTCTGGCGGGGCACCCTAGTGGGCTCCCCCTACTCCACCTACGCCAGAGGCGTCTTGATATGGATCGCCCCCTCTGTCCCAGTCAAGCTGACCCACACCAAAACGGACAATGAAGGTAGGATGGCCCTGGTTCAGGGCACCATAGAGGGGAGGGACGTCCGCCTGATTTGCACCTATGCCCCGAATCATGATGCCACTGTTTTCTTTCGCTCGCTGTACGCTCGGCTGACCCCGAGTGATGAATGCATAACGATATGGGGAGGTGACAATAACTGTACCCTGAACCCTTGCATAGACAGGTCGGATGGTAAACACGGGGACCCCTCCCCACCCGCCAAGATATTGAACGCCCTCACGCAGCAATATGCCCTGAAAGACCTGTGGAGAGTGCAAAACCCCGAAACCAGAGGCTACTCCTTTTACTCCCCCCCACATAAGGTCCATACCAGGATAGACTGCCTGTTCATTAGCGAAGAGCATGTGGCGGGATTTGAGGACACGCAGTACCTAGCCAGGGTACTTTCAGACCATTCCCCTTTGATGACCTCGTGGGTGACCACGACGCCCAGGCCCCCCATCCCCACGTGGAAATTGAGAAGCGAAGCGCTGTTGGACAAAGCCTTCAGCGAACAAATCAGGGAGGGTTCCACACATTACTGGCAGACCAACATTGATAGCGTCAGATACTTAGGCACAGCCTGGGAAGCCTACAAGGTGGTAACTAGGGGGGAAATGATAGCCGCGGCTGGAGGGGCCCTAAAATCCGTCACGTCCCTGCTAGCGCACGCTGAGACTGAACTCCAAGATCTCGAAGCCACCCCGTCCCCTGATCCCGCCCACTTGCAAAAGATGATTGATCTTAAACAAACATGCCTAACACACTGGGAGACGCTGGGGAAGTTGAGCTATACTAAATTCACGGAGAGGAATCATGCCCTGGGCGATAAACCCGGGAAGCTTCTTGCATGGCTTTATAAACGAGAAACCCCCAGATACCCCATTTGCTCCATTCGTAATACAGACGGCCTGACCCTCCACACGCAAGTGGGTATCAATGCAGCGTTCAAACAATATTACCAAACCCTTTACTCCGATCCAGCCCCGCCCCCTGACCACGCGATCGAGGACGCCCTAGACGCCATCTGGCTCCCATGCCTGGAGGACCACTTGGCAGATCCCCTCGGAGCCCCCGTCACCCCCGACGAGGTCACAGCCACCATTAGGTCATTGCCCTCGGGTAAAACGCCGGGACCGGACGGTCTCCCGAGCGAATTTTATAAGGCCTATGAGGATATACTGGCCCCCCTGTTGTCCAAAGTATATAACGAGGCGTATGACATAGGCCACCTCCCCGACACCATGATTGAAGCCACCATCATCCCCCTACTTAAGCCCGACAAGGACAGCTCTGACTGCGGCTCATACCGCCCACTATCCATGTTGAATGTAGACAACAAAATCCTCACCGCATTACTGGCCAGAAGGCTTCGTGCAGCCGTCCCATACCTCATACACCAGGATCAGACGGGCTACATGCAGGGTCGCTCTATGTCCGAGAACCTGCGAAGGCTGCACCACGTGATACACAGCACAAACGGCATGCCCGGTAAATATGCAGTTGTGTCCCTCGACGCCTCTAAAGCCTTTGATTCGGTCCGATGGACATGGCTTTATGCCACCTTAGCAAAGATGGGGATCGGAACGGCTTTTTTGAACTGGGTAAAACTCATTTACACCAACCCCACCGCCAGAGTGCGTACCAACAACACTTTTTCTGAAAAATGGAGCCTGGCCAGGGGCACTCGACAAGGGTGCCCCCTATCCCCTCTACTTTACATCTTAGCGATTGAACCAGTGGCAGCATACCTTAGGCAGGAATACGGTGACGGGGGAATAACGATAAATGGTGTGAACCACCTTGTCTCCATGTATGCGGATGACATGCTCCTCTACCTGAGGGATCCCGAACACCTTCTCCCCTACATCCTGGAAACCCTAGACGGGTTCCACAGATGTACAGGGGTCCAGATTAACCACAGCAAGTCTTGCTTATTCCCCCTGGCTGCACTTAGTGGAACCAAGGAAGAACACCTCCCCCCTTTGGCCCTTAAATGGGAACCCACTACGTTCAAATATCTGGGCGTCGTGATCCACCGGGACCCTGAGACCGAACATGTTCTGAACACGGGCAGGGCTAAGGAGGGACTGGCTAAATCAATCGACCTATGGTGCAAACTGCCCCTTTCGATGGCTGGTAGGGCGGGACTCCTTAAAATGGTAGCACTCCCCCGTCTCCTACACTTCTTCACCAACGTCCCCTACAACATCCCCCAGCGTTTTTTCAAAGACCTGGCCATGCTATGTAGGAAACTCTTATGGCGGGAGGGGAGGCACAGAGTTGCCCTAGACATTACTCAAAGACCGTACGAGAGGGGAGGCCTGAACACACCTAACTTTGAGCTCTACTACATAGCGGCCCAGCTTAAGCACGTGATCCAGTGGATGGCTGATGATGCCATGACGGACACACGCCTATTGCAGCCCCCAGACGCACCATGGCTGCTCAGGGACCTCCTCTGGATCGGACCAATGCCCAAAACGCTGGACGCGCACCTCATCCGCCTAGGCACCCAAATTTGGAGTCGGGCCTGCAAGTTGGTCAAGCTGTCCGACCCTTACTCCCCACAGATCCCTATAGCCGCCATCATGTTCACTAGGCCGGAAGACCGGAGGGCGATCCGGAATATATGGGAGCCCTCTGGCGTCGCCACTCTGGGCGATCTGGTGGATGACCAGGGCATCCACACATTTCCCGAGCTGCACGAATTGACTGGGGTCCCACTGGGTCAGTTCCTTCTATACGGGGCGGTGCTGGACAGACTTAGGAGGCGATGGCCGGATGCAGAATCCCAATGCGCCGGACACGAGGCCATAGAGAACCTGATAGGTGTGGCAGAAGGGGGACACGAAACCTCTAGGCTTTGTGAGATCCTAATTGACAACACCACACATAGCGAACTCACATGCAAGAGCAAATGGGAGGCCGAGCTGAACACACTATTTGGCGACACGGAGTGGGAAACAATAACACACTATCACAAAAAGGTCTCTAGGAATGCCCGATTTCAACTTATCCAATTTTACATCATCCATAGGGCCTACCTTACCCCAGCTGTCATCTCGAGATTCAATGGCGCTGGTGTGGTGCGGTGCCCCAAGTGCCAAGAACCTGCGGCCTCCCTGACCCACATGTTTTGGGCCTGCCCGAACATACGAACCTTCTGGTCGCAAATTCAGACCAAGGTAGCAGAGGAGGACATAACGCTAGACGTGCAATCCCCCAAGGCATGTCTATTGGGCTCGTACCCACGAGGGAAAAAAAACAAATCTCTCAACAGGCTCAAAGATTTGATGTACATCCTCGCTAAAAGGCGCATCGCAATGGCCTGGAAGTGTCCCAGAGCCCCTAAACTTGTAACATGGTGGGAGGACCTTCGCAGATGGACTGTGGCTGAAACCGGGGCCTGGGAGCTGGCGCAAAGACAGCAAAAAATAAATGACTCGGAGGACCTCCTGCAGTGGATTGCCTTCACGACGGCCCTGTTCAGTCCTAAGGAAGCCAGCACCTCAGGTGAGGACCCGGACAGCCCGGGCTCACCCTAATGCCAGCAGCAGACTGCGTAGCCCCGGTCCGGGTTCACTTGGGGAGGGAGGGAATGGGAATTATTGCGGATATTTAATTGATTGTCGTGTTGATGATACTGGTTGTATGTTTCTTGAAAAAAACAATAAAAATATATTTAAAAAAAAAAAAAAAAAGAATAGTCTTCTGAGTAGTATGTCCAAGACCACTCAGGGATTATCCCTTTCCTTGACCTTAGAGATCACCGTTTGAAGTCACAGTACCCACAGGCCATTACTACTGGGCCAGATCCAAGTGCACCAGGTTGCTCAGAATCCTTTTGGAACAGCAAGACACTCACCCTTTGAGCCGACCCCATGGGAAACCCTGAAAGACAGGACTTTGGACATATGGAATTGAAGTGATATTCATGCAAAGAGACTTGGGCTTTGCAGACAACTTCAACCTGTGTCACAGTCCAGGACTGGCACGGCTGCATGTCTCCCCCAGGAGCCTGACATTGTGAATATACAAAAATGGGATACACACAGACATCAGACATTAACCTGCGGACTGAAGAAGAGGGATGCCTCAGAGCCAGTGTCCCACACAGGAGCCACTTTGACATTCCTGGGCTGGAGCACACACATCCATCCACACACATCCACACACATCCATCGAAAACTACTTGCGATAATCAACATGAAAAGGAAACAAAGATGGTAGCTGGCTCAGTTAAGAGCACCTGCTATGCAAAGAAACAACTCAGGAGGAAGTCAGGAGGAGAACGAGAGATCCATGGGAGGAGAGAAGGTCCAGAAAAATGAGGAAGCGAAGAAGGCAAGAATAATGGAGCGAGATGAAAAGGAGTTGCTGAAAGCAAGAGTCAAAGGAAGAAAGGCGGTATGGAGAGAGGACGATGTGCAAATATAGGATAGAGAGAGAAAGGAGGATACCATAGAGGACGTTAAAGGGTGAGAGGTGAGTAGAAAAGTGTGAGATATCAAAGCGCAGTGGAAAGGATGAGGTGCTAGAGGAATAGATAGCCAAAGAATCACAATTAAGTCCTCAGTCAGAAGAGAAAAACAAGAGAAAATAGGAGCAGAAAGAGGATGTAGAGGAGTCATAAAGGGAGGGAATAGAGAGGCCTGATAAGAGCATAATGAATAATGATGAGGGAGAACGAAAGAGAGAGAGAGAAACAAAGTAGAGAACGCGGTAGCGCCTCATTATAAAGAAGGAAAGGGAACGTCAACTGATGTTGAGGGCAAGAATGGCAAGCCTAGAGGCAAATTCCTAGGAAGCCTCTTAAACTGGTGGACAATGTGGTGCTTTGAGACCTCTGTGCTCTCCCTAATATCTCTATATCCCCTAGGTCTACGGCGCATTGCTGCCCGCGCAGACATATTACCCAGGATGAGAAGCAGACATGTTGACCAGGATGAACAGAAGAGAAACAAGGTTTGTACAAGAAAGAAGTGTGGGTCACTTAAAACCCCAAGGGCTAGGAGTGACATTTTAACTGAAGCCAGGGAGAAAGATGCTGAGGTAGAGAGTGAAAGACTGAAGGATTACAGAACATTGACTTCATTCGTTGATACTTTACACAACCTTTTACACACCGTTAGGTTTATATTCATTTAATAATAACCCTTAAAACTAGATTGCTGGTTCTGAGTACTTTATTGATTCCTTGGCCTTGTGGCATATGGGTTCAGAAGAGGACTCAAAGTATCCAGACCCCATGGTCCCAATATGTCCACCTCCTACCAGTTAAGGGTCTTTATGGTTTCCGACCTGGCCAGACTTCACCTTTGAACATTTGAGCAAATTTGGGGCTGCAGCATTGAAACCTTATAGCACCAAGAAGTTAATAGTGTCAGCCAAAAGGAGGGCACTAGTTTCCACTCAAGTCGGGTCTACACACAATCCATGGAAATGACATCAGGTTTGGGGCTATAGATAGGGATTTCAGAGGAACTGCCAACGTTTTCTTTATAAACGACTCCACCAATCCTTTTCCTGTGTGGCAGTGAAACTCTATTGCTCAGTACGAATCTATGTGCTGCCCATAACTGCGCCGACAAAGATTTCTACGCCAATTACGGCACGGTGTAGTGGTCAGATATATCACCTTTACCCACATGCCCCGCAGTACATAAACCCCCACCCCCCTTACCTATACTGCGGCGCACTTCTGTGTGCGCCGGCGACTGTCCTGTACACCTGCAGCGTCAGTTCCTCCCACTTACGTTGGGCGGTGCTGACCCCGCTGGGTCCTTTTTAAAAAAAAAGTGTTTTCTTTCCTATCCCCTGCTTACCGTAATGTTAAGCAGGGAACAACCCTTCAACCCCCCAACTCCCATTACTGCGACCAAGGAGAGAGGGGGACACCCCCGCAATCCCTGCTCCATTTGGCACAGTAATGGCAGTCTGCAATTTCTAAAATGCTGACAGCACAGTTAAAGCACAGTCAGCATTTTAGAATCGCAGTGATGGCCGGTTCCCACAGTACATTTGTGATGTAATCAGTAACCCCAATGTCCGAAAGATTAAGCCTCTAAGCCCTATTCAGAGGGGTGAGAAATGTTTCAGTTGAACCCATTATCCACCAGAACCTACGTCAAGTAAGGAGCTCGCCCCTGTCCCCCGTAATCGCTGCTGCCCAACCATATGATGCCTCTATTAAAAATGCCTTTGACCTAGTGGCAAGGGGAAGAGAGGCTACTGGACAGGATCTTTTCTTTGCAGGCCTAAACTAATGTGAGGGATGAGGTGGTGATTGGTGGTTAGTGGCCACCTATTTTAGAAAAGCACTATTGATGTTTACTCATTCGCGTGTATCTGCAGGGCATCAGGCCATGACCAAAACCCAGGACCATGTTCTGAGCTACTCCTTTTGGCTGGGTGATTTCCAACATAGCAACCGTTATTGTGAGACCTGCAAAATCTTCCACACAACCTCTGAATCAGACATAGGGAAGGCCCTCTCAAATCACTTCTCATCGTTGAGCTTCCATTTCCCTGCTTGCATGTGACCATTATGGGCCTCTTGTGTCCCTCCAAAGCAGATTGCCAGTCCATATTGGTCATGGTCGACTATCCGACCAGAAAGCCTGAGGCACTCTCCCCAAAATATAGCACTGCAGAGCATATTCTTAAATATCTAGTGGAGGTTCTTACTAGAGCATAATTTCCCAGAAAGATTCGAAAAGATCAGTGGTCCTACTCCATGTGCTGACTACTGTCTGAGGAGAATGAGTGGCCTGTTTGAATGCTTTAACCTAACCTTGAAGAACAATTTCAGGAAACAAGACAATGGATGTGGTCAGAATTGTGACAAGCTGATTCTATGGGCACTTTTTCACATGTGAAAGACCCCACGAGTATCCTCTGTATTCTCCTTGTTTTAGGTGGTCTAAGGAAAGAGAACCCCGAGATGTTTTAGACATGCTAAAAGATACCTGAATATCAAGAAGGTACAGCTTTGACTTTGGTTCGGAAGCTGGTGATGTGAAGCCCAAGAAAAACTAAACATGTATACATCAACAGGCTTTCCATATGAATGCTTAAGCTGGGGGATGAAGTGCTAATGATTCGTCTAATATCAGCAAACAAATTGTTAGGTCAGTTAGATAGACTTTCTGGATGATCAAAGTTCTTGGCAATTTAACTACTGTGTCTAGGAAGCCAGCTGGCATACATTTTCTCAGACGTATCATGTCAACTGGCTGAAGGCCTGGAATGACCCAGAGGAACCAGTTAGAATCACTCTCACTTGACTGGAATCACTCTTTGAGCTGTCCAATTCGTCAATCCAATCCATGTTTCCAGAAGGACTTAAGCCATATCCCGCAAAGCACCTCTGGTATTTCATCCATTATTTTTTAAATATGTTCTCTTTAAAAACCAGGAAGAGTAGTATATGAGACTTTTATCATTTTTTTCAATACACCGTCAAGAATGTTGGTTTCTCTTTGACTATATCACCTGTCGGAGTCCAGGCAGTATGTTGTCCAAGACGTTGTTCAGAAAAGTCACCAAAGGATTCCGAAGTCACTGAACCTCACCTATCATTCTAATGGGGAAACAAGATGGCTCTTGGAATGTTTGCATCACTTTTCAGAAGGGGAACAAGATCATCCACTTTGATCACTGTCCCATTTTGGGTATCAAAGAGATGATTGAAAGAGTTGGACCTCTACCTTTGTATCTACAACACACCTTATAAAAGGGCACTGGCAGATTCCTATGTCACCAGAAAGTCAAGACAACTGCTTTTTTAACTCCAGAGGGACTCTTACAGTTCTGGTACTTATGTTCAGCTTAAATTGAGCACCTGCCACCTTGCACCATCTAATGAACCCAGTTCTACGGCCATATCTTGTTTACACTGGAGGCAATTTGAATAGCATTGTTATGCACAGCCTCGAGTGAGCATATGCAAATTCTCTACTTGTTTACCCAGACTCTGAGGAAGACAGCTCTGGGAGCCAACCCTGCTAAGTGTCATCTGGCCATTTCCACAGTCAAGTACTGCCTGGTTCAGGCCAGGAGTTGAAAGGTGCATAAGTACAAAAGCCTCCACCATGACAACAACAAAAGATTTGTGAGTATTCTTGCACCTAGTCACATATCATCACAGACTAATTTCCTGATTCTCATGCATCATGGGGCCACTGATGGATCAACAAAGGACCTCTTGGCCAAATCCATTACAGTGCACTAGTCAGAGTTCAGAGGCGTTTTGGAAGATCCATTGTTGAGGAGGTGGGGGCAGTTATGTGATGAAGTCGCATTATGTGGTCTAGCAGAGGAAAGAGGAGACTATTGGGATCCTCCATCAAATGGTGCTTGCCACGGTCAGCACAAAAAGCAAGCAACGTGGTAGTCAGTCCATTTAATTACGGTCCACACACCTGCTCTACCCCAGAGAGGCAAACCTGGTGCAGCTGTCAGAATAGTAGTTTCTACACTGGCCAGCCAATACAAGTGCTTGTTATCCCAGGAAGCCTAGCTGATACTGCAATTGGTTATAAAAGGAGTCACTCTGGTCCCATATGAAAAGTATCACTTACGTGGGGTGTGCGTGGGTAGAGTTGGAGTGTGCAGAGACTGGCAGTCCGTACTATAGCAGTATGGAGGACAGAGGAAGGAGGAGAGAGGAGTAGGGAAGAAGGACAAAAGAGAGCACCATGGATGGTGCAACGAGAGAAAGAAGGAGGAGGTGAGGACGAGAATGATAGTTCCAGGGGAGTTGAGGTCATACCGAAAATGGAAGAAGTGAAGGAAGTAAGAGTAACAGAACAAGATAAAAAGGAGTTGCTGAAAATAAAAGCCAAGGAAGGAGAGGCGATAGAAAGAGAGGGAGAAGATGAACCATTGGAGAGAGAATGAAAGGAGGATGCCATTGAGGAAATGGCAGGAAGACAGGTGGTGGTCAACGGTGGGTTTTGGAGAGTAGAAGAGATTGAAGAATTGAAGCCTGGTGGAAAGTAGGAGGGGCTAAAAAAAGGCAGTTAAACAAGAAAATAGAAGTCCTCAACTCAGACAAGGTAAACAAGGTAGAACAGAAAAGGAACCCAGAAATAGGAAGAGGAGTTATGACGTGACGGGGGAATGAGGCATGATACGAGTGTGCTTAATCATCAAGTATGAGGGCATGGTAGAAAAACAAAGAAGGCAAGAACAGAGATCATTATAATAAAAGGAGGAAAGGAGAAAGACCTCTAAGGTTGAGAGGAACAGCAAGAGGTCTGGCCTAGAGGCCAAATACTAGAAATCTTCTTAAAAATGTTGGAAGAGGTGGAGCCTGACTATCTTGGTTGCCCACCCTCGGGTCAGGTTTAATAGTTCATGGAACCCCTACAAAGAAAGAGGATTTGCATGCATGACAACTTGAAAGCCAGGATGAGAAACACACGTATTACCTGGGACGAGAGACTAACATATTGACCAGTACGAAATGCAAACATACAGCATCTTGACTAAGAAATACATAATATCTTAAAAAACGCACAACCCCAACCTCAGGAACAGTGAGTGATTTTTTAACTCATTCCAACTGGGCGTTCAGGGAGGGAAGGAAGGACTGACTGAAGGATTGTATTCTGAGAAGAAAAAAAGATTGTTTGGCTTTATTTCTTCATACGTTGTACAACCTTCCCCAAACCATTAAGTGCATGATTCTTTAAGATCCTTGAAACATATGTTACTTTTTTGATCCCTTGGCTTTGGGAGAGCATTCGGGTCGTGGGCTGAATGTTTATGCCCTGAGCAGTCAGGTAGTGGACCGAACATCTGTGCTATGGGTAGTAAAGTAGTGGACTGAGCATCTGTGACCTGTGTAGTCAGGTAGTGGACTGAGCATCTGTGCTATGGGCAGTTAGGTAGTGGACCGAATGGGCCCTGCTGGGCTTGAATCACTTTGCTTTGTAATACCAGTATATTTAATAATAACTGCTGCTGTGTCAGGTGGCTGCAAGCATGGGAAGTGCTCCACTTTGCGCCCTCCTCAGTGAGGTTTTCGATTGGCCGCTCAGCAGTGTCAATCTAACAGCCCTGGGGAGCTGGCCAGCAAAGCCGGCCCTCACAAAGGCTTTCCAATAAGGCCTCCTCCTCCTGTCTGGCAAGAACAACTGCCGACTTCGGAAGGGCTCATGTGGCCCTCATCTACCACCAGCGTTGCAGTGCAACTGAAGCCCCCATGAAGATAAGCCCTGCTGGGCTTGAATCACTTTGCTTTGCGATACTAGTATACATAATAATGGCTGTTGCCGTGTCGGGTGACTGAAAGCATGCAAAGTGCTCCACTTTGCGCCCGCCTCTGCCAGGATTTGATTGGCCTCTCATCAGTGTCGATCCACCAGTCCAGGAGAGCCAGCAGGCAAAGCTAGTGCCCCCAAAGGCCTTCCACTAAGGTCTCTTCCTCCTGTCTGGCCCTGGCAGGTTTATAAACTCCCGCACCATCTCTCGACCTGCATCTATGAGGACGCCCAACCAAAATGTTGCTATCACTTTTGCCTTGCCCTTCAAGCCTTGCAGCACCAGTTAAGGCATTAACTGCTATCCCTACAAGTAACCACATCCATCCAGCACCTATCTGCACATGATGCATCCCTTTCTGATCAGCACATCGAGGGTGCTTCACCCCCATACATACACACGGTACGGGTTATGAAACCCTGACTCCTACTGTGGCTCCCCAGCCCCATCCCATCCATACATTAGCACTGTCATCCACCCCCTTCCTTATGCAACAACCCCCAAGTGGGTTCCCCGCCGACAAACCTTCTCATGGTAAACTCCATTGTCCCTGCAGCTACCCCACCTGCATTCTGCCTGCCATAGTGATTTCCCCGCCTCTTCTATTGTACCTGAGCAACTGACCTTTTATCTAAATCTCACATCTGTATCATGCTACCTCTCTGACCTCTCAAATTGTGTAATTGGATGAGTTCAGGCGTTGGCAGACTACATACCTACTCTAACTTTGTCTCTTTTGAATATTTGTACACCTGCAGAGGTCCCCGTACCATGAGGCATGACTATGCTAGATGTGCACTCATGCCATTTTGTCTTTCATGCTTACCTGTACACCTGAAGTAGCCCCGTACCATGAGGTGCGGCTTTGCCAGCCTGTACATTCACACCACTGTTGTCTGTCATGCTTGCCTGTGCACCTGAAGCAGCCCCTGTACCATGAGGCGTGGCTTTGCCAGATTCTGCATTCACACTCATTTTTTCTCTCATGCTTACCTGTACATCTGAAGTAGCCCCCATACCATGAGGCGCGGCTTTGCCAAGTATGCCCCCTTACCCTGAGGCGCAGCTTTGTCAGAGTATGCGTTCTAGATCCCACTCCTATGTTGTAACCCCTATTCATGATCTGGCACTTTTGAAGAATGTCACTTTCGCACTTACTGTAACTAGTGCCTGGATGCCTGAGGGTTTTGTGCGCTGCTATGAATGCAAAATAAAATAAAATAACATAAATAGCAGACAAGTAGTGGACTGAGCATCTGTGCTTGGAGCAGTCTGCATTTGACTGACTGAGCAGTCTGTGCAATGGCCAGTGAAAGTTGCAACTCAACAGGCAAATGGCTTTCAGACTAACACTTCTTATTTAAGCGATTTCTCTTTTCTCCATTGTCTCCTCCCAAGCCTTGTGTGGCCTGCTGCCAGGCCTGCTCTGCTTTGGCGTGTGTCCATACAGTGCCTCGCGCTCCTACCTCCCAAGCAGATATGCCGCTCTCCCTTCACAGCTGTCTGCGCACACGCAGCCAAGCAGATGTCAGTGCAGTCCTGTGCAACGTCCTGGGGTGACAGCAACGAATCCCGAAGGCCATTTGAGGAGTAAGAGGCTCATTAAGCTGTTTTTATTGGGGAGTTAATTTGGTTTCTATTTCCATCTTCCTGGCCTCAGAATACACTGTAAACAGAACTAAGGTGTCCAATTGACTTTTGCCTGTCTGGGGACTCCAGGAAGGCACTAATTATCTGAAATCATAACACATTATGATCTTAATTATAGAGGAATGGAAATCAAGGATTAGTAGTCGGGTGGATTTTTAATAGAGAAGCAGAGCCTTGGGTTATTTTCAATGTAAAATAAAGTCCTCGAGGGTTGGATTTAGATTTACCTTTCGGGTGCTACATTCTGTCTCTGGTGCTCCTTGGGCTAGGGGGCCATGCTAATTTAAATCCTAATGTTGCCTCTCATCCCGTCCTATCTCATATTTTCATACACATCACTAATTTCATGTTGTTTGATTTGCTATGTTTATAGCACTATTACCAAGTGTTATGTGTGACCCTCCCAAGTGTGTTGCTCTTCTAAGATGGTGTGTCCCTCCCAAGTGTTTTGCCCCACTAAGATCAACCTAATTTATTTTATTTATTTATTTATTGGTCATTTATTCAGCACCTACACACTCAAACAAGCGTTTCAAACCGCTCCAATGCGGGGAGGGAGTAAATTACATTCATAATATGCATTGGAACATTCAGAATGGGCAAGTGCTATTCATTAGAGGTACATCATGGCACAAAATACAGACAGATTACAACATATTAACATAATTATTGTACATGCCTGACGGTCATTGCAACAATGCAAGAGCTTTTACATTAAGAAGGGAGAGAGGGGGAGGAGGGAGGATAGGGTAAGGCGAACAGAACAATGAGACTATGATCGTGCATGACAGCAGCTCTGATAGTGTTAAGTGCTTGAGCCCTAGTGGAGAGGACAGGGGGGGCAGGAAGAGGTATATTCACTGGAAGCACAAAAAAAATAAAGTGGCAACAGATGTAAAAGACACACCTAAATTTGATTTTAAGCAGAGGCTGACTGGGAGCATAACAACACAAGTGGCAACAGGCGAATCGTCAAAGAAATAGAGTTAGGTGAGCTTTCAACTCACAGTAAAGCTGTAGGGGGCCAGGATCTGCCTTCAGGGTCCAGTAGACTTTGTCGTGGTGTGCTGACGCTGTGAAGAAATAAGAAGGGGGCCCTTGGCGCCCTCCATTCACGGACAGGCTCAGACAGGGCCTCAGTTTGTGGGCCTTGGTGTTGGGGGACGGCTATTCACATGCCGATTCCCCATTGGCCCAGAAGAGGAGGAGAGAGGCCAGTTAGCAGAGATTAGGGGCAGGCAGCAGGGCACTCAGTGCACAATGGAGGTGGGCAGCCATCTTGAAAGGTGCTGCCCAGAAACACCATGTGCGCAGCAAAGCAGCAAAGATAAGAAACAAAGGCCTCCAAACCTGCAAGATGTAATAGGAGCGCTTCTGCAACAAAGTAAAGCCCATCAGGGCATGAGCAACAAATATTGCCTGCTTCGTCACGCTGGAAGAAAAAGGAAACCATGCATGCATGTGCCTCGGAACGGCTGCAGATTCAGCAACGGAACTTCTGACTCTGTCTCTCATTTCAGGAACCCTCCTAATAGTATGTATTTTGCCAACTTCTGAAGCCTGAAAAGAAGATATACGCAAGCTTGACATGTGGCCAACTTTGCACTAGACCAGCAGATGAACCGATCTGCTGTTAAATCTCAGTTACCAGCTTAATGGCACCCGCTACAGAATGCGATGTGGAATCGCACATTCGAAGGTCTCTGTAAAATGTTCTGAGCTATGGAAAGCGGAAAGCGAAAACAAGAAAGTAACTGCGACCCCGAACAAGAGTTGATTGAGTGAAAAGCAATCTATATGAACTACCGCCAAGAGGGCAAAGGTAAAGAGGACATGAACTTTGAAAAGATACCAAGGGGTGAAAGTAAATCTACAAGTACCAAGAAGTATTGGTGTTGTGTGTGAACTTTGAAAGATGCCAACAGGGCAAAAGCAAAACTCCACGTACCAAGAAGTATTGGTGTTGCATATGAACTTTGAAAGATGCCAAAATAAGAAACTACAAGCCGAAGGAGCATTGGTGTTGTGAAGATTGTTGATTGCCAAATTGTTTAAAATGAGGTCAAAATGGTCATGCAGAGGTCTGCATACAATCCTTGCAAATTTGAAAGTCTTCGACAATAACAAGAGATAAGGACAGAAAATGGGGAAGCGAACCCCCACAAAGCGAAAGACAATCTTGAACCCGGTGGAGGGAAGCCTGTACTGAACTGTGGTAGAGTGAAAGTTAAAATGTGAAGGAGAGAACACGGGGAAGGTAACTCCCGCAAAGAGAAAGGCAGGCTTGTGCCCAGCATAGGGAAGCCTGTGCTGAATTGTGATAAAGTGAAAAGTTGAATGTGAAAAGAGAGGCAGGCTCAAGCCCGGCGTTGGGAAGCCTGTTTTGAATACTGGCAAAGTGAAAGCCAAGAGGAGAACTGTATATTTGTGATAAGGCGGACGACGCCTCAAGAATTGATTAGACTGTCAAAGCTTGAAGTCAGAGCCTGAAATGTTGAATGGTAACAGCAAGCCGAATGTGCAAGACTGATAGAACTGTGCCATCCACCTACCCTTTTTAAGGAACTCTCGAGACCTTGTGCTCCTGAACGTGGGGAAGGGAGTTTTAACTTAAGCCATTCTGACATTTATTTTAAGACACTATTTTTCCTTTTTGTATTCCCTTTACACATTTGTCATTTGATAAGGAAGCAAGGTTATGTTTTTTTAGCGTAGGCCTTTTAATTTCGACTAAACTGACATGGACTTGTTTGCTGTTTATTTTTATGGTCGAGACTACTCCCATTTTAGAGTTAGGGCCAGTTAGATATTCCACCAACCCCAGTAAACTACAAAATAACATTTTTTCAAAACGTGCATCAATTGTCTCTGTGTCAACTGTTGATACCATGCCTTCCTTACAGGCGACATATGTCGTGCAGAGAACACCAGATAATACTGCAAAGAATTGGGGATACCCATACTGCACCCTTCACATGGGAGCTGCATCTGCCACAAGTTTATCCTCAGTGGCTTATGATACCACAAAAAACATTAAATCAACCTATCTATTTTCTTCGGTTTATAGTCATAATGTAGAAAAAAAAATGTCGACTTACAAAAATGTAGAAAAAAAAATGTAGAAAACAATAATGTCGAAAACCTATACATATAATGAAGAGTCAATTTTTAGAAAAAAAAAATGTCGAAAAAAAAAGTCAATTAGCACTATCAATAAATAAATAAAAAAGAAGAGTATCATTTACTAGGGCCCCCCCCCCTAACCTCCCTCACCCAACGCTCACCTCTGATGTCAACCATACACCCAGATACAACATCCTGCGAGGACAACATAGAAATCCAAAGGGTGTCAAATGAGATATCTGACATGCTGTAGAACATGCCATCGCTTCAGATTTGAGCCATTTGTTTTATAACCAGAAAAGGTTCATACTCTCTCAATATGTTGCATAAGGGCCAGTAGCGAGGCCAAACGTTACTATAAAACTAGCAGCAGGTCATCAGTAAAAAAAACCAATTTCTGCAACGCCCCATGGACGGAACACGCATTATTCTGTCATCTTCCCTGACAGCAATTGCGAGCAGCCCTGAAGTCAGATCAAACAACAAGGGAGACAGAGAGAAACCTTACCGGGTACGCCTGCTCAACTCTAAATTCTTAGAACAAATGCCATTAGTCATCACTGCTGCTGTCAGAGCAGAATATAATAACCTGACCCACCCCAGGAACCCAGACCCAAAATGTATTCTTTCAAGAGTAAGAAACATGCATTCCCAGTTCACCCAATCAAATGCTTTCTCCACATCCAACGCGAAAGAGGAAATGTCAGTTTTGAGCTTTCCTGCCTCAGCTAGAGTCAGTATCAACTTCCTCATATTCGTTGCAGAATGTCTTCCTTTGATAAAACCAGTTTGATTCATGTTTACAAGACCTAGCAAAACTCCTTCCAGTCTACCTGCCAAGACCTTTGACAAAGTTTTACTATCAGAATTAATGAGACTTTTGGGTCTATAACTGCTCAAGGACTCTTGGGGGGAGGCCTTCCTTTTTCAGCAAACTCCATATGGTGGCATGACAAACAGAATCAGGAAACATACTTTCACTCCTACTCAATCTAAACATATCCCCAAGAAGGCCAAATAGACTATCTGGCATCATTCTATAAAACTCTGCTATGAGTCCATCTGGTATGGGACAGTTCTCCAAATTCAGAGTAAATTCTGCCGTCTTAAATTCATCTATTGTGAAATCCGAGTCCAGAGCCACTCTGTCCTCCCCTGACAACCTCGGAATCTGCAAGATATCCAAGGACTGAGTGGCCTCATGCTGTACATCTATAAGGTTCTCAGAGTAAACTTTCTCGAAGTAACCCCTGAACTCATCATTGATCAGGGTAGGGTCATATGGCACCCACCCCGGAATGCCTCTCGATAGCACATATAGTCCTGCTCCCCTCCATAGTCCTCAGTCGGTGAGCAAGCAGGCGACTGCATTTCTCTCCTTTCTCGAAATACGCACACCTTGTCTTAAACAAGGTCTGCTCAGCCCAGTCACTCAGGCGCTTGTTAAAGTCATACTTATGCCTAATGAATTCCCCCCTCTTAACCTCATTCGGATTAGCGAACACATCTTTCTCCAAAGTTTTAATCAAATCTTCCGAGGACTCCAGCTCCAACGACTGAGTTTTCTGCTTTTTGCTGGAAACAGGCCACACGAGGATGGTGGTAACCTGCTGGTGGTACCAACGGGCTGCCACCATCCTCGTAACACCGAATCTGCCCCGTATATCCCGGTGCCACCGGGACATTACAAGTCCCAGCGGCCTGGGATATCAGGTGGTGGATTCAGGATGTTCCCATTCCTGTGGAATCCCATAGGAATCCATGGGAATGGGTTTACGGAAGCATCAGCACTGTTGTTAACAGTGCAAGTGCGTCTGTGAAACATCTGCCATCTGGGGCCGTTGCGCCCAGCAGGTCCGTCCTGCAGGGCGCTAGGGCACAGAAGGCATAGTTGCAGTGTGGCGGTCTGGAAAGGGTGCTGGTACAGTGCGACCGGCACCCTTATTTCCAGACCACCATACATAGAATGAGGCCCAAGATCATCACCACCCCTCTCATCACACATTGAAATGTCTCCCAAACAATGTGATCACCGACCTCACTGGTTCTGCTGATTCTAATGAGGCTTTCAGCTTCCTGCACCAACAAATCTGCCATACCCTCATTGTCCCATATTCATCTATCATTTTCAAGGAACAAGATGTTTACTCATATACTCTAAAGAGAACTTCAGTTTAATTGGAGCATGATCAGAGATGGCCAAAATTAAATTCCGGGTAACATACCTACCCAGCCGTCAAAATATTGTCAATGCGCAAACAAACTTTGTGCGCCCCAGAGTGAAAACTGTGCCCCCTCCCATCAGGATGTTCCAGCCACCAAACATCCAACACATTGAACTCTGCCATGAAGGACCGCACAAAGCTTCCCTAATCCCCTTCTTTTCTCTGTGGAGCCAGCCATCGCTACGGTCCAAACACAGATCCAAGACCTTGTTGAAATCCCCACCCAACAACATGTGCTGAAGTCCCAGATCTTGTAAATGTTGACTGACCCCCCGCCCCCCAAAGAATTCCATGTTGCCATGCGTGGGGGGCTAACTATTTTACACTGCAATGCTAGATGCCTGCAATTCCAACACAACAGATATGATTCTCCCATCAGAATCCTTATGTGTGGAAACAACCACCCCTGGAAAATTCTTCTTGAATAAAATCATCATGTCGCTTGAGCAGGAAGAATAACAGGAATGGAGTACCTGCCCCACCCAGGCGTTACAGATTGTTGGGCCTGGGTGCTAGAACCAACCGACAACACTGCAAACCTATGCCACCAAACCTTCCTAAGAGCAAAGACCAAAATGAAGGCCCCCTATATCCTGTAAGTTAAAGCTGATGAATTAAATTAACCCTTTCCCGCACCTACCAATACATCAAAAATCCCTACATGGAATCCAATGCCACAATCTCACGGATATCAACAACCCCATCCTGCCTTACTCATTGGCTCTCTCCTGTACCTGGATATTAACCAAACATGTGGCACACCTGAGACTGAAAGCCATATTAGTATGGTACCTTCTCGCAAAAAACAATGCAATTAGAAAAGGTAACCCCATCAACTGAAAGTCCGGACCCCACCAACCGTGCAGATGTAATAGCCAGGGACTTAGCAACTACAAAAGCCATCAAGTCATGGAGCCACTACATCTGCCCCCGCAAGTACAGGATTACGATCTTCAAAATCCGGGGAGAGGGAAGAATTTTCCGGCCTGCATGATTCAACGGTTCTATGTGATTATCTCGAATATTTAAGGCTGCACAAAAAAAGACTGATTTAGTTCGCCCGAGTTTGTGCACCCTTTAATATTCGAAATTCATCAATTCCTCCCACCTTTGAAATCAGGGGTTTCAACCTCTGCCCCTACTCTATCCCAGCCTCACACACACACACACACTGTTTCCCATGCCCCAACCCAGGGGTGCCGAGTACGCGGGTGCTCTGGGTCTCAGTCACCCCCCGGAAAGGTCATCTGCGTAAAAGTCCCTATACTTAAATGGGACTATTTTTTTTTTTTCGGGCGCCAGCACCCACCGGGAAAAACTGAAGTCGGTGGCCTTGCCCAACCCACATAAAAATGCGCGCACACACACACTCTCATACACGCAGACACACTCCTTCTCCCCAGCCCCCTCCCCAAACACTGTCCGCTTTCATACACGGCCGCAAACACACACCTACCTGAAACCCGCCTTCCCCTGCCCATCTGTCTGTTGGTCAGTCTGGCCGCCTCTGCGCAGACTCGTGTGCGGCAGGGGCGTGACATTTCATTTTCGCGAAAATGAAAAAGACCTTTTCACTTAATACCAATTCAACAGTAAACAACAAAATATTGCACATCCTCTGGGCCACCTCAGGCAGGATGTGTAGTTCATCAAGTACGACGGGGAGGAACGGCTACGAGAAACTTGAACTTGCAAATGGCGTTGAACCACATCCACCTGCACCCGGAAGGACTGCCACATAATTGTACATTCATCATTCCGCTGTAGCTCTTCCACTAATATGGTGAGACTATTTTGGGATGAATTCAATAAGCATCTGAGACAGGCATGCCCAGCACCCGCCACGTTAACTCTGTTGCCATTTCAACCTGTGACAAGGGCATACCTCGGTGCACGATACGTTATGGTTATCAGCGCCGAAGACAGTGTCCATACCCAGATATCCCTCGTTCCTTCAATGTAGGACTTGCTACACTGCCTGGGGCCATAGCCGCATTCATAGCGGAAATGATCCTACGAACCTCGGCAGCACCATGTGGCTCTTTGATTCTGGAGTGGCTGGCTTTCTTGTTCAGGCCTCTTAAAAAAAATGATAAAAAGAACAAGGGTTCCACAAGTTTAACACTTTGAGTGGTGACACTAAATAAAGAATAGGAATTCCAAAAAATGTGTCTTTCTGGAATTCTATACAATAATTGCTAAAATCATTAAAGGTTTATTTCAGGCACACTTCAGAGGGTGAGTTACTGATTTAGTCTGTTCTTAAACACCTCAACTCAGCCTTTCATCCTTCTGAGGACGATAAGTGCGTACCAACACAGGTTGGGTGATATTGCATTTATATTTGTTCTATATAAAGCGCTTAAGCATAAGTGCTACATAATAACACATCATTATCATTTGGCCATAGACATCTGCTTGCATCCACAGTAATTTTGTAATATGGGCCTATACCTGCTGATCTTAATGATGCATATGGTGATCCATTCTTGTATGAAATGTATATCACATTATAGTGATATCATAACCGTATGTTTTGTAGTGTACTTAGGAACAATGCCATGTGATGCCACTTCCTGTTTTGTCAAGGGTTGAAAGGTTGTGTTATATCACTTCGGGGTGGTTGCAAGTGACATCACTTCCTGGGATGTCATCAGAGGTCAACAGTTGTGTGTTGTCACTTCCACTACCCCTGGCATTTTGGTGAAATGACGTCCCTTGGCCACTCATCATAACATCTCAATATAACCCATGATTTTAGGCACAAACGTGTTTATACCATTTAATTGTTGATGTACTTTCTGCAGATTTGTTAAGTTATTCGAATACATTTTTTAAAAATCAGAGAGCGTTACATATATACAATTCGAAGTAATTGCAACAAAGTGTGAAAATGAGGATCATGAAAGGACCAACATTTTATATTTTGTAAATGTCTGTTAGATATGGAGATACGAATGAAATATTATTTCAGGCATCAATCACCAAGCACATTTTGACTTTTCTCATCCAGTGTTTTCACTTTAAGAGTTTGTTCTGTTTACTCATATGTTTAATATTCTTTGTAAATATACAGTAAACATGTGAACACTGCATCACAAGTTTGGTGGTATTGGCAGTGCTCCTTGCTCTTCAGTGGCAGCCATTTTGCTGTCAATCTGTGACATTACAAGATGTTGTTATTCCCTATTATGGAATCCCCACAGGACTCGTCTGGGTTTGGAGGAATTACCACCAGAAGCTGTAGAATTATGAGGCAATACTTCCATGGAAGCACGTGAAGTATTTCCTCCTTCTGGATAGCAAATCCATAGTCTGGGTGAGTGTTAAAGCAGGTGGCAATTCCATTACTGCCTGTTTTTTCGCTCAGCACCAACATCCTGATGATGGAATATACATACAGCAAGGGATATCACTGGTTCTTTCGTCACTAACATTACATTAAATGCTCTATGCAAGGGAAACATTTAGAAGGTGAATTGAAGGCATTAGGTTGATTCGCAGTTTTTAGCATTTTTGGCAAAAGTAGGAAACAGAATATACATTGAGGCTTTTAGAGTTGTTAAAAATTGAATCTTAGCTAGCAGTGATTTTATATTTTTTGATGAAGTTTTCTTCTGATGTTTTCTTTTTTTCCTTTTCTTATCTCAAATAATTGAGACACCGAGAGATGGAGTAACAGTGATTGATGAATTTATTGTCATGTTTATTGATGTATTGTGTAAAAGGATTTGCAATATAACCAAATACACTAATACAAATAATTAATGTACAATATTGACGATTATTCAAACGTTTATCTTAAAATGCACCGTTTTGTGGCCCATTTCAAGAAATATTCTGAAGTGAAAACCAACCCTTTCCGCTCACTCAAACCTTTTGAAATATATTTCCTTTGAATTCCTTATTTGCACGCTAATTCCCATTGACAGCATCTCACAAATAGACCTTTCTTGCAAGACTCAGTGAGATGCGTGTCAACGATGGGCACTTTTGCTTGTATTTGCGAAAATCAAGTGATGGAAAACCCATTGCCCTTTTAGTGATGTTACTCAGAAATAGCTGGGGCTCTTTTTCCCAATCCCCGGAGCACAAAGAGGAAAAAACAGGTGTGAACGTTTTGTCTCTTTTTGGAGGTGCGGCAGAGGGCACGCAACCGAATGACTGTGCCTGCCCTGCATCCACGCTCACGACATTTTTATGCTGGCGTAAAACCAATGGATTCCTATGGCACTGGACTATTTGTATCACCTGCTAAAAGAAGGATTATTCTATGGGGATCCATTGTAAATGCCTCTGCAAGTGGAATGAGGTAGAGGGGAGCATATCATAGCTGGTCCATCTGTTCAATTGCACTTTCTATTAAAATGATAGGGTTATATCTGCTGGAGGATAAATACACAACAATTCGTAGAATGAATTCAGTTGAAGGCAAGGTCACAGTTCAGGCGCCCTATTTTAAGGACGCATTTTGGTGACAACTCCCACTGCTTTCAGGATTTCTCTATAACTTCATGAAATCGCCTGATGTTTACTGAAAACAGCATTGTTGAGCCACAGAACTTAAAACATAGTGCCCTACCCTCAATTGGACTGATGTTCTTTTATTTGTGACTGAGGACATGGTGCTTCAACAAGAAACATGTACAGAGGTGCAAACAGTAGCAAGGGCAATTCCTCAATTCGTTGCCTAACAATAGAACTTGCCAAGAAGAAATTAAAATAGGTGATGGTGGGGTGAAGACAGACAGACAACAAAGCACAAGCAGGGAATATTTGCTATCAGTGAATGAACAGTGGAGGCAGGAGAGGGTGGTATTAAGGAGGAAAGAATGTGCTGGGAATGAAGGAGCATTTCCAATGGGGGGATTGAGGGTTCCCCTGAATGGTTGAATGTTAGCGGTTATATGTGTATATCCTGGGTAGGGAATTTCTGTTGTGGAGGGCGAGGAGGGAGAATCAGCGAAATTAAGAGGGTTCACAGCATGGAAGTGGGACAGTGAGAAGGGATCAAGAGTGGTGAGTGTGAGTGGGAGAGGACTGGCTGAGACAGTCAGTAAGATGGGGTGATGACCCGTCCTGGAAGCGACTGAAAGGCCACTTGCAGAAAGCAGAAATATGTAGAGGGACTGGCTGTGCGTGGAGAGACACTCGGCTTTGGGGTAGTCGGCAGAGGTAGGAGAAGACTAGGAAGGGCACAGAGGATCTGAGTTTTAAACTTGAGAATTGAGCCAACAGGTGAACACGACTAGAAAGGAAAACCCAAGTGGAAGTTCGGTCCGTGGTCTAGTCAACTAACAACGCAAGTAGCGATGAAGATTTTCGTGGAGTAGTTTGTTTATAAATGTCAGATCTTTCCTACTCTTGAGCAGGTTGGTCCTTCAAGCAGTAGGGGCAGATGTGATGAGATGTTGAAGTCGCAGATCGCTCTCAAAACCATTGCCATGACTGTGATCCTTGACAGAGGGAGTATGAATGTCAGGAAGTAACGGTATTGGTGATGGGATGTGCTGTCGCACTCTGTGGGTAGGGAGATGGATGACTTTGGCCTTTGGGGTGCTGAGCATAAGACAGTAAAGTGGCACCCCCGGACAGAGGGTCGTGAGACAGTCACAGGTTCTCGAGGAGAGGTTAAGGGTGAAGGAAAAAATGAAAAAGAATATCTGTATGACATCTGCAGAGAGGTGGTACTAGATAAGGTTATCAAGAGAGGAGGTGTAGAGGAGTGAGCTGAGGATGGAAACTTGAGTAACTCTACTCGGAAGGGACGATGTCTGAGACCTCTGTGTTCCAGGAGATGGAGAATGCTCGATGGGAGAGGTAAGCAGCGATGGTGGCAGGTTCAGTCCCTTAAAGCCCAGGCTGAAAAGGACCAAAAGAACAATGGGGTGATCCACAGAGCCAATGGCTGCAGAGTAGCAAGAAAAGGACCACGTGGAGAACTTTCCGTGTACGGACCGCCTTAAATAGCCCAGATAATCCCACTTCATAATGAGCTGGCATTTTAAAAATTGGAGCATTTAAAATACTTCTTGTTTTTAGAATTTAAGCAGCATTAAATATGAGTTGTTTGTTCCATGAGGGTTATATGTAATTTTACCAACAACATTTACAGAGTGGTACAAAACCACTTGTTTTTTTTAATTTATTTCGGGTGTACCCCTTAACCCCCCTTTGTTCCACCCTTTTAAAGCCACCCCAACCCCATCCCAACCCATTTTAACGCCTTACCCCCACTATCCATTATATATTTATTTAAACTTTTCTGTGTTTTCCGGTGTTATTGTACCACTCTGTTTTGTTTCCGTTAAAGCGATTGGATACCTCCCTGAGTATTTTCTATGTACCACGATTCGTAGGTATATCACATGGGATTCCATCTCATGAATAGGTGGCGTTGTAAAAATAGGAAGTATTTCAAAGGCCTCGCATTTTACCATTACTACCATATGGGGAAAATCCCAAATTGAAGTTTAATGATCTTAAAGGAGACAAATCATTGCACCCCAAAGGATTTACAAAAACAATGCAGCTCATTGCGAGTTTTGAGCTAACGGAATCACCTTCAGTAGCATCAGTCCACCTGCTTATGAGCTGCAAGCAGGAAGCAATACACCCCGACTATGCACGGAAGTGCTACCTCCACAGCATTGTGAAATTGTTTCCAATGGAATCATCTCCGGAGGAAATTCCTAACTTTCAGACCTCTCTACTAGGCAATCATCTGAAAAACAGGTGGGGCTGGAAAGGTGCCTTTCCCATGCCATGCTCTAATATATGCCAACAGTACCCATTCCATTCAGGCGACAGTGCTCTAGTACAGGTTTTAAGTTTGCATTTTGAGACATGTAGTCCTAGATTTCCCCATTATCCAGCCATGACTACAATTCCCAGAATGCCAAATTAAAACCAGGACTGGACCACTTTCTCCTGAATGGAATGGATAATGTTGGCTTCTGTGTCATTTGCCTGATATGTTGCAGGCTCTAATAGCATTACAGGGGCATACAGCAGCGGCTGATTCCTTGCCACCCTAGCAGCCTTTCCTACAGTCACACCCTAGCAGCCTTTCCGACAGTCATCAGCTGTGCCTCAGTGGCACCTGGCCATTCACAGGCATTATTCAATACCTGATTCTGCTCCAGCCAAAGCGGCATTTCAGTGGCACCAACCAGCGGCTAACTCGGACTCAGTCCTAGCTTCCTGTAATTAAATAACATTAACTATCTGATTGAGACATAGTGGCAGTTCAGAGGCGCTGACCACTGAGTGACTGTGCCCCAGCACTGCTGATGTTTTACAGACAAATGCAAGTGGCTAACTCTGCCCCAGCTCGATTTGCCTTCAAGAGGGGCTCATTACAGGTTTGCTGGTATCCTGGCGGTAAATCTACCAGGATATCGGCAAGTGGAATTACTGATACCGGCACTTGGTCCGGAGGAATTACCGCCGGATTCCCGGTGCAGGTTGCCGTTGTAAATCCCCACTCCTGGAGTCCCATAAGACTCCATGGGGGAGTTTGCGAGTATTACCGGCGCCTGTATTACCAGCTGTTTGCTGGAAGTAATTCTGCCACCTCACCGGAAAACTTGTATTTATTTATTTATTCAGATTTGTAGAGCGCACGGCAGCACGGGGGCATCGTGGCGCTTGTTACAGACAATGTCTTGGTTACATAGGATGCAGTAATTACATACAATAATGAATTTACAGTAGACATATATACATTGGCAACGCAGTATATTTACATGGATTCCTGAGAATTTCCTGATTATTTTGCAAGGACAGAGGTTTTTAGTTTCCTGCGGAAAATAGGGAGTGAGTATTCTGCTCTGATGTCTGCAGGGAGAGCGTTCCAGGTCTTGGCTGCAATGTAGGGGAAACTAAGACCACCGGCTTTGGCTTTTTTGATGCGTGGGATGCAGATTAAGTTGGAGTATTGCATCCTGGTGGGACGGGAGGAGGAGGGTTTGAGGCTGTAGTTGGCCGTTGCGGCAACGTGCCGGTATGTATTAATACCGCCACGTTAATACCGCAACGGCCAACTGGTAATAAGACCATAGTGGAAATCCAATGCTTTCCCATTGGGTAAGTTGACATTTTACAAGACCCATGAAAAACATGAAAAACATAAGTGTCAGAGAGTTGGAGAAAAGGAAAATGAAGCCAACTCAAAAGAGTAGACTGGGCGGGATTAGCAGAAGCATGGCAGAGAAGGGGAGGGATAGAATGTGCAAAAGCCTACCATAAGCACAGCAAATGTATCAATGAATGAACCATTCAATAAAACTGAATTCTAACATTGAAAGCTCAATGTTCCCAGGAGTGGGCTGTTGTGATGCGCCATTTTATACACTCCAATACAATACTGTACGGCTCATGCATTGCTGTGCTTTTGTGATGTGTCATTTCACACATTCTAATGCTGTATTGCTGTGCGCTGCTGTGATGTGTCATTGCATGTACTTTTGTGAATTGCTGCTGATCGCTTTGCTGACAGGCCAGAGTTGTTGCCACCGCTTTTATGAAGATTATGAATCATGATCATGACGTCTGAGCCACTCTTTCAAAAATATCTTTTGCTAAAAATAGTCCACGCTCCGGAACATCTCGACCTCCCTGCCGGAAGCGGATGTTAAAACCCAGACTGGGAGGTCAAGCTTTTACATGTGACCCTTAAACTGTGGTTTAAGAATAACTGTGCCAAACAGCATACATTAAAAGCCCAGTCTTACACGTAGCAGTGTTTGTTATGCTTAGGTCCAAACGGTAAAACATCTAGAAAGCTCATTCCATATGTTGATCCACAGACACATATGTTATAATGAGAGGATCCTCCACGTGGAATACCTGCACTGAAAATCCAACCAAACACAATGGGTTAAGCCACAGGAGGTATCCATGGAGTTAAGGTTTTACACTGAGATAAGCACACCCAACACTAGAAACACCAGGTTAAATGAGCACCTACTCAACCCAGGCCATAAAGAGGAACTTGATCACTGACAACAAGCCCTACAGCCAACACTTGAAACTGCATAGACAGGTGGTGGGTTCAATAGAAAAAGGGTAAGAGTACCTCCATTCATCGCAGCATAGCATGATGGAGGGCAGCAGCCTGTTGGGGTGGCCAGGGCTATTCATGCATTCACTCGATACTTAGTGTGACAAGTGCCTGCCTAGGAAGTGGCAGGTCTTTTTATTCAGAGGGTTACATCACGTCCGCCCTGCGCTACACCATGCAGGGGTGGGCACTATAACATCTCGAACCAACGAAAAAATTAAAAACATAACCAAATCCAGAGTAAACAACATAACCAGATCAACAGTTATTCATTATGTGTCTCTCTTCCCTCTTCATTTAGTTTTATACCAGTGTCCTTCAAACTTGCCAACTCTTCTTTCTGACATTTTCTACCAGGAAGTCATTGAGCCTCGCTGGCATCCTTCTATGTTCCCTGTTAGGGCACCTCCTCAGCTGGCATCGGCCATCAACCTCAACTCACACTACCAGGTCCTCCTGCTCTGCACTCTCATTAGTCACTTCCTCCTTTATATTGCAGTCTTTACCTCCGGTGTTGTGGACATTCGAGTCATCTCGCTCATCACCGTGCAACCTGGACTCCAGTGATTGTTGTGGCCTCACCCTTTTGAACCAACTGCAGTTTTCGAGTTATCTCTTCACCTGGTCTCCAGGCTGTGATCATCGATCCTTTTTTCTTGTCATAGTCTGCTCTCATGAGTGAGATCTAGTTTTTTAGTAGCCTTTCTGGGTTACATGTGATTTTATTGAATGATAAAACAAAGAATTAATTTTGAATGAAGAAAAAACATCTAAAAAAGAAAAAGAAAAATTCTTTGTTTTTGGGGTGGGCCTTCCGATAGCCTTTCTTTGTTTTTAATACTTTTCCCCACCCCTAGAACTACTATTCCCATTCCCAACCACATATATATAGTTTTCTAAAATGTGTTATTTTTTTATAGATGTTTTGGGTTCGTTTAAAAATACATTCTTTGTTTTCTATTCGATAACATTACTGTATGCCCCTTTCTGTTCCGCAACAATGCTGTTTTACACCTGTATCTGGGATGGCACCAAGAGCCTGCACCTAGATTCCCTGTAATTTTCATCTCTTTGTTTGTTCAATAACATTGGTACATCAATGTTCTGTGATTCTCTAGAGCACTGTTCAGAGATTTCTGACCAGACTTTGCGTTGTAATAATTCCTCGGCCGGAGAAACATCTGTAAACGTGTGAGGCATTGTTCGATACGCCATCATGACCCTTGTTAGCACCTTGTCTACGGGCGTACCTTCCTCTAGCGGAGTTCTGAGAACCTTGCTAAGCATGCACATAAAACGCTCAATGTCGCTATTTGCTCTTGGCCAACGTGGGGTGATAGATCGGTGCTCAATGTCCATGCCTGCCATAAAGTCCCTGGATGCCATACCTTCAAACGGCAGACCATCATTCATTCTGACAGAGCATGGCCGACCATGATCCACAAAGCTTTCCTTGATTACAGGAATCACTATTTCTGCTGCTGTGGACCTCACAAAATGTACCACAGGGTATCTTGGGAACTCATCGAAGAAGACTAAGATATGCTTATTCATTTGAATAGTTCTGAAATACGGGCTCAAAGCATGACACAGCCTTTCAGCTCTCTTGGGTGTCTGTATTGGTGTGGGATTCTGAGTGCTGCGTCCTGACTGGCACCATGTGCGCTGTGCTGTCATTGAGTCCACATGTGCTTCCAGATCGGGAAACCACCTTTTTCTCTGAGGCGTGATTTCATTTTACACACCCCTTGGTGTCCCCTGTGAGCATTCTCAAGAACAGTTGCAATGAATGCTGAAGGAATCACTATCCAGGTGTCACAGAGTAACACTTTTTCAGCAACAACTGAGAGTTCTTCCCACACTCTCCAGAGTCCACTCATGAACACCTGGGTGTCTGGAGTACACTGCCCAATGTCCACCAACAGAGTTTTCCACTGATCACCACAAGCTGCATCCCTCTGTGCTAACTAGTCACTCTCTCAATCCCTTCCAGCAACATGGAATTAGGCACTGCACCACTAGTAACCATGTTTACCAGCTCTTCCATCTCCAGAGTATTGTCAGTCGTAGTGTGATAGGGCTCCACCGGATGTCAAGATAGATAATCAGCTGGATTTGATGCTCTGGCCTCAAAGTGCAATGTGACACCATAGTCCTGCATTTGCAGCATCCAAGGTTCAAACCTATGGGGCAGGTGCAACATAAAACATCTGCGACGTATCGGCATTAACGGTTTGTGGTCTGGGACCACTGTGACCTGAGGACCGAAGACTGTGAAAGTAACGGCAGACCCATAACACTGCCAACATTTCAGTGACAGTGAGCAATTTGCACACCGAATCGATGGGCTGGTGAAGTTCATCTTCATGAAGTTGTGTCATTTCTGCCCCCAGCCTCACAGGACTTGCCTCAACAATGATTTCTGATTGGCAATGTGGATTGAATAACGCCATTATTGCATCTTGAGCCAAAGACGCCTTAGCCTTCTCAAATGCTTTCTGAGTGGTCGCATTCCATTCCCATTCATTTTCCTTCTGGATACGGTTCCTCAAAGGCAATGTCATGGTGTCCAGTTTGGGGATGAATCTACCCCAGAAGTTTATAATTCCCAAAAAGCTTTGGCCTTTTGCCTTTGTTTTCTGGGGTGCAAATGTTTTGATGGCTTCTACCTTCGGATGATCAGCTGATATTCCAGTCTCCTGGAACACAAATCCAAAATACTGAACTTGACGTTGCAAAAATCGACACTTGCTTTCGTGAAGCATGAACTGCTTGTTTCCTAACCTCAGAAATACTGCTTTCAGCCTCTTCAGGTGCTCCTTTTTATTCTTGGTATATATGAGCATGAGATACTGGTCTCCACCTCGGTGAAGACTTTAGGCATCTACCTAGACTCACCGCTTACTATGACACACCAAGTAAAGGACATCGCAACATCAGCTACCTACACCTCGAAGCCTATTAATTCTGCTAGACCATTCCTTGCCCCAGCCAACTGCCTCACAATCGCAAGCGCCATCATCGGAGCAAGATTGGATTATTGCAACGCCCTATTTGCAGGCATTTCTGCATATAACATTCACAAACTACAAGTGATCCAAAATAATGCCATTCGAGTGGCTCTCAACATTCCCAAAAGAGAGCACATCACTGAAGTGAGAAGAAATGCCCATTGGCTCCCAATCAAGGAAAGGATCATTTTCAAAACACTCAAAATCACACACTGATGCCTTTCGAACACTGCCCCACCACCTGTCTACAAGCTTAGTGAAAGCTCAGTCCATCAGAACTATCAGGAGGGCTTATGCATATAGACTAGTCCTGCCCAAATCAAAGCAAGCCAAAACAGGTGGGCATTCAGAAAAGCCTTGAAATCCTGGCTCTTTAACTAACTGAGATCTCATTGTCTGCTTTGCCTGATCTGATCACCAGAACTGTCTTCCCTATGTAAGTATAACTGGTTGTAAAAGCGCCTTGATGCCTCAGAGTTTTGTGCATTTAATGAATGTAAAAATAAATAAATAAATACCCCAAGTTAGAAGTTTGTCCCACAGTCTTTTTCGAATAACAGAATCAAAAGCCTTTGACTAATTTACATAACAGATACATAATGTTCGCTCTTTCCTTACCAATGTATTACGCATCAGATAAATAAGCATCCGAATGTGCCAAATCCTTTTCTGAACCCAGTCTGCTGAGGACCAATAATCTTATTTTCACGCATCCACACATTTAATTTATCCAATTTGCATATAGCAAATATTTTGGATATGGAGTCTGTAAGAGCTAAAAGACGATCGTTTTCAGTGAAAGTTCTAACCCCTTTTTTGAAAACCCGAACTAGAATCGCCTTTCTCCAACTGGGAGGTATTAAGCCTGACTTAAGCATGTTTACAAATATAACCATTAAAAGACTGGACCACAGCATAGGATTAGCTTTCATCATAACATTAGCTAAAGCGTGGGGGCCTGGAGCACTAGATGGTTTCATCTTGACAATTATGTCTTCAATATCTGATTGAGAGAAAGTAAACCATGCAGCATATTGTTCTGTATCTAGTTTGGGGAAATGATCCTGAACTCAACTCTCACAGCTTTGGGCATCCTTGCCAGAGAAATTAGCATCAATGTATCTTGCCCAACTGTCCTAAATTGGATTTACCTCTCTAACATCACTATCAAGCATTTGCTTGCAATAGAATGATAGAATTTCCCACCATCTTTGCGTCACATTGCAAGGAAAGCAATATCCCAAAGAGCACTGTACACAGAAATGTTATGGGCCTATATCCAATTTTTGTAATTAGTTCTCAATTTGGTTAAGAGGACCTCTTTCATACCAAGGACCATGGGCCCATTTTGTACAAATCTGATATTTTTACGCAGAACCTTTATTTTACAGTACTGGCAACATCATACACTTTCCCAGGTTTCCCCTGATACACAACTGCAGATTTCTTAATCCGCAACATATTGCAGTAGATATTTTTAATAGAAGCCTTAATTGTGTTGCTATATCTTCAAGGCAACTGAACCATATTTCCAGTGGTAAACTCACTCACTAGCTTACTGGTCATAGTCTCAATAAACTTCTTTGCACTAAAATAATTCCACATCAACTGGTTACCTTGATGTTACAAATAACATCTTTACTAAAGAGAGTGTTCCTAGAAGGCTTATCAGTCTTAAATGAGCATCTCAACACAGTGTGATCACTGGCGTAGTTATAAAAATAAAAAATACCCTTGATCAAATGAGACAATAGTGGTGTTCCAAAAATATAATCTATCCTAGAAGTAAATGGCATTTGTCAAGGTATATCCAGCATTATCCCTGTTTCCTGTATGATCATATAAATAGCTCAACCCATGGCAACCCAACTTCAAAGTCCTATCCCTATCCGTCCCAGATCTGTGCAATGAATAAGGCCATCAGTGCCAGCAGCCATATCACAATTTACACAAAAATCACTAAGGACAATATTGTCACACCTCGGCTCCGTTCCACACTACGACACCGTGCTCCATACCTACCTCAGGGCCGGCTGCGGAAAAGGACATCCGACAAAACTATTGCGCTGCGCCGTTCTCTTCGGCATTCTGCAGCGCCATTCCTGATGAAATGGAAAATGCCCTGGAGCCTAACGACTACTGCAACAGCCAGACGGTTCCGAACTACGATTCCCATGAAACCTAAGGGAATTCGTAGTCCTTAACGTCACGTGATCTCCACTCTTGGCTCCACCTCCTCATTGATATAAGCGGCTGCAGCCCGGAGGACGCTGCTTCTGTTTGATAGTTACAACCGGCGCTTAAGTTCCTTCTTTTCGCCCTACTTCCTGAAGCTCCTCCTTACGGTTCTATTCTGCTTCATCCCGTGCTCAGGTAAACAAACCCTCTTTTGAACTAAGGACTGCTTGTCTGCCTGCTGATTCTGTTACCTTCCTGCTCGCTCGTGTACCGACTTTTGGATTGTTATAAGGACTGTCTGCCCATTTTGCTCAAGAGTTTAAAGTGCACTTTGGGGACGCCTTGCAGTTGTGCACCTACCCGGATCTAGTGCGTCCCTCGTTCCGCCCGGGACTAGTTACCCAACTAACATTCCCCGTTTATTATTTTGCACTATCGTTGTTGTTCTGCATCCTGGAGTAAAGGGAACTGTGACTTCCTAGAGGACTATCAGAACATTGTGGTATCAGGCTCCTAGGATTGGGTTGTTCAGCTGGGTCCGTGGCGGCGCGTTTTCTCCCCGCTCTTTCGGGTGATCGGTCCCTCTGTCTGGCTTACATATCAGCAGTGGGTCATATCATCAGAAAGGTCGTTTTCCCTCATAGAGAGGAGGCTCGGGTGGAGGCTCCAACCCGAGCTCTTCAATCAACGCACAGTCTCGCTGGTTTGGCCTCCTATCTTGTCCACTCCCGTGCGGTGAGTAACAAATATATTGTTTTCCAGGGTAATGACATTTCGAATGATCTAAAATAGCATCTATCTACTTAATGAGCAAAGAACTGTTATCCCACAAAAGGAGAAATATAAATATTGATAAGTAGGATTCTAGAAAAACAGTCATACAATCCCAAATCGATGGTGGCAGCCAATACAGTTGGATAACGGAAACCTGGATATTCCATTATGGTTAAACTGGCATTCACCCCAATGATAAGACCTCCCATAGGTCTAGCTCTTTTTCCCTTGGTTGTACATCTGTGTATAACTACAGCCATGTATCCTGGAATGCAAAACAGTCCAATTCCTGTATAATGTTATGGCCTTGGGGATTGTTTAAAAAATAACAATAGCCCCTAGTGTTCCAGGAGTACAGTATAAACGGTCCAGATGTCAAGTCAGCAGAGTTAGATTTCACAACCTCACTTCATCATCTGGATCAGTTTGTGTTCCAGCTCTTTTTGCTCAGGCACATTATTGCGGGCCGCTACATCACAATCAAGGTTACAGTACTATCATTCCCACTACAGTATTCACATACCTATCCCATTCTTTAAAATTCCTGATAGTACAACTTCAGGGATAATGGGGGAAGAAAAATGCACCGACAACCAATTAACTCCATCATCCTCCTGAGTTATTTCAATTAGCACAATATCTTTTGAAGTGCTAAGATGCCATTGGGGTAAACAGTCACTCAGCTGCAGCATGTTCTGCCTGTTGTGGAAAGGATAATTCTTCAGTGCAAAAAGTTCTGAAAACATGAGCTTGTACCCAGATCTCCTTAGCTTTCTATTACTACAAGGAGAGGGAGCAACACCTATATATACTAATCTCAAGTGAGTCAATATCGTCCAATCTCTCGCAAGTTTCAACCTCTTCATGATTCTCTCTAATTTTTTGCCTGGTGCCCCCACTGGAATACCCGAGAGAATTGCGTAAAAATGTAACACGTGATGGTCTAGCTCATCAAGCATATACATACTGCCATCTGTAGCAGAAGAGTTCAGCGAGATGTGTGCTTCTGCGATGTTGGCAGCAGAGGTCTTTCATAGCGGTTTGCAGATCCATTTGTCCATGGTGCCAGATTTTATTGGAGCATTAATCGCCCTATTCTAACCCGCAAGGTGAGCATGCATTCTCAGATCAAAGCCTGTGGAAGTAGAAACGTAGTCAATGTTATCTGACTTTAACTGAGCCAAGTCAGCCGCATTGGCCTTAATATACTTGGCTGAAATAGGGAGCAACAAGCTTGCCAATAGTTTCCCCTTTTATTTGTGTGTAATACTTTGGTTTTCCTCCTTTTTTTCCATACAATAGGACTAGAGCATCACAAATGATTCCCCATCAGCACCACTTGCTCTGGGCTTAAAGGGGCAGGAGGAACCAAACACTCTTCAAGAGGAGGGGGGGTAAAACATCATCCCCAATGGCACCATTCAAGTCAGCATTGCAAAGGACGCTTAGCTCTCTTTCTTCGTTATCACATCCCACCTCCCTCAGATGCTTGAATTGGGGTGCTATTATCAAGAATAATATCAATGATTAAAGCCATCGTATTGCATAGATCTTTTTTGAGACATCAGCTACATAAGGTGCAGAGAGCTTTCACAATCATTAAGATTTATCTCTGGACTTCTCCATTAACCTCGGAAGCTGAATGAAGGGACACATTACTTTCCACATGTGCATAACACACATCTTCCAAGATGTTCACCAAATCTGGTGATTTAGATAGATTAAAGCCAATTACGTTACTGGCTGTATAGGACTGATCAGTTGATGGGGTAAGCACACCATTACTGATTGAATCCTGGCAAAGACCGTAGCAAAGATTAAGTGGCAAGTTATTATCTACGGGCAGAACAGAGGAATTATCTCCCTGCAAAATAACAGAGTGATTCACATTTTCCAGGCATAGAAAGGTTGATTGGGTCATGCTGAATAGAATTGCATATAGGCAGACCTAAATGAGAGCCCTCTATAGTAAGCAAAGCTGTACGGAAACAGTTTGTGATATTGTTGTTTGCCGAGGATGTAGTGGCAACAGACTTAGAGTTCACAGGAGCAGGGGATGGAGATAGAATCACTCTAGCTGCCTTCTTTTTTTGCATACCCTCTTGGGTGGCATTTTCACCAATGGGTGGGAATTCAACCCCCTTTGGTCTGTAGCATATAGCCTTTATATTTTCCAGTCATAAAAAGATTAAAGGTCTGCACCAGCAAACTGCCTTGAACTTACTCAAACACTTGTCAGGAGAACACTTGCAGGAGCACATCTCATCGCCAAACTGCCAAACTGAAAAACTGCCTTGCACTTACTCAAGCACTTGCCAGGAGTATGTGTGTAGGAGTCTGTTGCAGGTAGGTTTTAAAGTCTGCAGAGTCTAGGCCAAAGTAATATATATCCAGACAAAAAAAGCAGGAGCAGCAGAGCACATTGCAAAACTGCCTTGCACTTATTCAAGCATTTGTCAGTAGCGCCGGCACAGAAGTCCAATGCAGGCAGGTTTTAAGGTCTGCAGGGTACAGGCAAAAGTAATGGATATCCAGGCAAAAGATGCAGGAGCAGAAGAGCACACTGCCAAACTGCCTTGAAAAATTCTGGTTGGATTGTGTCATCGATGTTCAAATGCACTTCTGGTATCACAAGCATCGGATCCCCTGGAGTATGCCACAGACTTCACTCTGGAGGCCATCCTTGTCATTTGCATAAACATTGAAAGCAAAATACACCAGTCCCAAATCCTTTGGCATGTAAAGCTCAGCAGAGTATTGGTGACTGCTTATGTAACACAAAATGTCACTGGAATGGATATGCGGTGGTGCATCACCTACGTGAAGAAAGCCCCTTTCAACTTTAGTGGATGCTTTCCTCTGTATTTGAAGATCTTGATCTTCGAAGCTGTCAACGGCGGTAGAGGTGATAATCTTTTAAATTGTTCAGGCATCATTATGTTGACAGATGCACCCGTATCAATGAACTTTGCCACTGTGGAGGATACAATCTGCACCACACAGGGTGGTTTCGTCCTCTTCCCTGGTGTCTCCTCAGATATGGATGAGATGAAAAACACACCCTCAGTTTCAAACTTGGTTTTCCCATTTCTTCTCCCTCTGAAAAGTCCTGGGAATCAACTGCCACTCTGGCCAAGGGATTTCTTGACTAGACAGGCAATCTCTGAAATGGAGAGGGAGGCCACACAGAACAGCAAATGCTGGTGTAGTGGTTCATCTTGCCACACTGGCCATATTGTCTCCCCATAGCCGGATAATCCTGGCCGTGCAGAAGTTGCCAACTGCATTTGTCACATGAGGACTTTGATGTCTCCTGATGCAGCTGTTGCTGTGGTCAGGGTCTTGTCTTACCTCTCATTTGCTTGGAAGGTGTTAATTTAAAAAAGAAGTGACATCTCGAATTTCATTGCCTTCATCACGTCTTACATAGCCCTCTTGTGGGCAAGTTCTTGCGCCCTGCACAGTTCCAGTATGCATTCCAGAGGCAGTCCTGGTTCCATTAGAAGCTGCTGTTTTATTAGCTGCAAAATATGGCATTTCTGGATAAGATCTGTCCACGGTTGGACTGGCCTATCGGTCATTCGGATATGGGCCGAATGACCTTTAGGATCTGGGGGCCGGTTTTAGAACAATCCACCCCTGGGCCAGTTTTTTGGGCTGAAATATATTGTTTGTATCTTACGTTACTTGAAGTAACGTAGGTTACAGTGGATTGGATGGCAGCAGGCTGCATTCATCAAAGCAAGGTAACACACATAGACGTTGTTACCTTGCTTTGATGAATTTGATGATGTATGCAAATTTGATGATGTATCCAAATGTACTCGGTACCTGATGCCCAGGTATTCATCCTCAATGTACTTACTCAATGCGCTACCTGCCCCCTGCTGCCACCATTTTGAATACATATCTCCCCGCGTCACCTTGCATTCGCATGTGACACATAGCTGTTACTGCATTTATTAAGGGAAATATCAGCTTGAACAGCTGAATTCAATCCAAGCTACATACTCGGATTCCACACCGATGCGCCGACAAAACCACAAGGTTTCTACCATTGCAAGATGGCTGCCACCATTCCTTGCTAGCTCGCCTGGCCCCAGGCCCCCTGACGCCGCCAACACCCATTGGCCACCACAGCTCCATAACATATCCAATCAGCGAACGCCGGCAGGCGAAGCTGGCACTCCTCCAAGGCACCTGACCCAAGCCTGACCAGAGTCTACCGAGTCAGAGGCCAGGACCCCTGCTCCTCTGGACCGAACTCACGCCGGCTGACATCCACTTTTGCACTCCTGGCTCGGTAAGCACCTGCTGCATTTTCTGCACTGCTTATACCTAACCCTTCTTACAGCCATTGATCATTGCAGCAGCATCAAAACTGGCCGCTGCATCACCTCAAACTCTCATAGCAGGACTTACTATACTGGTACACCCTAACACTATAACTGCACGCCACGCATGACGCCCCGTTAGCTAACTACATCTCTGATAATACTCCTATACGCTAGCATGTGCTATTCTGATCCTAGATGCTAATTGGTACGCCTGTGTCATTCTAAATCTAGTGCTGTGCTAATTTGCAAACAAATGCTATTTTGAATCTAAGTGCAAATCTGCAAATTTGCGCTATTCTGAATCTAGGTGTTATTCTGAATCTTGGGGTTATTCTGAATCTAGATGCTAATCAGCAAATCTGTGCTACTCTGAATGTATGTGCTATTCTGATCCTAGATGCTAATTGGTATGCCTGTGTCACTCTAAATCTAGTGCTGTGCTAATTTGCAAACGTATGACCACTTTGCATGCCTGTACCCTGAATCAGATGCTAACCTGCAATCATGCGCTACTTGAACTAAGTGCTATTCCAGGCAGGCTGCATTAACTACCTCTATGTGCCCACTGCTAGATTTGTGACCCTAGACAGGGTACACTAGCTGCCACTACTTGCTCCATGTCGGCACACAACATTTGTCCTATCACCAGAACTCATCTCTAGGGGGCTAATACTATCTACCCACACACCAGATGCACACATTGCTTCTTACCCACCATACACAATGTTCCTCCCGGGCTTTTACTCTATACTACTGAGAATCATTCTCCACCTCATCAACTCTGCATGCCTGCCCAGCTCAACCCTCAACTTGATCAGCCTAGGCACCACATCACCCACCCTCACAGAGCCTAGCACCACAATCATGCTTACCCTACTCTCTCCCCCATGCCTTTCGGACAGGCTGTCCAGATTACGATCCAGGCTTCCCAAACTACATGAGCCCCGAGCCAGGGACTCCACCCAATCCAAACTCACAAACCGAACCTCCATTAGTACCTGCGCTAACCTTACGCTAAAAAAACCCAAACTTAAACCCCTCAACACCACTACAACTAACAACAAAGTGCTCATCACAGCAACTACCCCCACCCCTCCCAAAACCATTACCCCACCTATAAAAAGGTGCCCTCATTAACGCTCGCTCCATAATTGCCCATGCCACGGACATCGCTGATCTCATCCTAGCTGAAGATCTAGACTTTTTAGCCATAACAGAGTCCTGGCTCCATGCAGCCACAGGCCCAGCCCTTTCGCTAGCCATCCCCATCGATTACACCATCATCCGAGCGGACAGAACTGAAGCTAGAGGCGGAGGTTTGGCCATCATTGCCAAGACTCACCTTAACATCAGACTCAACTCTGCTACACACCTCCCATCATGCGAATCACTTACAGCCAAGCTACCCACTGCCAACTCCCAAACAATATCCATTCACCTACTATACAGACCGCCTGGACCCCTGGGATCCTTCGAGGAAGACCTCAGTGCCATCCTCACGAACAACCTAAAAAACTCCTCACAATGCCTCCTCTTAGGAGACTTCAACTTAGGTTACAAAGACCCCAAAGACAATCAGGCCACCCTCATCAGTAACACTTTGTCTGAACTAGGCTTCACACAAAAAGTATCCAGCCCCACCCATAACAAAGGGAGAACCCTTGATTGGATAGCAGACTACAACTGTGCCGTATCGATCACTAACAACTCTCCCCAATCATGGACTGACCACCATCTCCTTTCCTTCTCACTCGAGGCCTCAAGCCCCATAACCAACATGGCACTAGCCGCAGCCATCCCCACGAGAAGCAAAAAAAACATTACAGTGGAAAAACTGATCCCGCTCATTCTTCCTACGCTCAACCAACTCCCTGACTCTAACCCCTATGACCTCGTAGAAGGCTATAACAACACCATGCGCACAGCCTTAGACGCCATTGCACCACTAAAACTCAGAAAATGCAAACCAAAAAAGTACCTCAACCAATGGTTCTCCAGCCATCTTAAAACCCTTAGATTGGAAAAACGTAAACTGGAACAAGTCTGGAGACATTCTTCGACAGACCATAACAAGCTACTGCTCAACAAAATAACGGCCAACTATAAAAAAGAAATCATAGCGGCCAAACAAGAATCCTATAACCAGAGAATCTCACAATCCAATTCCAGCACCAAAGAATTATTTACTATCCTGAAAGAATTGGAAACACCGGTGATAATTCCAGATACCTGCGTTAAGAACAAACAATGGTGTACCAGCGTCCAAAATGCACTAAACAACGAAGTCACCAGCCTTCAAACTAAAATTAAAAACAAGAAAGACTCCCTCACCAAACTCACCAACCCCATCAACGCTAACTCGAGCCCTCCACCCTCACACCACACACCCAACACTGCTCGCTTCAGCTTTTCCAAAGTCTCTACTCTCGAAGTAGAAAAAATCATTCTTGATCTGAAAGCCCAAATAGACGCCCTTAGAGATAACGGAAAAACTGCATTACTACTCTTGCTAGACCTCTCTGCGGCGTTTGATCTAGTTGACCATAAAATCCTATGCAATCATTTAGACTCAGCTGCCCACTTCTCCCAAGAAGCCATCAGCTGGATTGAGTCATTCCTCAACAACAGATCCATGCGTGTCTTCTCCTCCTCTGCCGCTGCCGAGCCCATCCCCATCATGTGTGGAGGGAGTCCCACAGGGCTCTTGCGTCTCTCCCACTCCGTACAACGTGTTCACGAAGCCTGTGTTTGACGATCTAGATGGCCTGGGTATCATCTACATCAACTACGCCGATGATACACAGATCCTCATCCCAATGACGGGAGATTACAATCAGGATTTGGCCTTGGTGAACAAGGTGTATGGCTTTGCACATTCTATGCCTGAATGATGACAAAACTGAACTCATCATCCTTGGTTCCACCACCAACCTAACCAAAATCGACCACAACTACACCAACTTCATCATAGACGGGAACCTAATCAAGGTTTCCAAAGAAGTGAAAACTTTAGGAATATACCTCAACTCTTCCCTAACCTTCCACAAACAGGTTAGCTCGATGGCATCCTCCACGGCCTACACATGTAAGCTTATAAGAGCAGCCAAACCCTTCCTATCCACCCAGAGTTGCATTACACTAGCCAGAGCCCTGGTATTATCCAAACTGGACTATTGTAATGCCCTCTACATAGGAGCCCACAAGCAAATCACCAACAAAATTCAGACGCTACAAAACAATGCTCTTAGGGCAGCGCTCAACATTCCCAGGAGGGAACACATTTCCAACATCAGGAAATCCCATAACTGGCTCAGCACATCAGACAAAATCCTGCTTAAAGTAGCATCGCTCACCCACAAATGCCTGAACAACGCTGCCCCACACTACCTGTCAGACAGAATATGCGAACACACCCCAACAGACCCACCAGAACCTCCAACGCTAACTTGCTCATTGTCCCCAGGTTTAAACGCACCAAAATGGGCGGCAACAGCTTCCAGGTGAAAGCACCTCAACACTGGAACTCCTTACCACCATCTCTCAGAACTCCCCAATCTTACTCACACTTTAGACGCAACTACATCCATTGGATAAAGAACACGAACCATTAACACCTCTAACACCACACTGCTGCTTTCCTCAATGTATGTTTATATGTAAATTTATAAAAATATATGTAAATCTTTAAATATATGTACTGCATTATCTCCTTCCTGCCAAACCATACACATGTCCTTCATTGTCACACTGTAATTATGTAATGCAATGTATAAGCAACCTGTAACCAAGCTTTGAATAACTATGCTGCTCATGCACCCTCATACCCTCGGGTCTGGTGCGCAATACAGATGAATAAACTAAACTAAACTAAACTATGCTGCAGCATAGTAGATGAGAAGAGGGGCCCGGGCCACCGCTGTGCTCACTGGCCCAGTGGCCTCAGGTGAGCCTGGCATCCGATCCGGCGGGCCAGGCGATGGAGTGGCTGGCTCCAGTCAGGCATGCTGGTGCTCCTGTGCAAATTGTAACACCTCACCTACCCTGCCTGGGCTGGGCCTGTGACCTGGCACACGGCAAACAAGAGTACACTCTCCTCCATTTGCAATTTGCTTTCAACTTTTCTGGTGCCAAGTAACAACAACAAATTGCTGCACTTGCAAAGTTGAAAGCAACTTTGTCTGAGTGCCCTGGGGCCAGGGAATGGCATGAGCCAATGAAATTGAGGGAGAAGGAGGACTCCGCGGCCCGGCCTGGCTGGAGCAGGAGAGACGAGAGAGGTCAGGTCAATTTCTGTGACGTGACGTCTCTCTCATCTTGAGGATATTGGCTGGGCCTGGGCATTTTAGGCGCACACACATCCGGAGGCAGCAGTCTGCAGACTGCACTGCGGTACATTGAGTGAGTGAAGCAGCGCAAGTCCCGGCCCACCACCTAATTTCTTAGGCACCTTGTGTCGTGGCTCAGCTTAGCCACCCTCAGCAGCAGGCAGCGCAACAATGGAGGTCGGAGAGGAAACGTTGTGTCGTCGACTCGAGTTGCCACCACTTTGGCTTGTTGCTGGCTGTCTCCTCATTTGGACCGGTAAGCCATGAACTCTGTCCCTTTCATGTTCTTTGCTTTTTCATTCTTTCTTTGTGCATTTCTTTTTAGTTGTGCCCATTTTTTTCTCTTTTGATGTCTTCTTGTGTATCCAGCTTTTCCTTCGTCGGTGCCTTCTTCAGATCCCCTTCCATGTGTATTGCCCTGCACTTGTCTAAACCCCGACCTCATTGCTTATTTCTTTTTTCATGTTCGCCTCTTTCCTTTCACATTTGTTTCTTTTGCCCCTTTTCTTTTCTTTTTCCATCTTTCCTTGCTCATTTTTCCTACTTTTTCATCTGGATTTGGCTCCTTTTTTCCAGCTACAGTTTATTTGCCATTCAAGGCTTGGTTAACTGCCTCATTGGCAATCATCGTAGACATTGTTCACTGCCACTTGCCTGCCTCACATAACCTCGGTGCAGGAGCCCCCCATATTCCCCAAACAATGTTCCCACAGCACCCCAGTCCCTGCCACTGTTCGGCAAGATGCTGGAAGATGCTCCAGTTCTGCAACCACACAATTTTAAATTTCACGAATGGGCATATGAAAAATGATGCAGAGGGGGGTATGGGCCAGTCTAGGAAGGTTAGACCCCAGAAGACAGCCTAAGGAAAGGGAATGTATGTGGGAATGCAGTGTGTGGGTGTAGGCAGTAAGTGGCCCTCGGGTACTCTACCTGGTGCCCGAATACCAGCAAAGGGACAGTCTGTGTGCCCTGTACAATATAGCGATGAGTGGAGTTAGGGGGGCTAGACTGTCTGCAGTCTCCCTGCGGCTTGACATCCAGCACGACGCAAGAGGAGTACACCCAGGAGTTCCCCGCACCCCTTGAATGCCATCCAGACTCTTTCACCACACAGCAAGAGCCCTAGGGCCACCTTTATGGGGCTAGGGGGTCTCTTTCTAAATCGTCGTGTTTTCTGGGGAGGAGCTACATGCATTGGCCCCGGTGCAAGCCGGCTGCTACTTGTCAGGTAGTGTACTTTCTTGATGTGTATACCAAGGCCTATCTGGAGACCTCTGCAGATAGAGCGAGAGTCTCCTGTTCTCTTTCATGGTCTCTACAGGGAGAGAGATGATGCACACACGCATGCATGGTGTATGGTGGGAAATAATGATCTCTGTGTTTATGTACCAAAGGGCGAGGGCTGCCAAAATGGACACCCTGCCCTGTAGCGATAGAGAGGCCAGGCTGTTCAATGGGGGCATGAGTTAAAAGCCACAATACATGTTTTTCTCCTATAGAAGGGAGCTTGTGGTCTAAACTAGACACATATAAATGCACCCCCTGTCCCCTCAATGCATGCAGATGTGTGCAAGCTGCATCTATTCCTGTGAGTGATGTAGCACTATATGGTGTCCTGTAGTTTACAGAAAGAACGCTTTCCTAAACAATGTCATGGTCAGGATTCGAAACGGGTTGCAGCAGCTATCATACCAAACGCTCAGCTATCACACAAAATGTCTTACCATAAGCCAGAGAAATACCACATATTTACATTCTGATATACAGGGCATGTTGTGTTACAGATCTTTAGGTATACATGGTGTACCTTTTATAGTTAGCCAGCTATGTTGTTGCAGGAAAATCTGTTCGGTTGGTAAATGTGTATTTGTCCGGGGGATCTTTAATTGAACAAACTCCTGCATGCCCTAACTAACACGACACCACCACTTACCAGAGCCACATACAGCCCCTACTGTGCATGTTTAGTGGCCATATGGGCCTCTCTAAATCTCCTGCATGTGTACATGGACGTGAACAACCGCATTTGGCAGTGTTTCACATGTGCACTAATTGTAGCACTCTCTTGCAGCATTTGAACAGCTACTACGATACATCCTGGCACAACGAAATCGCAGGAGACAACAAGGGACACTCTGGTGACAACTAACCTAAGCTAAGTGCTGGACTACCTCATGTTACTGTGCCTTTGTATACTGCTATAGTGATACTGTATATGTTTGTAGAGTGAGAAGCAGGGACGTGTGTTTCTGTGAGTGTAACAGCTCGCTGGAAGCATGCGCAGTGGTCAAAACCTTGCCCTAACATCCCCACACTATCCATAACCTCTCCCTAAACCTCATTCCGGTTTCCCTACTTCCCCCCTTCCTATCCAACCATTGTCACCCTAACCCTTCTTCCCTGCTGGGGTTGCGGATCCCTGTATAAGCATCGACTTGCAGCAGGTCCCAAAACTGCAGTGGGGGTGGTTGGTTCATGCCACTCCTGCACCTCGGAACTGTGGACCCTGTCACAGAACTTAACCATTTCCAATATGCAGTCTGTATCTATCCACCTCATATACCGACCTCCAGGCCCTCTAGGATCCTTTGAAGAGGACCTAATGAACATCCTGTCCAACAACCTTAAGACTCCGCTCAGAGTCTCATACTAGGAGACTTCAACCTTGGCTTCAGTGACCCTTTAGACTCTAATGCCACTCAAATCAACAACTCCCTAGAGGAATTATGATTCACCCAAAAGATCACAGGTCCTACCCACACTAAAGGCAGAACCCTTGATTGGATCGCCAAGCATAACTTCCCAATCACGGTCAAGACTATAATGCCCCAGCCCTGGTTTGACCACCATCTGATTACGTTCTCCCTAGAGGTTTCACCTCCCTCTCATACCGACAGCATAGCTCCAGCTGTCCCCACCAAAACAAAAGAAACATTACTCCCCTTAATTCTTCCCACTCTCAACTCTATCTCAGACCACACAGATCTCTTCACTATGGTAGATATGTACAACAAAGCGATGTTATCATCCCTCGACGTCATAGCACCATTGAAAACGAGAAAGAGAAACCCTCACAAACATGTGAATATCTGGTTCTCTCCTCACCTAAAAGCTATTAGACAAGAGAAACGCGGATGTGAAAACATCTGGAGCCTAGATCCATCAGAGACTAATAAGAACAACTTGAGTAAACTAGCTTCCCTCTACAAAAAAGAAATCATCCTAGCCAAACAAACTTCATACAACCTCTGAATCTCTCAAGCTAAGTCCAATACCATCGAGCTTTTTGCAATTCTGAAAGAGGTAGAATCCCCTATCCAAGCCCCAGATTCCTGCCTTAGGGACAAAAACTGGTGCACAGGCATACAAAATGCTCTGGCCAATAAAATAACAACCCTTCAGACCAAGATCAACAATAAAAAAGACACTCTCCTCACCACTTCCAAATCTAGTAACACTAATGCGCAAGTGTCGCAAACTAACTTGCCTCCACCTTACGTGTCCATTCCCCACTTTAACTTTCATAAAGTATCCACCGAAGAGGTCGAAAAAGTCATCCTTACCCTCAAACCTTCGAACTGCCATGGTGACTTGTGCCCAGCACAACTTATCAAAGATGCAGCTCGTGAACTCTCCCATTTTATCGCCAAACTAATAATCGCTTCCTTTAACTCAGGTACTATACCCAACAACTTGAAACAATCCTGAGTGCTCCCACTCCTTAAAAAACAAAATTTAGATCCTTCCATCCCTACTAATTACCGCCCCATCACCACAGTGCCATTCCTACTTCAAATCCTTGACAAAATAGCATACTTACAAATCAAACAGTACCTTGAACACAACCACCTTCTAGGAGTCCGACAGTCAGGCTTCACACCACAACATGGAACTGAGACTGCGCTCATAGACCTTAAGGCACAAATAGATGAGCTGAGAGACGAGGGTAAGACAGCACTACTGTTGCTCCTTGATCTCTCAGCAGCATTCGATCTGGTTGACCATAAGATCCTCTGCAACCACTTAGAGTCGGCAGCTCACTTCTCCAAAGAGGCAATTAACTGGATTCAGTCTTCTCCCTGTTAGCAGCTGCTGACTCAATGCCTATTACTTGTGGTGTGCCACAGGGCTCCTGTGTCTCTCCTACTTTGTACAACATCTTCACGAAGCCCCATTTCGATGATCTTCATGGTCTGGGTATCACCTACACGAACTATGTCGATGATACTCAAATCCTCATCCCACTGACGGGGGATTATTACAAGGATTTGGCCTTTGTAAATAGAGTGTACCTCATCATCCAGGCATGGATGGCCTCACACGGTCTATGCATGAATGATGACAAAACGGAACTCCTCATCCTAGGCACGACATCCAATCTCAACAAACTAGGCCAGATCTATTCTTCATTCAAAATCGATAATAACATCATTGCTGTGGCTAAGGAGGTTAAAACCCTTGGCTTCCATCTAGACTCTACACTAACTGTAAAAAAACAAGTGAACGCTATGGCCTCTGTTACCTCCTACACCTGCAAACTTCTCAGAGCAGCCAAACCTTTCCTCTCTTCTAACAACTGTATTACCTTCTCTAGAGCTTTGATCCTGTCCAAATTGGACTATTGTAATGCTCTCTACGTAGGTAGTAACAAATACATTACAAATAAGATTCAAATCTTGCTAAATAATGCCTTAAGAGCAGCCTTAAGTCTCCCGAAGAAAGCCCACATTTCAGATACTAGAAGATCTGTCAACTGGCTCTCTACGAAAGACAAGATCTTCCTTAAATCTGTCTCTCTGACTCACAAATGTCTCCACCATTCTGCCCCTCAATACCTTATTATGAGATTCACTAGACAAGTATGCTGCCGCCCCTCCAGAAAGGCTAACTCCAACCTTCTACTGGTGCCAAGATTTAAACGTACTATGACTGGGGGAGTAGCTTCCCTGTTAAAGCAGCACAACATTGGAACTCCTTACCGCCCTCCCTAAGGGAAGACCTTCCTTACTTACAATTTAGATCTAATCTTATCTCCTTGATTAAAGAACATGACAATTAATGTATTTATCACTGATCCTCTTTGCTCAGCTAAAATATAAAACTTGTAAATTGTGTATATTTTATGTAAATATGACTTACTGTATTCTGTTTTTAATGTTGTGATGTGTCCAGTACTGTAACCTTAGCTGGACTCCATCCACAGTGCCTTATGTAACCTAAGCTATACAATCCTCTTGCTGCTCCTGCGCCCTGCTACCTCTGGGTTAGGTGAGCATTACAAATAATAAAACAATCAAACAAAGAAACAAACAGAACTGTATGCAAAGTTATGTTATTTTATGAGTTGTATGGTAATGTAATATTTTAGCATAAATACAACTGGCAACTTATACTTTCCAGTGTCATCATTTGGCTGTACTGCTTATTAAATGCAACTATATTTTCATTACTGGTTGTAACGACTAGACATGCTTTGAGTCTGGTTCTGCAAAATAAATATTTAGCTATGTGATGATATTGATTTTTAAAAAAAGAACAAAAGGAATGTTATCACTTTCTCAAGCATTTACACAAAACATAACATGCAACAGACACATGAACCCTCCATAGGTAGCATTTTCTGTAAAGTTGTGAATTGACGCAATTCACGGATGATGGTTTGAGGGCCACTTTTTTTGAGGCGAGAGGTGGGCCACTTTTTTGGAGTGTCCGGGCCTATTTCTTATCCCAGTCCGACCCTTGTCCTCTGAATTCCCCTTCTTTGTCCTGGAAGGTGCATGTGGGGGCCAGAGGACTGGTATAGAAAGTGTCCGCTGCAGCAGTTGGCATCCTGCCATGAGAAGAGGGGATGCTCCCAAAGCACATAGGAAGTCGGTCCGGCACACGCTCAGCCCGACCACGTGGGAGTGAAACATAGTGCACCGGATGCATCACACTGTACAAGAAGTAGGTTCTCCCAGTGCAGGGTTTTTTACCACAAATTTATTTTCGACAAAAAACTCGTTATTTTTGGGGGGGGGGGTTAAAAATTAAAAAAATGTGTGTAAGGGAATAAAAAAATAAATAAAGTGAACGGGGGGTTTGGGTAACCCCCCCAAAAAAAAATTGCAGTAAAAAACCCTGCGATGAAAAGTCCCGCGATTAAATAACGTAGAACCCAGTGCACATCTGCCTGCTCAGGCGGCTCCCACCCATGAGCCTGCCCTGCTGCAACATCAGAGAGGAGGATGAGGGTGAGTGTGCCAATGGTGCACAGGCAACGGGGCATACTGCACTAGGTAGTCGCCTGTAGATATGAATGAGCAGCAGGTACTTATCACCTACTGGCTGGACATTTCCACAATACACTTACTCTTGGATGAAATTCAGGAAGACCTAGAACCCCAGAGAGAGAGATCAGAACAGCAATATCTCCCATTTGTGTTGCACTTCTGTGCAAGAGTCTCATACCAAGCCACTGTGGCACTTGAGCATGGCATTACACAACCCAGTTTCTCTAAAAGCCTAACCCTGGTAATGGAATCCTTGATGTGCCGCACAGAGCAATATATCGTATTCACCAAGGACACATCTGCTCTCCAAGGCGTGAAAACAAAATGCTATGAAATTGCAGGTTTGATTATGTGGTTGGGGCCTGGACTCCAAACATGTGGCCTTATACCATCAAATGCCCGAAAGTATGACAGACACATTCAGCACAGAATCAGGCTGCACATTCTCTGTGATGCAGACCTAATATTCACACATTTTCGTACAGGCTTCCTATGGTCAACACTTGTTCCAGTACAACAATGTCTGCTAGGCACCATGGAGAGACTACATCAACGCTGGACCTGACTTCTCAGTGTATGTCAAATACAACTCTTGTACAGACCTGCACGCCATTACAACGTTGACATAAATGATGCTATAAGCACTCGTTTCACAGGCCTTGGTGAGTGGGACCAGAGGTAATGGGTCACAAGAGCCTGCACAACAACGTCACTCAAGGCAATTCCATATAACAACCTGGACAATATCCCAATAACTATTAATAACCAAGTATTTTCTTTTGGGTGCACCATCTGCGCCCGAACGACATTGAAGTGGCCCTCACGGAGTTTAACAAAGCATAGGGACGGGTATGCTTTAACTGGGCAGAGTGCTTGATAATGCATAGAGGCATTATCCGAGTGCCGAGTGCTTGATAATGCATAGAGGCATTATCAAGCACTCGGCACATTTAAAGCATACCCGTCCCTATGCACAACAATATGTTGGCTAAGCACTTAAAAAGTAAATTTGAATCCCCCAAAAGGCCTGAATCAGGGTAAGAGCTATGCCTATGTACCAGGAAAAACAATCACACATAAATATCTTTACACTTTCTTAAAGGGGTCTCCTGATACGTCCAGCAAACATGGCTTATGAAACGTCTACACCAGCTCATCATACCAATGCTGCATAGCTAGATTGAGGCACACATAAGCACCCAGAATACCAATGTGCAAGATTTTGAGCCAGGGTCGGACTGGGACAAGAAATCGGCCCAGTCACCCAAAGAAAAGTGGCCCACTCTTCGCTTCAAAAAAGTGGCCCACTCCTCACCTCACGACCCTTGACCTCTGATGACATCACTGAAAGTGATGTCATTTGACCCCACCCCAAAGTGACATCCTGGGAAGTGATGAAACACGACCTTTCACCACTTAACAAACCAGGAAGTGGCATCAAACAGCATTGTTCCTAAGTACACTAAATTACTGTGAATCCAAGCAGAAGTCCAAGGCCAAATGATAATATGTTATTGTATAGCACTTACGCTTAAAGCCCTTTTTTTATAGAACAAGTATGCATACAATATCACCCAACCTGTGTTGGTACTCATTTATCAACCTAAGAAGGATGAAATGCTTTTTGGAAAAAGAAAAAAAATTATTGAAAAAATATATATAATTATTTCCATTTCTTTTCTTCAAAACCGGCCCAGGCATGGCCAGAAACTGGCACCCACTCCCCAGGGACGATTGCAGCCCGGCCACAGGCCGAAAGGCCGAGGGTCCAATCCGACCCTGTTTTGAGCACTCAACAACTGTTTTCAAGGAGGGGGCTGGCCCTACAGGACACACCTGCCAAGAACAGCGCCATGCAGCCATTCCTGACCAGGATGCGGCTGAGAACGACCATGATGGTGGGGCAGACAGACTTGGGGCCTGCAATGGACAGGATAAGGACAATTCAAATGGGGTGATATAAGGAGGTAAAATAATCAGGAACGTCTTCAGTTGAATGACGATTTTCCAAGAGAGAAGAAATGGGTCAAGCCTGAGCGCGAAAAGGGTGAACGCGAAGTCAGACACTGTTTTGCTCTGACCTGTGTGAACTGTGTAGCAGGAAAGGCTCTCTCTGTATTCAGAGCCGCGCCATGTAATGCTCGGCACCCAGTGACTCAGAGCTTGGTAAACTACTCACGCGGCACGAACAAGGAGACAGCGCATTGGAGCAGCTGTAAAATCAGCTGTTCGTCCCGTAAGCAGAAGGCCGGGAGGAGACCACGCCCCCAGGAAGAGGAACCATTTAAACCACACCCCCAGCCCTCCTGGCGATAAGCCTGAGCGCAAAAAGGGTGAATGCAAAGTCAGACGCTGTTTTGCTGTGACCTGTGTGAACTGTGTAGCAGGAAAGGCTCTCTCTGTATTCAGAGCCATGCCGTGTAATGCTCGGCACCCAGTGACTCAGAGCTTGGTAAACTACTCACGCGGCACGAACCAGGAGACAGCACATTGGAGCAGCTGTAAAATCAGCTGTTCGTCCTGTAAGCAGAAGGCCGGGAGGAGACCATGCCCCCAGGAAGAGGAAGCATTTAAACCGCACCCCCAGCCCTCGCGGTGATAAGCCTCAGCGCGAAAAGGGTGAACGTGAAGTCAGACGCTGTTTTGCTGTGAACTGTGTAGCAGGAAAGGCTCTCTCTGTATTCAGAGCTGCGCCGTGTAATGCTCGGCACCCAGTGACTCAGAGCTTGGTAAACTACTCAGTTGGCACGAACAAGGAGACAGCGCATTGGAGCAGCTGTAAAATTAGCTGTTCGTCCCGTAAGCAGAAGGCCGGGAGGAAACCACGCCCCAGGAAGAGGAAGCCTTTAAACCATGCCCCCAGCCCTCGCGGCGGTAAGCCTGAGCGCGAAAAGGGTGAACACAAAGTCAGACGCTGTTTTGCTGTGAACTGTGTGAACTGTGTAGTGGGAAAGGCTCTCTCTGTATTCAGAGCTGCGCCGTGTAATGCTCGGCACCCAATGACTCAGAGCTTGGTAAACTACTCACGCGGCACGAACAAGGAGACAGCGCATTGGAGCAGCTGTAAAATCATCTGTTCGTCCCGTAAGCAGAAGGCCGGGAGGAGACCACACCCCCAGGAAGAGGAACCATTTAAACCATGCCCCCAGCCCTCGCGGCGATAAGCCTGAGCGCGTAAAGGGTGAACACGAAGTCAGACACTGTTTTGCTGTGACCTGTGTGAACTGTGTAGCGGGAAAGGCTCTCTCTGTATTCAGAGCCATGCCGTGTAATGTTCGGCACCCAGTGACTCAGAGCTTGGTAAACTACTCACACGGCACAAACAAGGGGACAGCGCATTGGAGCAGCTGTAAAATCAGCTGTTCGTCCTGTAAGCAGAAGGCCGGGAGGAGACCACGACCACACGAAGAGGAAGCATTTAAGCCGGACCCCCAGCCCTTGCAGCGATAACCCTCAGCGCGAAAAGCGTGAACGCGAAGTCAGACGCTGTTTTGCTGTGACCTGTGTGAACTGTGTAGCGGGAAAGGCTCTCTCTGTATTCAGAGCCGTGCCGTGTAATGCTTGGCACCCAGTGACTCAGAGCTTGGTAAACTACTCATGTGGCATGAACAAGGAGACAGAGCATTGGAGCATCTGTAAAATCAGCTGTTCGTCCCGTAAGCAGAAGGCCGAGAGGAGACCACGCCCCCAGGAAGAGGAAGCATTTAAACCGCACCCCCAGCCCTCGCGGCGATAAGCCTGAGCACAAAAAGGGTGAACGCGAAGTCAGACGCTGTTTTGCTGCTGAGCTGGGAGCTGGGCTGCAGCTCCACCATACGCTGGGACTCTGAGATAAAGGAGCCTGCCGTACATTCGGAAGGAGAACAGTGTCACGGCTCGCTCCCTTCGCTTCCGTTCCCGTCACTTTGGGGCATGTTTTGGGGGTTTTTCCCTACTGGCTATTTCCGCCGAACCTTATGCTACAGTGCTGTGATGAATTGGGAGCGCTAAAACCTTATTTTCGAGGTAACTTCCCTTCCGGATCCATTCCAGGTTTTTGGCAGCCAGCATGCTACGTTAATCTAATGACTATGCTTCCCAGAATGCCTGGCTCACTGCCTCACCTCCTCCCTTGCAGGACAAGGTTGGGTGGAGGATAGGCAACAACTGTGGCTGCAGGTGCAGCAGGCGGCACACCTGAGGGGTGTGCTCGTTAAGGAGCTTTAAAAGCCTCAGTTTACTTCAGTCCAGCGCTGGTCATTGTTTCAGTTTTCCTGTTGTGACTGGTCCCTTGTTCTTGGTTCCTAGTTTTTGTGCCTGGTTCCTAGTTCCTGTTTCTTGTTCCTCTGCCCTGGATTTTGAATTTATGTGCTTAATTGATTTCTGCTTTCTGGATTTCCCTTTCTGTCTTCCTCTGTCTGCAGGCAGCCTTTCTCTGTGCTTTACCCTTTGATGCTGCCCAATTTGCCTGTGTTCTCTGTTTCTTTGAAGCTGTCCTTTGCTACTGAAAAACTTGATACATTAGTCTTTCCCTTTATAGATTTAGCTTCCTGCTTTTTCTCCTTGGATGGGTGGGAAAGGTTTCCTTTTGTGATATCAATTTCCCTGCTCCTGATCCTTACTTTCTATTGGGATCCATTCCATGTTTTCCATTGCACTTCTGCATTTATTTACCATTGATTATTAGGTGTGGGGTGCTGTTGTAACTAGTCCCAGTGTGAATGCCCTTTGTTTTCCTCACTATTCTATAATCACTATTCCTTCTTGCCCCTTGACTAGGGTCTTATGTATTTAGTTTCCTCCACCCATTGCTGTTATAGCCTTCAGGGTCCCCGTTTGATCAACTGTGTTTGTGGGTTTACTGACATTCAAGTGGTCTTTCCGGTCCTCGTGAGTACTGTTCAAAGTTCCTTATTCAGTATCATCCAGAGTGTCAGCTCACAGATCCTGTCCTTGCTTGCCCTCTACGTGGGCTTAGCGCTGTCAGTATCTGTAATAGCATAGTGGGTAAGGAGTTTGCCGACTTTCCTTTCAGTCATAAGGAAGTACTAAGTGCTTACCCCACATCCCTTTTCATATATTGGTATTATTGTTTCACTCTATTTGCACTCCTGGGTTTTAGTATACACAAGTCTTGGGTATTGTATGCACGTTGTTAGATTCAAAGTTGTTCACTGTGTGATTCCGTGCACATTTACCTTGCCATATTCATTGCCTTCTTCCTTTCCTAACAAACGGTAAGCCCCAATATATATTTCAACCTTAACAACAACCATGGTGAGCGGGAGACTGCGGGAGTTAACCCCTTTCATCCCGCCTCCCTGAAAGAACAGACTGAAATAAAAGCAGTACAAGATTCAGCGTGCTTACGGCATTGTACTACAGTGACTTGGCACGTTAATGGTGTCCTTGTATTGAACTGTCAGATTGTGGGCCAGTGTGGGACAGAGTGGAGGCTTGTCAAAAACCTTAGACCTTAGACAAGCACACATAGTGAAAATCTCACTGTGGGTAGTTTGTTATTGACCTCCGCCCAGGGCACATTTCCAAACCTCTAAAAGGCGTTTTTATTGAGATACCGACAATGAAACTGCACAGTACGAAAGAAATGGAGAAAGAGGGGGATGGGTCATATTTATGTGAGAACCATGGAACAGACACATCCACTAATCCACAAACTTTGGAAAACACATATCCAAATAATACCCCTCAGCAAATCCAGGTTCAAATTCATGCAGAAGAAATACCTGAAATACTGGCGGACAGTCACAGAGAGAAAAATCCAAGTAACAAATAAGTGGAAACGGGGACTAGAGTACACAATAACAACAAAAAGAATTCAACAAAAAATAGAAAATCACTTTGGTAAAAAACAGCATAAAAGCCATAGTGACGCTGAAGGAGAATCACTTATTTTATGGGAAAATCCAAGGCGACCAGCAAAATTGGGGAATGGTATCTCCATGTCAAATGGGGAGGAATGTGAAGTATCACCAACACACCTAAGTATTGTGTTTCCTGAAAATATAAGTCAGAACTCAGAAGAGCGGAGAGATCCAGTTCAACGTGAAGAATCTAAGGAAAAAATTGATTCCAGCACTGAAACACTAAAAGCATTACATTTTGTTCTTAACTCATTAGTATCGGTCTTTGAAATGCTTAAAATGGAGGTGCAGTCACAAAATGGCACACTCCTGGAAGTCAGCATAATTGTTATATCCCCTCATGACTCAAGGCCCTCTAACAAAAAAGAGGGACAGATATACCCCCTTATGTAGAAAACACTCCTGCAAGTGACAAAAGAGGTGGCATTGTGTGACTCGTCATTGGTTGGGCTGGTGGCTGCAATTAACACCAATATGACCTTGTCGCTTCGAGACCTCAATCTGGAAGTGGTAAAACAAGGACTTGACATTTCCTCTATACAACAAAATAACAAGCTGCTGGGAGAAGTTCTCCTTTTTTTAAAGGAAATCTGACGTCTGATCTAACAGAGGGAAAAGAAGAAAGCATTCAGGAGTACTCATTCGATGACACGCCACTTTCAGATTCTGTGCTGGAGGAATTCAGAAGGCTAGCCAATGTAGGAGGAGAAATGGAAACCACTGAAGCGATGTCAATGACTCATTTCGAAATGATCACTGGGAAACGAACGGAGACAGTCTCAGACTGGCAGCATCCCAGCATCCAGACCTCGAGAAGCAGGAGAAACACGAGAAAACGCCTAGCAGGAAGGGAGAGTTCAAAGACAGCACATTCCAAAACAAAGAGGAATCGAAAGAAGGGGGTGAAAAACAATAAAAGTGTTAAAAATGCAGTGGAAAAAGTAACCTGTCAGCCAAGCCCAAAAACCTCTGGAAACGTCGAGGTAACAGAAAATCTAGTATGTAACCCTCAAGACTCAAACAGTTCCTTGGGAAAGAATACAAAAACTAAGGAGAAGAGAACTCAGGAAAAAACTGAAGAGAATTTCGAAAAGGTCAGAATGGGCAACTGTCAGAAGCCGGAAGGAATTGTTGCAATTACAAAAGTAAGCATCGTCTTCCAAACCGATGCCAAACTAGGAGCGAGTAACAAGTTAAGAACCAACACAGAGGAGAACACTCCTAAAAGCCAAACAAGCACAGAAGATATACAAACTGCAAAAGTACTAAAAGGAGTTCCTCAAAAGAACACTGCACCAAAAGCAATAAAGTGGGTACCAATCTTTTTACGAAAAGATCCACAATCCTTGAAAAAGAGTCACAGTTCTAGTGATGCTCTGACAGTACACAGCAACTACAGTATAAAACTAGCCCCAATCTTCTCAATAACAAGTCAGAAGACCAGCAAAAAAGCCTGGGTTCCCTCAAAAACCCTGATCACTGACACAATTTTGAACTCTGCAAAATCAATAGCAACAAAAGCAGATAATGTTCAAAATGGTGAAGGGAAGTCGGTTAAATTAAACAACCAAGGTAGTCAAGGTGTCGCTCGCTTGGCAACTCAGACATCAACAAAAGTCTTTAAACATTTGAGTCAAAGTAGTCTCAAAGATTACACTATTCAAAGAGTTTGGATGAGACGGCGTTCCAACATTGGGCACCACAAATCGCTGAGTCGCACAGTGATATTGGGCATAGCAAAGAAAGTAAAAAATCTACACTCTTTTTCATCAGAAGACTTTGAAAGTGTCAAATTTCCGATGTCACAGGATCCCTTTTTGGTTGAACTAGTACTTACTTCGGTAAATGCAAAAAATGCTATGTTGAAAGAGTCTGTGGAGTTTGAATCCTACGGGCTAGAAGTCTCATGTAATGTCTCGGAAAGTAGTACCACTGCTACCTATTGTAACTCCCCCACTCAAAACCATATGGGAGGGGAAACCTCAAATGAGCTGAAATTGAAAACAGGGGGGAGTAGAGAGGCAGGATTAAGTTTATGGGATAACACTCTTATGCTCCTTCCGGAGATTCTCTCTCAAGTGCTGCAGAAGCTAGGATTAGGTACGCAGCAACTTTAGAAAGGAGGATTTAAATGTGTTTAGCTGGAACTCGCGGGGCTCCAGTTCTATAAGGGCAAAAGAAATGTGGGCACATGTGTTAAACCAGGGAGACGTTGTCTTATTACAAGAAACCTGGTTAGTGAACCCATTATACATTGAAGGGTACACAGTATTTTGCCTACCGGCATCACAAAAAGCACCAGGGAGACCATCAGGAGGCTTGTTCATAGCTCTAAAAAATCAAATATTTAAAAACATAGCCCCAATTTGGGATACCAGAGTAGGTATTCAAGCATGTAGAGCAGAAATACATCAAAAAGGACAACCCTCAACTTGAGTATTGATAAATATCTATTGGAACCCCGCCAGTTCAAAACTAGACATATTCTTAGAAAATCTGGGCCTCCTACTGGAAGCAGTGAAATTGGATTTGTTCTCTAGTAATATAATTTTGGCCGGCGACCTTAACACAAATTGCGTTCATTTACAAAGTAATGACTTAAAACATTCGGCAGCTGGGAAGCTAAGAAGGGGAAAAATGTGGCTGGATTTCATGGAACGCGGGGACCTCAAAATGGTAAATAGTTCAACGGGGGGAGACCGAGGAATACATACAACATGGCATAGAGGGAAATCGGCTTCCACTTTAGATTATATTTTTGTTTCCCAGAGACTGTACACATTATACTCACTTCTTGTCTTAAAACAAGATGGGGGCAGTGACCACAGTAGATTGGAGCTTTCATTCTATAACATTCTTGGACTAACATTAGATGGAGAAAATCAGAAGTTGGAGGTAAAAAAAGGCAAAATCAGGGTAGTGAAATACAAAAGCAGAGGTCTAAAACTCAACGAGCAGTTAAAAAAGATTCCGGAATACATCTGGAAATCAGAATGTGACCCGCAGAGGTTTACCAAATTTCTCTGGACCAACTTAGCACCTAGAGATTTAGTAGGGAGAGCGAAACAAAAACATCTCCACGCTTTTGATGAAGTAACTCAGAGGAAAAAACGAGAGCATAGGAAAGCCCTCCGAGAAATTAAGACAGCAGGGTATCCAGTATAATTATAAAAAGCAGAAATAAAGAGAGAGAAAGCCAATTATAGATCGTGGTCATTCCTACAAAAGGAAGCCCGGATGCAAAAAGACAGGGAGCATGTACTCAAAACCCTAAGAGAAAATAACACCAAAAGTTTCTGGGAAACATTAAATCAATTTGAGGGGGGAACAGGTAACTTTCTCTGTAAACTAGTCTCTGAAGAAGGCTGGGTTGAATATTTAACAGAGACCGACAAGAGTCATAGTACTTGTCATTTTGTGATAAACCCCGACATACCTTGGCAACTCAATTTTGACGAGAAGGAAATTTGTGAAATCATAACAAACTCTTCGACCTCTAAAGCATCAGGATTGAATGGCCGGACCTACCAGATACTTTAAAATTAACTGGAATTATGGTCAAAACTATTGTCTGGTCTTTTCAGGGAAATCCTTACGAAACGGGCAATTCCAATTTCTTGGAAAACGGCATTAGTTATACCCTTCATTAAAAAAGGGGATCGTCGAGCAGCAGCAAATTATAGACCAATAGCTCTGCTCGACATTGAAAGTAAAATATTCATGAAACTTCTCTTAAATCACGTTTCAAAATGGGTAGAAGAGTTTGATATCTTATCACGTTTCCAAACAGGGTTCCGAAAGGGACTGTCGACATCAGCAAATGGTCTGATCCTAAACCTGCTGAATGAACAGACAGAGAAAAAGAAATCGCTCCCATTGTATGGATCTTGGATCGATTTATCTGAAGCTTTCGATCAAGTGGAAAGAGCATTACTCTGGCAAAAATTGCGAGGGTGGGGTATTCCGGAAACACTATTGTCTATACTGGTGGAACTACATAGAGACACAAACCTAAGAGTTCATCGAGATGGGATGGGCCACCACTCAAAACTAATAAAAATAAACTGGGGGGTTAGACAAAGGTGCTTAGGAGCGCCCCTCCTTTTTAATCTGTTTTTGGCAGACATGGGACCTTTTTTGGAATCGTCTGCGTTGGCCAGCCCCATCTTGAATGGGAGAAAGATCTGTTGGCTAGCCTATGCAGACGATATAGTACTTCTTGATAGAACACCAATCGGTCTTCAACGTTTGCTCACGAGACTGAATGAGTATGTTGGGATAAACAGACTAACAATTAATCCTGCAAAATCTAATATTCTCATCTTTAAACATCCCCTGACAAAAGCTAAGCATATTAGCTGGATACTGGGAGGTGAAAATATTGAAGTTGTAGAAACTGTAAAATATCTGGGTTATAATGTACATGCCTATTCAGCCTTACACAAGGCGGAAAACCGAGATCATGGACAAAGTATCACAAGCTGCATCACAAATGATCAAACTGAATTACAAGTTTTGTAAATTTTCCATTCTTCCGTTAGTTAGGTATTATCTAGCTAAAGTAGTCCCAGTGATACTATATGGACTGGAAGCTAGATCGGGTCTCTGGTCAGTAAACTGGGAAATCTTTGAAGGACGGCTGTGGAAAAAAGTCCTGGGACTTCCAAGTTGTACACCTATTGGAAGTCTGAGATTCGAGCTAGGCTTAAAATCTTTGAAATGTATGGCAAATTGGAAACTGATCTCTCTGTTTCGAGAGATAATCACAGGTAGAGAGACTACCCTCTATGGTGACCTTAGGTGTCAAAGGTTGGGGGGAAAATCAGAAATTCTGTCAGTACTGGGGGAAAAAGTAATGAAAGCTCTCACAAAAATTGACCTCGACGAGGAAACTCTGGTTTCAAACCTGCTCAAAATATTTAAAAAACTGGAGCTTTTAGACTGGATTGAAACAGTATAAAAGTTCAGATTTGTCCCAGTTCCAAATACATTCTTGAGGGGGGAAAAAGAACTTGGGTGCCTCTCGAGTTATTTAATGACATTCCCTAATAGGCAATTGCGCTCAAACTTCCTCAGAATGAGGCTAAACTTGGTCCTCTGCGGGGAGGTTTTGGAAAAGCATAATCAAGGGGACAAGGCAAAAAAACTGTGTTCGATTTGCATAAACCCAGCCAAACAAACATTAAGGCATTTACTAATGGACTGTGAAGGATCATGGAAACATCGGTTAAGACTTTTCAGGAACTTTGTGCGCAAAGATGAGGACATTATTTCAGACTTTTTGTGGGATAGACTCATCTCTGGCACCAATGTCGCACTATCATCGGCTGCAATCCAGGTGCTAATCAACTGTGAAGTTAACATTTAAACTATACATTCTCGATACAACAGTTCTTCACTAATGTTGATCTTTTAGAAGCACGATGAGAACACTAAGATCAACAGTATAAATGCCTTAAAAAGTAGCTGGGACAAACAAAATTAGGACGAAATGCACAAAATGAGAAATTTAAATTGAGTTTGTATATACACAAAAATGTTTGTTATCTGTTTGTCTTTCTTTTTTTGTAAAGGCTCATTGAGTCAGAAACAAATAAATTAAAAAATAAATACATTTAAAAAAAGAAATAGGTCAGTGGTGGGAACGGTGGTTAAACGTTCACAGCCAAATAAAAAGAAAATTAATTCAAGGGCGTGTGTGTCTAAAGCCCAAGTTCAAAAGAATTCCAGTGGATGGTGGTCTCAAAGTGCATATCCAAAAAAGGGGTACATTCTGGGACAGCAAGCTCAAACTCATTGTAGTTTTCTAACTGCAAGTGGCATGCCTGTAAAAAAGCGGAGGAACACATTTCACGTCACCTTTCTCAAAAGTGGTGATTGGAGGGGCCACTTCCGAAACTGGGCATGGCAAACTTGGAGTCTCCGCCCCCTCTGTTCTACCCCAAGGGTTGGCTGGCATGGAGCCCAAGTATCAAATGGTACACTTTAAAGCACAATATACCAGTGAAAATGACATTGTGAATGGATTTAAGGTTAACATACACATTGAGTTGCTTTGATAATTTTTTAGATCTAAAGCCCAGGTATCCAACCAGGCATCACCCTTTAAGCAAGAGCGACCACCAGGGGACCAGGCGATGGTACAGTGTGCCACAAATCCAACTTCCACATGAGTTATACACCATACATTTCTTTTTGCAAACCCGTATTTAATTTGGGAGTTTTATCCAGACCCGTCGCAATCCATAAAAGGAGTATGCAAGTGGTGTTGGGCAACTGAGTCTAAACAATAAACGCAGCGCAAATAAACCAAAACCAATACATGGGGTTACATTTCGGGTGAGGTAGTGTGGTGGGTTGGGAGTTTATGTATGTTATGCCTTTAGTATTTTGCGGTGACTGTGCGCACAAAATAGGCGTTTTGTTTTCCACCTGTTTATTGTTATTTCAGACACCGGTAGGCATCTGTAGTTTTGATGTGGAGATGGAGCCTGTACTTTAAGCTAATGGTTTATCCCAACCCACAGGGGGAAGTGGGACATCCCTGAGGAGATTTGGTAACTTTCTCTGTCAGTGCGCCACTGTGGCGTCTGACATGGGAGCGTCCGGGAATCGGGCAAAGGGAAGCTCGATTCAGCAAGAGATCAGGGTAGGCTGCTTTGCATGTCCATTAGGCCCGTGGCTCCTAGTATCACAGGCCTCCCTGGGCTTTGTGTATGAGGTCTCCCGCCCAGTCGATTAAGTGAAAGGCCAATTTGTGGCATTCAGTGGGATTTTGTGCTCATCATTCAGTGAGCAGTCTGCTATCGAGGAGATTTACAGAGCCAATTCAGCAGCTTCCAGCAGTAGTGCATAATAATGCACCATTAAAAAGTGGTTTCCTTCCTTAAAAAAGAGAAATGGGAAGCATTAGTAGCAATATCATCGTGCCAGATCCTGAGAGACATCCACGATGTATAAAAAGTTATTGCTGTAAGTGGACCTACATTTGTATGATTTATGTTTGCATTTTGTTCATAGTGATATTGCTTTCACTTACAGTGTGCATGTCCTATTACATAGACGCAAGTGGAGCAAAGACTCCTGTGAATCCTCCTGTACAAGATAAGGGTACCAATGTGGCAACTACAAGGCAGCCGAGACCTTATGTGATTGTTCCTACTTTAGATATACACACAAGAGCACCTTGTCCTGTGATGAAGAAACCTGGGTTACCGTTTAGAAAGAGATCATGTATAGAGATTATGCGAGACATTTTGATGCCTAAAATGTATGTTGATAGGATTACACTTCTGGGACTTTCTCCTACAAAGGTAACACATGTAAACACTCCCAGTCCACTGATGAATGTCTCTATAAGTGGTCTAGAAAAGAAGAACTATGCTGACATGTTACATGAGATGGTCAAAGAAGCTCGTAAGAAAAGAACCAGACCTAAGCGAAATGCTAGGGAGGATGATAATGAGCTAAATGACTACCTGGACAATACAGCACACTTGGGGAATAACATATGGTATCAGCATATGAAAGAAGTGGTAAGGCGCACCTCGAAGGAGGAATGCTTTGTATGTGCACTCCTGCCTTATAGCATGGGGAAGTCTAAAATCTTCACAGCTGTTGAAATAGATGTCCAGACAGCACATTGTCTATCACACATAGCACTTTGCCGCACAGGAGGCCAGTTCATGGGCCGAGATGCCTATATCAAATGGGCAACTGAATGGACAGATCCAGGTGAAGATGACTATGTCCAAGACACAAAGACAAGAAACAGAGCTCACACTAAGAATCATGTGATCAGATATGAAAAACCTGGAGTGGAAGGAGCTGGAATCAGATGGGAAGTAAACTGAAGACTTGAGAGTCCAGGAGAATCTGCAGAAGAAATGTGTAGATGGAAGAACAGAAGCCAAATGCAGAGTTGGGGATCAGTGCTGTCACCTTATGGATGGGAAGAAGGAGTGGTCATCTGCAGAGCCTGGGTGGTCATTGGTTGTTATCAGCCAGTCATTGATATAGTGCAAAATGTATGCAAGCCATTATGGCTGAGACTTGCTAAGCTACTGACTTGGGTCAAAGACAGAGGAGGACCTCTGCAGATAGTGCCAGGGCTGATCTTTGCGTCAGGCAGCTCAGGTGGCTGCCTGACATCAGTTAGCCTCTAGGGGGCACTGCACAGTGGTGCCTAGCCAGGCCAGGCCACACACACCAGCCAGGCCTTGATATTGACGTCCGTGACCATGTATTAGGTCGGAGCACTGCGTCAGGCTGCAGCCTTTGCCCTCAGGCAGGGCAGGGCAGCAGCCAGCAGCAATTGACAAATTAGCAATTAGCAACATTTGTTTCACTTCCCCCAGGCCCCAGTAGTGCTGGTGCCAGCCAGGCCCATCATGGGTGCGCACGTGCGGCGTGCCCTCAGGCTATGTGTGCGTGCGCAATGGGGCTGGCTGGCGTTGTTGTCTTGTCAGCCCCCGCCATTCAGAAAACAGGAGTGGAGTGTATGCATGCCATCAGGTAAGTGTTTGGGGCCGGGCGACTATGCAACATAGAGATCGGTGCATGCAACAACATGCCTCAGACGCAATCACGCATATACATGAAACACATCTTGTCCATGTTACATATCTTGTTGGTGAGCCACCAAGATGCGTAACAGGACAAGATATGCAAACACGCATTTGTTCTGACGTGTGGTCGGTAGTGTGGCCACACACACACACTTGAAGTGGACAGTTTCATCATCATGTATTACGTATCTTGTTGGTGAGCCACCAAGATGCGTAACATGACAAGATATGCAAACACGCATTTGTTCTGACGTGTGGTCGGTAGTGCGGCCACACACACACTTGAAGTTGACAGTTTCATCATCATGTATATGCGTGATTATGTCTGGCTACATCGAATCTGAGTTCTCCAGCATTTCGGATAACACCCTGGGGCCTGGTGGGCAGTACGCCTATCGCCATGGCCAGGCCCCGTTATCGTGAAGATTAGCTGGCTCCCAATGCCAGGTGCTCTCTCGCTGTCTGTTCTGGCTGTATGCCCGTCTCTCATCCCCTGTGTCTCTCTCCAGTGCCCGCTCATCGGGCGCAGATCCCCGCGAAGCCTGCCAGCCAGGCACTCTTCCACCCATTGATCGTGCAGCACCATTGTGGACCTGCTATCATTAGCCTGTCCCTTTGGGCCCCTCCTGGTGTGGCTGAAAAGCGATGCACCCAGAATGTGTATCAATGACAGCACGTGCATGGTGCACCGTGGGTCTCTGATGCGTGAACTCGGAAGAGATCCGCGTGGCCCCTCCATGGGGTGCTGCCGATTACACCTATTGTCTGGGGCCATGATAAGGCCCAACGGAGCAGCCGCTTGGTTAAGTTTCCCCCCACCCCCTGTTTACATCTGCACCTGCGATGTCAAGAGGGTCACACAACGGCAACCCCCAGCACATTTCAGTTTGTCCACTCATGTGACAAAAGGGTCGAGATGGATGCGTTTAAGGGCAGGCGAGTGGGAGGAGGTGGACCTGGGGTGATTTGCAGGAAGCCACAAGTGGTGTGTAGTTAACGCTGGGCGGCGTGTCACTGGCGAAACACAAATAGGAAGGAGTGGCTGGCTGGGATCTGCCAGGCACCCAGCCCTACATGGCACAGACATCTCCAAAGGCTGCAGTGGTCAGAAGGTAATAGCAGGTACGGTAGGTGAACACTGTAAAAAGAAAGCAGGTGCGTGCTGATTCAGACGCCACCTTGAAAATGAATCAAAATGATCTATTAAAGTTGTTTTTTCTTTGGGTTCAACCTGGGAAGTGTCAAATCGTGCCTGCGATGAAGTGGACACACAGCAAAGGTGCACAAGCTGTTATCCTTTAATGGAATTCCTGGGGTAAGTAATTAATGCCTGCTTTTAGACAGGTACGAAACCCCTGCATTCAGGTGTCCTTAATCACAGGATCTGTTCATGTTAGCAATAGGGATCCAAAGTGATCACCCTGCACGTGCGATTGGTTCCAAGCACAGATGACGTCCTGCACCCTAGTCGCATGCTCATCTTATATGAGCGATGCAGTTTTGTGTAAACATAAAGGGCCTTGGCTCCTGTGTTTGTTTCTTGCCTTCAAGTTGTGCGTGCTTGTGTGTGTATGCAGGGATGTCATTTGGGGGTCACCAGGGGTTGCGACCCCTGAGGTCTCCTTTGCTACCCCTATCATCTCCCTTGCTACCGCTTGAAAAAAAAGTTGTTTTTTAAACTTTTTTTGTAACTTTTATTTTTAAAATGTAAGCTCCTGGGCTGAGGCCAGTGTCATGTGGCTCTTTATTTTTGAAGTGGCTGAATTTCTTGTGCAGGCATATTTAAAAAAAAACGGGGTTCCACAGGTGTATCACTTTGAGCAGTGACACTAAACAAGAAAGAATAGGAGTAACACATAATTTGTCTTTCTGGAATTCTATCAAATAATTGCTAGACTCAAAGGTTTATTTCCAGGCACTTCAGGTGGTGAGTCACTGATTTAGCCTGTTCTTAAACACCTCAACTCAGCCTCTCACCCTTCTGAGGTCGTTAAATGAGTACCAACACAGGTTGGCTGATATTGTATGTACATTTGATCTATGTAAAACGCTGAAGCGTAAGTGCTGTATAATAACATATCATTATCATTTGGCCTTGGACGTCTGCTTGCATTCTCAGTCATTTGGAAATATGGTCCTATAAACACTGATATTAATGATACATATGGTGATCCATTCTTGTAGGAAATGTATATTACATTATAGTGATATTGCAACCATATTTTGTGTAGTGTACTTAGGGACAATATGTGATGTCCCTTCCTGTTTAGCCACGGGGTGAAAGGTTGTGTTCCATCGCTTCCCGTGATGTCACTTTGAGGTGGGGGTCAAATTACATCACTTCCTGTGATGTCATCATAGGGCAAAGGTCATGTTTTGTCACTTCCGCTACCCCTGGCATTTTGGTGAAATGACATCCCTGTGTGTATGCTTGTGTGCTGCTCGTGTCAGGGGTCAAGCTGTGCGGACCTCATCTCCATTTTCCCTTTCCTTCACTGTCTCCTTCTCACTGTGTCCCTCTGTTTCTCACTCCCCTTCTATCTCTCTTGTTCTAGCTGTGTCCCCTCTCACTCACACGCTCTCCCTCTTTCTCCCTCATTAAAGCGTTATTGTATCCATTGAACAAAAGAATTTAAAACGTGACGATGCATGATTCCTTCCCCCTGTTATTTGGGGTGGGTGGGCAGGCAAATAGCCAGAAATCAAAAGCGCTGTTCCTTAAAAGGGTTCCAGGTGGGTGAGGGGTCGATTCTGCAGACCTCCTGCACCCTGCCCTCTCCATCATCCCCTCTACCCCTGGCATAGCCCTCATAATTGTATTGTATGATGTATTATGTGGTATTTCTGATCACAGGTCACTGCCTCACTGTAACCCAAGGCACAACCTGCACACATTGTAACTAAGTCTTCCTTGCAAGTAACAGTGCCACAATGCCCCTGGGCTGCCTGCGCGCTATATAAATTTAATAAATAAATAAATAAATAAATACATATTGCTTTCTCCCATGTACTGCAAGCAGCCCAGCCACTGACGACCGCAGTGGAACCAGAGAAAAAACACAGATATCTTGAAGGGGGGTTCGGGGGGTGAGTGGGGGAAGGGGGACTGCTTTTATAATGTAGAAGGAAATAATGGGTCTAGCAGTGACTGAGGTGTCCCCGAGATGGGGGGGGGGCGAGCAACGCCGCCTGGCAGTGGGCAGTACGACCCATCGCCATGGCCTGGCCCCGTTATTGTGAAATGTTTTCAAAAACACTATTAGAAGAAAATATCCTCTCTTGGTTTTGTGTATGTTGATTTTGTGAAAATGCAAATGCCATTCGTCCTGTGCAATTTGGGTGGTTATGCAAAGCCAATTTAATGAAATATTATGTTATGGTATGTTACTTGGCATTTGTATAGTGCCTTATGTATCATTGGTATGATCTCAAAGTGCTGGTAGGTTGAATGCCCTCGGGAACCCTAGTTCAAGTCAGTAGAGAGAGAGAGAGTGTTGTACGGTGCGTGGGTGCACCGGATATGTGTGCAGCTGGTGTAATGTTATTTCACCTTGTATGCTAATTTCTGGCAACATCACATCCCATTGCATTTGTTGATGAGTCCCCTAACTTTAATTTTTAGGACTCAACTCCTGCTGAGTAGGATTTATTCACTCAGCTTGGAGGAGAGCTGCTGGGCATGTGTAGCCTTTCCTTCCTTGACCTGCGTTCCCGAGACTAGTCTTTGTCAGTCGGAAATTGTGTGGAATCGTGAACAAATCAGATGGCCCCGCTGCAGCCAGACCAATGAGCCAGAGCCTGCTGACTTTGCCATTGGGGCACCATGACCGCTCTGTGCAGCCCACGGGTGCCGAGTGCTTCTGCCTTCTCTGCCGATCAATAAGGTAAATCAGTGTGTTGCTGGCATGTATGCTATAGTATGGATTGAATAACCTCTAGGCTCTTCGAATTTTGGCAGATAAGCCACAGTGAGATAAAATCATGTGTCCAGGATCACACATTTTGTGGTGAAGCTGGCATTTGAGACCAGTCTGTAACTCAGGTAAGCAAATATGGTCTCATGTCTAATTATTAGAAATTTGAATTTAGGATTGGCTTTTAAGAATACTCAGTTGTATAGAAATTACTTAAGAAGTGCAACACAACAAAGCCATGCATTACATATTGAAATGTGTTAAGCAACAAGAGTGTGCTCATGTTCCTCTTGAGTAGAAGCCTACGAAGGCTGAGCCTACTGTCTAGTGTATGCATTTTCTATTGCATTGTATTTCTATCTGGTTCTCAATGAAGTGCCCTATTTACAACATTTGTAACGCATTTTTTAGTTGTCATTTTTAGGGGTCGGATGTGGGTGGGTGGTGCCGACGATGCTTCCCGCCTGGAGTGCAATCTGGTGTAAAACCCGCCCTGGATAGTGCCTTTGGAGAATGCAAAGGTGTGCTTCAGAAATAATGGCAAAAGAAAAGTTGGAGAGAACCAGAACTGTGGCTGAATCTTTGTTGTACCAGGAATGAAACTTGGAACAGCAGTGATCATGGATCATTATTGGGCTTGCGGATCCAGAGTATATATGAGGCTACCCAACGATTGGGGAGGACGATGTTCAGTGGTGAATGTTCATGTTCCAGCGTTGGTGATTCCTAAAAGTGACTTGAATCTTGACAGTTTCCCGAAAGCAGATGCACACTTGAGGAAGAAGAGATCTGTGGAGCTGATGAGAAGAATGAAGAGAGAGAACTACTTCTCAGCGAAATCAATAGAAGCTTTTTGATGAAGTATGTGGGAAGATGGATCTATTGCAGTCCAAGTGGACAGTGCATGCTCATGACGTGGAACAAGGATGAGCATGTGAAATCAGCGGGATGCCTGAAGGGAGTCATAAAGATATGGATCCCTAAGAAGCATTTCTTCAGACAAGGATGTCTAGATGTGAAGGATGATGGGAGAGTGGTCGATGAATCACCCAGAAGGGGTAGTGCAGAGAAGGAGCCAAGTGCCCCCACCTCAACCACCTCGCCCATATTGCCTATATGTTGGGAGCCAGAGTGTGAGACATGTGCAGTACCACTAAAAATACAGGTACCAAAGAGAATCCTGGAAGCAAGGTTCCCATTGAGAAAACTATACCTGCATATGAGAAAATATGATGGCCATTTGAATGAAATCCCAGAAGAAGCAGAGCAAATAAATGGCCAATCATGAATGGGGACTTCATGCAGAATTGAGCTCACGTATATAGAAGAGATGCAGAGGCAAGAGAATGCAGATATTCTATAAGGCATCAAGAAAGTATGAAGTATAAGTGACATCTTGGGACCAAGGTGAAGAAGCTTATGCCACAGAAATTATGAAGATAGCAAGCTGTTTTACACGTGTACAGATGCAGAGAAACGCAAGCAGATGAAGTATTCTTGAGGCAAGCTTTATAGTGAATAGATTGCGGCATCGCCCATATATGCATATATGCATAGAGTGTAAAGGATGGATGTTTCCACTACGTGTTATAGCAGAGCTGGACCAAAAAATGAAGGCCTAATTTTCAGTGTGTCACAGTAAGAAAACAAATGAATTAAAAATTAATCTTAGAAAGGCGAGGTTGGATGAGCCATAAAACCAAGCCAAGAAGTTAAGGTCTTATTAGGCTAGGGTGAGCTGACGTTGGAAACAAAATCATGTGAAAGAACAGCTCCGGTTCAGAAGGCAGGAACAAAACAAGGAAGACATCAGAGGTCTATTAGAAAATAGTATTTTAAAACACTAAAGGCTTGAAATCATGGTCTACAGTCACGTGGACAGATGAAGTTGGATGAACAGGACTGTCACACCTACGCATGAGGGCAGAGCGGGCCTTCACTCCCCTGAGTTCTCCAGAGCTAAGAACACTCACAAGGACAAGTTCAAAGTCTTAATTGCCAGCAGACCACTGAGGTGATGATAGATGGATATGCTAATTGGTGGGAAGCTCTGTTACAGACGAGCTCACCAGAAACTGGAGGTCCAATCTGTGTGCTGCTAGACGCAGGTGGAAAAGTACTGACAGAGGTTAGAGTGCCAACCAATTGTAGGGGACCATGTAATTAAGGGTACTATAGTTTGTGTAGCCAGTGGGACGTTTTGTATTTAGTGATGTGCATAGTGGCCATGTTCAAAAGGGGGCTTAGTTGCCCCACCTGATGTTAAGAAACCAATTACTTTCACTCACTGTCCCATACTAGTAGAGAACGTATACTTAGATATTTCCTTAGACCCAATAATTTTCTTCAATAGTTTTTTGTAGTTTGCCACATAGGATGACGTTAGTAATACACAGGTTAATGTCATCAATGATGATATTTTGCTGTATAAGATTGATTTTCTTGTAATGCATTGGGAGTATTTGTGCTGAGTTGTCTGTTGATGTCCTTTATACTCCCTGTTTTAGATAATTGATATTAAAACAGTTATCCCTTTTGCCAACTACCTCAGTCGTTTCGATTATTGATGTCTGAGTAAGGTCTGCATCCCCTTCCATCTGCAGGGTATTGCTACTCATCTTAAAGGGCTGGAGATCACCCAGTTCAGAGAGGTCAGCATTCCCAACCCCAGATGGACATTATCAGTTCACTATGATGTCCTTTGGATTGAGGAATGCCCCTGCCACTTTGCAGAGAATGGTTAACCAGGTTTTGTCTGAACTGGAAAACTTCAGTGTCTCCTATTTAGACGGCATTGATGTGTTCAGCCACACCTGGGAGGATCATGTATCCCACCGGAAACAAGAATGCAGGCCTGACTATCAAGGCCACGAAGTGCCAGATAGCACAGGGTACCATGACTTACCTATCCCACCTGATCAGTGGAGGTAAGACACAAACTTTCGAAGCAAAGGTACAGACTGTGAAGGATTGGGACATCTCCACCACACTGAGGCAGGTGAGAGGCTTATTAGGTCTCACTGGGTACTACCAGTTGTTCATCAGAGGGTATGGGACCATTGCCATGCCCCTGAATGATGTAATGTCCAAAAAGATGCCAAAGAAGGTAACTTGGACCTCTGCCTGCCAAACCTCATGTCTGGATTTAAAGGATGGATTGTGCAGGGCCCATGTTCTGAAATTACCGGAAAATGGTCAGGAATTCCTTATACAGACAGACGCTTGTGATTTTGGGATTGGAGCAGTGTTAGCACAGGGGTAGAACAACCTGTCGCCTACATTAGCAGGCGGTTGACAAAAAGGGAAAGGAACTAGGCTGTCATAAAAAAAGAGGTATATGTGGTGATTTTGGCCGTAAAGAAGCTGAAACCCTACATCTTTGGGTCTCACATTACGATCCAGATGGACCACAGGCCTCTGCGATGGATTTTGGCCATGCAAGGGGAGAACTCTAAGCTTTTGCGTGGGCCATATCCCTACAGGGATTAGATCTGGACATCCAGCACAAGCCAGGCTCCCAGCATGGAAATGCAGATGGACTCAGCCATACTTTCGCCTTGATGACGAACCAGACCCTCACTAGGTAGGTGGTTCACATGTTGAGGCTGGGGGCATGTGAGGAATTCGACCATCAGCACCTGGAGAGTGTGCTCCCCTGGGATTTTTGATTTTTTATAAATGAAAATTAATGATGGGAGATCAACCTCAGAGGACTATGTGAGGCCATTACGCACACAGTCAATCTGCTTCCCACACAAAATGCATAGTCACGTGTACTCTGGGAAGACACAGCCTACAGGCAACGTCTTCCCCTGTCAAATTCAGCTGGAATGTGACAGCCCCAGGTACATCAAAACATCTCAAGGAGGGGGAAGCTACACCTTCCTCGAACATGGGCAGCCCAATTTAAATATCAAAGGCTACATGGATCTGATTTTCTTTTGTCCTCCGGCTGGTGGCAGTGCATACCAATGAGATCATTGAGGCAAGCCTGCTGAGTGGGCTTCGTTGTCGAAGAGACAACAGGAAGGTGGGACTGACACCCCTTTGGTATGCAATCCACACAGTAAGGCAGACCCTCTCAGGCTGCTCTTATGAAAAAAGCTGCAATATCTGATACCGATATGATCCTTGTTGTTTTGTACAAATGAACGTTTTTTGCTCATAAAAATAATTACAAGATTGCGTCCAAAATGTTCAGTAGATATTTGCAAAAAATATTTTAATTATTGTAAATATCGTGAATAGAGGCAAACAGCATCCTCAGCAGTGTAGACTCAATTGCCAATTCATTTCGGAGGTTTAATCTTCAGGGCTGAATTAATTCCAAAATATTTGGCCAAAATATAGAACGATGATCCAATGTATTACCAAAAATTAATGCAGTATCAAAAAGGTACAATTCATACATACCACAATAGTCAGTAAGGCGTGTGCGTAAAGAGAAAAAGAAGAAGAAAGGAAGAATAAACATAAGGATATATACTGATTGACCAACTGACAAAAGATATAAAAAGCAGTTTCCACGGTACCTTAGTGTTGGGATATTTGTGTCTCTGGGCACAATAAAATGCTTTAATGCATTGTGTTACATGCACCAATGTGCTGATAGACTTAGAAAAGGTGGTTACCTGAATTGCCAATAACGGGATGGAGGCTGACTGTTGAATTGGGATCTGTAAGAAGATCCATGGTGATTGATTAGATGGGAAGATGGTAATGCTGTGGAAAAAAGTCTGGCGAGTGAGATAAGGAGGATTACAAACCTTCTGAAGTGGGTGGGAGGCTTGCAATGGTGAAAGACGTGAGCGTGCACCGCCCTGTGTGTATAACCCGTTGCTCTGGAGATTGCAGGTGTCATGACGTTGAAGCTAGTTGGGACTTAGCTATATGTTGTTACCCCCTTGTCTGTCCTGTTGCAGAGCACTCTGATCCTGACCTGAAGCATAACAGAAGATTGTTGGTGGGGACCCAGGATTGGTTCATCAAGTTAGGCTTAACCTGCACCAATCGCTGGGCCCGTTTCGCTTTGAAAGAGGGCTGAACCCCACACTTAGCAGATCAAGGAGTGAAAGGAGTAAGTAGAAGTACTCATTTGGACCCGAGCTTATGGTACAGTCTACCTTACATCCTCCGCCAGTGAAGGAAGGCCAGGAGTTCCAAGAGGGAAGCAAAATCCCTCCCCTAAACATCTCTCAGGGAACAGAGGTAGATACCGGACTCGGAGGACCCATCCAGCAGCTCCAGACCCAGTACCCAGCCAGCACACAGCTTGCCCCGGTAGGTTCTGCCAGCAAGCTTCCTAGTTAGGAAGTGCCGGAGAGTCTCTGAACAAAAGACAAGGCCGTTGCCTACAATCACACCCCTGAGCTTTGGCCTGTCCTCCTTGAAAGGACATGAGCCCTGCGAAGAAGCTAGGAGGAGTGCCATACAAGTATCATCCAGCCTCCATCTTTTAAGGACATTTTCAAGATTGTCGAGTCCTTAAATTGCATCTAGCTGCACCTCTAACTGTTGAGACGTCGCACACAAAAGAGCTGTCCGAGCCGCCTAGACCAGCATTCCAGATCTGCCAACCAGCACCGAGACGATTCTTGGCTCAGAGTCGCCGCGCTGGACAGCCTGCAGACGTCTGTCCAACCTCGCTTGCCGAAATGTCTGCTGCCTGGTACCTGCAGCTGTCTCCCGCCACTAACTCTCTGTCTCAAGGGCTGCAAACTGCCCTGGAACTGCCTTGACGCTGTCGTGCACCAAGAACTTCTTCGCTCTGTTGCAACTAACCTACGATCCGCGACCCTGCAGAGATAAGCCTGCTGTTCTGTCCACGTTAACAAAATTGGACAAGGAGGTCTTATAATTCACTTTTATTCCAATCTGTTTGGATCTCTTCTGGTATACTAGAGATGTGGGGTTGATTGATGGCTTGGAAACCGATATTTATCACTGGACCACTAAGTTGATTCGTCACAGTTTGACACTGGCTATTACTGGAAAATAGTATCTGTTATAGCTGTTTAGTAGCTCCCTCACAGTGCATTGGGCCTGCTTGAGAAGACCGGTACCATGAGAGATAACACTTCCTTGGCGAATGGTTTATTGTATAGAGAGACAATAATGCATAGTAGAGGGAGCCTTTGAAACCAGCACAGGCCAGGGCGCTGCTTCCTCGTATCTGCTGCCTACACTCCTTGTTTACTGTCTAAATATAGTGAGCCTGAGCAGCTCTACATCCAGAGCGATGATGCGACCCCCTCCCTCGTGGCAGAGTAATTGTCATCCATTAACGTGTCACAAAATCTGCTCCCAGAAAGTAGGCTTGGCAGCCTGAGTGCCTCTGACTGGATGTGATATAAGATGTGCAAGGGGACAGACCTCGGTAGATTTACAGAGCGGCCGTGCTGAGTTCTGCAGTCTTCGCAGCATTGCTGTGACTGCAAAGAAAGCCTCCCTGTGCGTGAAGAGAAGCTCGGGTGGGACCTGAAAGCAGGTCACCAGAGTGTAAATTAAAAAGGGGACAGTAGCAAGCAACCTGGTGCTATAGCCCCCTCATTTCCCCAAACCCCAGCAACACCTCTGAGCAAGATCATGGTAGCAGGTTGTCAAATTCGGCAAGTCACATTGATTTTCTTTAAAAACCCACACTGCGTTGTTTTTTCAAATTTTAAACAGGGTCTCTGTCATTTTTTCAGGAACAGTTTTCTATTTTATACTATTAACCCGGCCAGAGCGAAGCAGAATGCAACAAGCATTCTGATTGGCTCTCGGCAGGTCCCTACCCGGCCGGGAATCCCTCCGTCGGGATTCCACAGCCTTTGTCCCCGGCGGGGGGGCGTGGCAGCCCCTCAGCCAATGAGGAGGCTCGAAGCAGGGCCATCCCCGCTCCGAGCCTCCCCGCAGCTGAGAGGCTGCCATCTCCCCCTGCCGGGGACTCGGGTAAGCCGTGTGGAGTCTCGGAGCGGGGCCATCCCCGCTCCTGCCTCCACACGGCTGGAGGCTTCCCTGGTCCCCCACCGGGGATGCACGTATGTTTTTTTTTTTTGCCGTCCCACTCCCACCCTCCCAACCCCACTTACCTTCTTTTTGATCCTTATTTCGGGAGCTCCCGATGGCCACCATGGAAAGGGAAAACGGACTCCGTTTTCCCTTTCCATGGCGGGGGCCATTTCCTTTTTTTTTTTTCTCCCGAAACGCTGCAGCGCTGAAACGCCGCAGCGTTTCGGGACAAAAAAAAAGCTTTTAGTGCCCCGGTCACGCAATTTTTGCGGGCCGGGGTACTAATAGCAATAGAACCCTCGCGTCGGCGGCATTACCGTCCGAGGTAATGCCCCGGGGCCTTCGGTAAGGCCCTCGCTTTGCTCGGGTCCTTACCTATGGGCCCCGGGGCATTACCTGGGACGCTCGGGTTCTATTGCTTAAGTGGAAAGAGGACTGATTCTGACACTTCTCCTGGTGTGGCCATCCCAAACCGCATCTCATCAATCTCCTACATCCCATTGGTCGAAACAGAGTGGCATACTTGTCAAAGATCACATAATCCCCAGGCCTCCTACTTTGCTAAAACGTCTCATATGTCATGCAGTTCATGTGCTCAGCCCAAACCAGTCAATACCACGGTGCTGGATTACCCATTAGGTCAAGTAGGCACCGGTCTGTGGGCCCCACTCCTTTTAGGGACCCTGCGACAACGGATCAAAATAAAGCGGTGCAGAAAATGTAAGACATAGTAAGAGATTGTTTGCAAGGGGCGGGGGGGGGAGGAGTGACATTTCAACTGCGTCGGGGCCTCCACAGGGTTTAATCCACCACTGCATCTCGAACCGCATAAAACACATGTACGGTGACCAGACTCTGAAAACCAAAAGCCAGGAAACCTTTTAAAGTTGGTACAATAATTAAAATGGTTCTTTTATAACACACTTAATACCAGAGATTGGTTCCTAAGCGCAGTATTGGGACTCAAACCTGCGTTGCAATGCGTTGTCTTGTTTCCAAGACAAATGTGTTGCCCCTCAGCTATCCCCCTCACCAATATAGTGATACAAGGACACTGTAGGCTAAGCCCTGAAATATATATGACAGATTGGAAGGGTGAACCCACAAGGTTCTGAGTAGATAAGAGTTTTTTAGCTCAGCGAGATTTGTGGTACCTTTAGACTTTTTCGTGTTCACCTACAGTTCTTCTGAATATTTTGGGGAATTGTGTATTGTTTACACCTTTTGCAGGGAAATGTGTATCTTTATTTTCTCTGCAGAGCACTGAGGTACCCTGGCACTAATGAGGATGCGTTTTGATGGGAACACTATCTCTGTACCTCTCGCTCATTGAGTCCATCCGTTTTATTTTATGAGTCCTAGCAAAAAGTACCCGTACTCCACACGGATTCCGTAGACAGACATGATAACACTCTCATCAATTGTTGAAAATCATTGATCCTGTAGGTCGCTGTTCCGATGCACTTATCGCTTGATGTGCTTTGCACTCTGAAGTAAACTGCACAGAGAATGGATGCGTTTCGCTGGCTGCCATACCCTAGAGCAGATGTGGAGGGGAGGCGAGAGTTGGCGTGCTGCAGTATACTGGGACCTTCTGTGCACTCTCCCCACAAGTTGCCTCATCTTGGCACTGTGCAGTGCACTACAGTTCAAACATTTTGGAAATTGTGTGTCCTAGGGCCTTAAAAAGTGGTTTCCAAGGTCCCATGTGGTTTTGAGTATTGTTACTCGCAGTGAGGTGCTGAAAATCAGCTTTCTCCGGCCCTTCTACTACCACATTAATGTTTTGCCGATTTCAGGCAACCGTCTCATGTGTTTAGGGGATGAAATCCGGCAGAAGGGCTGGGGTGTCCAAATGTCATGTGGTCAGTAAAGTCTGGAGGGTTCTAACAGGTAACTATGCAAATAGTGTTCAGAGTGGTGGAACGGTTCAGAATTGCATAAGGAACAACTAACAGATGTTCTGCTTTTTATAGAGAGATTTGTCTTTCTGGCACCAATAAGAGAAGCCTATGTTTATGCCATCTTTCACTCATGTATTATAAGCAGTGCCTTAAGTGGGACTAAAAAATTAGCCAGGCTCATCAAGCGGGTGTGACCTAATGGCACGGGTGTCGCATGCAGGTGTGTTAGGCCATGCCCCATTGACGAGCCCCGGCTCAGTGGGCTACAGGCACCCCTGCCAGGCAGCCTTTTGTAGATATCAGCATTTATTTTCTAAAGGCTTGCCTGGCAGGGGACAGCGCCTCGCCTTTTCAGCCTTAATGGTGGTGCTGGCCCTCGCCCGCTGGGGAGGGGCAGCGTCACCATTAAGGCTAAGAAGGTGAGGCCGCTGCAAGCAGAGGCCCTTTTTTCAAAATCCTGAAGCTCTGCTAATTTGCGGGAGCTTTAGCATTTTGGAAAAAAGGCCTCTGCTTCCAGTGGCCTCACATTTCTTTCCATAATGGTGGTGCCGGCCCACGGGCATCTCTTGCTTGAAGGAATGCCTCGCAGGTGCCAGCACCAGCACTATGGATGAAAGGCATTTTTCTCTTAAGTCGGAAGCTTTCGCACATGAGCGAGAGCTTCAGGCTTTAAAAAAAAAAGCCTTGTCCTCTAGCAGCTGGGGATGCCAGGGCAGATTAGTGAGCCCCGGCAGGGCCCCGCCTCAGAACAAGATTTCTGAGCCTACCGGGACTCGGCCCCGGCTGGCGCCGGCCCACTTAAAGCCCTGATTATTAGGCAGTCCCTGCAGCTCTAAGTAACCTTCAAACACCTTTAACACATTCAAATCGGAGCCAGTCTTTAATTTTAATGTTCTTGGAGACAGAGCTCTAAACGTCTTCATTCATCTGCAGCGCCATATCCGTATGCCAGGATTCCATGTATTTACCCCCTAACCCTAAAGGGTTTCCGGCACCCATCAGTACTCTCTGAAGCCCAAGAGCCCCAAGGTTACCAACACATTCAGAGACTCAAGATGTTGTTTTAAAAGACACCACCTTTGTTCCTCTCTGCGACCAATTTATATTTGAATTTGAGGTATTCAAAGGTTCTAATCTCACTTCCTGACCAAAAGTCCAGTAGCCACTTCAGGCCTGTGGAGATCCACAATTTCCCCAAAGGTTTTTTGTTCCCAAATGTGATTGGCGAGTTACCCCATACGGATGTCCTTGAGTGTAATACGTAGTTGTAGTTTAGCACTGAAAGACATTCTCTTTTTACCATAAATCGTACCGTCATGCGGCTCTGTTTGGGTTCAGGGATCGCTCCATTGTCAGCAAGGCCTCCAAATTAAACAGGGCAACCAGGTGCCTGTCCCCTTTCAGCCACTCAGCATCCTCTCTCCCATCGTCTCTGATCTGATATCTTGTTGCATGGAGGCTGAAAGTCTGTGATAGTCTACATCAAGCATGCTGTTCTGCAAAATAGGGCTACCGAATCGTGTCCGCTTACCCTGCCCCAGAATAAATTGTCAGAAAATTCCAAAGATACCTCTCAAATGTTTATGAAGAAGAGGCAAAGGTAGAGTACAAAGGCGTATGCCAGCCTTGACAGGATGAGCATTTGTACAGTGCCAATCTTTCCCCACCATGTTAGATTCAGGAGTTGCCACCTCAGCACATTCTTTTTTTCCTAATAACATTGCAGGAAATTATTTTCGTAATATACCTCTTCAGTTCTACCCCCAGATATCGGATACCTTTCTCTGCCCACCTCATCACGCTGTCTCGAAAGTGTCCCTGGAAACATATCTGGCAGTGTTTTGCTTTTCCCAGTGTTCACTCTGGAACCTGAAACTTCATGGTAGTCTGACATTAGCCTTCAGAGGGGAAGACGAGAAACATGAAGCTTGGACTTAGTAACAACATGGTCTCCATAGGCCAGAAGCTTCAACTCGGCGCCGCCCACATTGACTCTCTGCCATAGCCTGGCTCTGCCTGATCCCATCCAGTAGCAGCTCCAGGGCTATATTAAACAACAGGGATGAGAGCGAGCAACCATGCCATGCACCCCTCTCAAGGTCGAACATCTTGGAGTTCATTCCATCTGCTGTTACTCAAGCTCCCGATTTAGAGGAGAATGCACTGATCGGTCGTAAGAGCACACACATCTGAACTTCTTCCATCCACACTTCAGTAAGAGTCTCTCACCCAATCGAAAGCTTTCCCTGCAACAATGAATTGTGGTGCGGCTACCTCTTTCCTCGCCTTATATGTGTACATGATACCCAAACGTTTTCTGATGCGGTTGGGCCCATACTGACTTTCCATAAAAATGATTGTGAGGGTGTAGTAATATATATATAACACCTTCGCTGATTTAATGGGTAAGATATAATTTTATTGTGTATAAAAGGACCTCACAAGTAAAAGCGTATGCCCTGGTATAGCCAGTTTCCAACTGACAAAACGTAGCTGCGCGTGATGACACTCCGAGGGCTCCGCAATAGACCGCCACTGCGCGCTCCCACAGAACCACATGAAGAGGCAACAGAGGGGTGTATCCGGTTACCGAGCACATTGCAAACATTTTTGCTCATATTTTTAATGTGGACATTCAACAAAGAGATTGGTATATAATTAGCACACGTCAGCCCATCTTTTTACGGTTTAAGAATTAAGCTGATGAATGCAGTGCGCTTTGACTCCGAACATGTTTCTCTCTACTTATTCATTAAATAAATTACAATGGAGGGGGAGAGGGCATACATGACTCATTGGCAGAACTTGACAGGGAACTCACTCATGCCCGGTGACACGCCAATTCTCATCGTCTTGATTACTTCTATGACCTGCTCCGTGCTCACTGTGCCCTAACACAGACACGCCTCACATGTCGCCAAGCACGAGCATTTAACATCTGCAAAAAGAAGTCATGTGTTGCCTCCATTGGGTCTACCGCAGATTCATGTAGCTGTTTTTATATCCTCACAAGACCTCTCCACTGTACCTGTTCTTGTCTTAATTGAGGCTGTTCCCTGGACAGCTGTCTCGAAAAGTGCACCTCTCTTTCAGCTCAAGTGACCGACTCTGCATATAAATCTGCCCTCATCTTGCTCAGTCTCATAAGAGCAATATCTTTTTGTGATTTTGCAAAGCACCTTGGTGAAACCTTTAGCCTTTGTGAAGCATCCATCACTTTTGAAGGCCTATTGTGGTCTGTTAAATGGTATAGAAGGAGCACACCATGGCCGTATGTTAATGCTGGATGTGGGCCTATATTAACACTCAGTGAATTGGCAATTACTGAGTGAACTGTGCATTTTAGAGTTACCTAACTAAAGGTATCTCTTAAATGACTCTCAATGGTTCCATGTTATGTGTATCTTTCAGTCCTGTCCCCTGTTTCAGTGTTCCAGAAGAGCCCAAGATCTTGTTTTTCTAGTGCACTGTGCATTAATTCTCAATTTCCTTCCTTCTGTGCAGTTTTCCTGCACTGTAGGAATGCAGCATCTAACTTACATATCATGATGTGCTATGAAGGAGTGAGTCATGCAGTTAAATCTTGCCAATTGACTAGGCAGAGCCTTAACTTTGTTATACTAAAAACACATACCTTATAATTCCACTTATCTTCTGTAAGTGTCACTGAAAAATTAGAATTTTGCTATACTAAATTATTTACATTTACTATACAATTTCTCATACTGGGTACATCATTATTATCACTTATGTTAATTGTTGACAAATCCAGCCAAATATTGTGTTATCTTGATTATTCCTCGTCACTAGTTTGTTAAAGCTTCTGCCTGTTAATGCATGGGACAGGTGGTGGTGAGGATTTCATTTTTGATTGAAACGTCTTCTAATTATTTTATGTGGTTACTCCTTTACAGGGCATGATGTTGAAGGAGAATAAATGTAATAAAAAGGAGGTGAGGGCTGGAAGGTTTAGAATTAATCTTAACCTCTATCATTGCTCTGGGCCACCCTCCAGACCATTGTTCTTCGGCAACTAAGCCGTTATAGAAAGGGGAATGACCATATGCAAATCATGCTTGATCCCACCCCAAAAGGGGCAATCCAGCCCGAAATGCTTGGCTACATCCCTTCTGCACGAGTCCCCAAGCATGGCCAGATATGTTTCAGCCTCATTGGGTATCATCAGTAAGGTGTAGCTTGGGTCTCTATGCCTAGCAAGCATGGGACCCATGTTTGGGCATACCCGTCTCCCTTGACGCGACTTTAGCAATACAATCGAGGTATACATTTAGCTACTGTTCAATAGTTCTAGCAGAAATATCTATTGTCATTGAATGGCCAAGGGCAGTATGTTTGAAATGTGCTAGAATTTTTGGCACACGTCTGCCATTCAGGCTTACTAACATGAGCATGTTTTTAACACATAGCAAAGCTCGGCCTACCCGGGTGTCCCGCTTAGAATCTAACAAACTAGATGGGGGATGTTCCGTGGACCAATTCATTGATTTCCTCTGTGCAGTCTTGAGGGCCCCCAATGGCAGTTGTTTGCATTATGCATTTTATTTACCTCCATTTGTTTTATTCTTTATAGTACAGATTTCTTTGGCTCTTATTACAAAAGGGTGTGTTTGTTGGGGGTGGAGTGAAAGAGGGGTGGGGAGCCAAGTAGGGGGTTTGTGTTGGGGAGGGAGGTGGAGTAAAGGACAGAAGGGATGCCCCAGAGGGGTTTGTGTTGGGGAGGAAGGTGGAGTAAAGGACAGAAGGGATGCCTGAGAGGGGTTTGTGTTGGGGAGGAAGGTGGAGTAAAGGACAGAAGGGATGCCTGAGAGGGGTTTGTGTTGGGGAGGAAGGTGGAGTAAAGGACAGAAGGGATGCCTGAGAGGGGTTTGTGTTGGGGAGGAAGGTGGAGTAAAGGACAGAAGGGATGCCTGAGAGGGGTTTGTGTTGGGGAGGAAGGTGGAGTAAAGGACAGAAGGGATGCCTGAGAGGGGTTTGTGTTGGGGAGGGAGGTGGAGTAAAGGACAGAAGGGATGCCTGAGAGGGGTTTGTGTTGGGGAGGGAGGTGGAGTAAAGGACAGAAGGGATGCCTGAGAGGGGTTTGTGTTGGGGAGGGAGGTGGAGTAAAGGACAGAAGGGATGCCTGAGAGGGGTTTGTGTTGGGGAGGGAGGTGGAGTAAAGGACAGAAGGGATGCCTGAGAGGGGTTTGTGTTGGGGAGGGAGGTGGAGTAAAGGACAGAAGGGATGCCTGAGAGGGGTTTGTGATTATTTCACGAGGGGTGCAATCATTTCACATTTAGGAAAGGTGAGCTGGCAGGCGTTCCTGTGCAGTTGGGGCGTGGGGCAGGATGGGTTGCATAGCTCAACTCCTTTTATTGTACACTTCGACCACAGAGTGCGCCCTCCTTTTATACCCTATAAACGTGTGTGATTAGGTTAGCGAGCAGAAGAGTAAATTAAGCTGTGCACTTATTGGAAGAATCCATTCATTTCTGCTGGGAATGGAGCAGCCTACCATTCCCACATGTAAGTCTTGTACTGTGGGACTACGACGGAGATCCATGCACATGAAATGCCGTCTATCATCTTGGAGTTTCTAAGGCCGACCGATTCCAAGATGGCACTGACTGCCCAATTCTTCTTTCTGTGTAATTTATTTATTTTCTCAGAAGGGCTGCAAGCTCTCCTCTGTCTATGTTGACTTTCCAGACTGAGCCTTATTCATACCATGATCAGATGCTTCTCTCGCTGACTTCCATTAAGGTTGACAATAGGCCTCTGAAGCCCTCTGACTCTAGGTAAGTGAGCTTCTCAGGTCCCGGCTTTCTCTTTCTGCTTGTACATCGTAACTAATGGAGCAAGGGTGGGTACTCACGGACCTATGAGGGCCATAACACACAAGGCTAGGCATGGGGTGTTAGACATGTGGGATCTCAGTATACCTCCCCTGGGACAATCGTCATAGAACGGTTCCCCAGTCCCCAGTGTCCCTCTTGAAGAAGGAAAATTGAGATCAAACTCCTGCCCCCTCACCCTAGGCACATCATCAGACAGAACAGCAGGAAGAATAAGGAGCGCACTCATCATTGCACCAGGATCCAGTACACCCATGGGTGACAAATATGCTGAAAGACACCCACTTTACCAACATTGCAACCTACATGCTACATTAGCCTCAATGCAGCAAAGCCATGTTTTGGGAAAATTACAGCCAAATACATTTGTCTCACTGAACACCAGCCGCAGTGGGGATTCGTGCTGACTTCAGCAATGCACCTCGCAAACCCAGCAGCAGCCCAAGGTCTTACAGTAAGATAAGATTCCTTTCCTTGAACGAAAGTGAACTCTGGCAGACAAGCATTTTTAATTCTTCACAAATACAAGTAAGCCAGAGCAGAACATCCAGGACCCAATGTTTATTCTCTGGGAACGAAAGACATTTTTGCAAAGACCCACACATCATTTGAAACATAATTGTAACAAGAATGGCTCAGCTCTGGCCAATGAACGCTGAGGGCCCAGGGGCGAAAAGCCTGTTCAAGCTAAAACTAATGGGAACAAATTCACAATGCAACAATTTTAGAATTAGGTAATGGGGGAGGCGCAGTTAAACCAGCCCACTGACACCAAAGGCCAGAGGTCCAATGACCAGGCCTCCTATAAGGGCACTATAGGCTACCTATCAGCTTAGCAGCCAATCTCAGGATGAGATAGGTTTCTGGGAGGTGGTCCTATTCTGTGATGTCAGCCTGCAGTGTGTTACAAAGCTGGCTTACAAGCCAGCCTCGGGGGAGATGGTGCCTGGATTTACGCTGTGCACGAAGCCCTCGCTGTTTTTTTTTTCTTTTGCTGCCCAGAAATTAACACAGTTTGAAACATGTTGCTGCTTGTTTGGAACTCTCCTGCATTTCTTTGGGCAAAATGGGAGGTGTTGGGGCCTCCCATAGCTGGGACCTCCAGAAGCCCTGGCAGGGGTCCAACTTCTCCCCAACACTCTCAAACCCCATCTCAACAGTGACCTTGTCAAAGGTGACATAAAGGGGAAACATGTAAAATATTGAGGCTGCATGACCGTACTTTGTAACTTTTTGGTTTGTTTTGATCAGACAAATTACTACTTGTATGGGTGCTAGAGCTAAAAGAACCTGCACTGAGCTCTACAATGAATACTGACTTGATCCCTCACAAACCCTCTAGTGGAAGAGCTCTACATGCTTCTAATGAAACAATCTGTCAGTGTGTTCAACAAATGTTCTCTTCAAATTGATTACATTTAAACTCAATTAGTACCTGGAGAGCGACAATAAGATTGTTACACGCAATCTGATTGGCCCTCACCAGGGATTTATCAGAGGCAGAATCCATTGAATGTAAACCTTCCTTCATATCCCCGGCAGGAGTGGTGTGGCAGCCCCTCAGCCAATGAGGAGGCTCGGAACGGGGTAATTCCCGCTCCGAGCCACCACACGACTGGAAGTTGCCATCCTCCCCCTCCGGGAATTCAGTTAAGTGTTTTCTCCCTCCCCCCTGTTGCCCCTCCAAACAATCCCCTCCCCCGTCCCATCCCCACTTACCTTCTTTTTGTCCTTTGTCAAGAGCAAACACGCTCGGAACACTTCTGTCCCCAGCGCATCCGCTCCCGATGGCCGCCATGGAAAGGTGGGCATTTCTTTTACATTTTATTTTCTGTTTCAAAACGCAGCAGCATTTCGGAATAGAAAAACAATGCTATTAGTACCCCAGTCTTGCGGGCCCGGGTGCCCCTCATCGCAGGCGCATTATGAAGTCAGGTAATGCCCCAGGGCCTTTGTTAAGGCCCTCGATTTGCTCAGGCCTGTATCTATGGGCCCCGCGGCATTACCTAATTCGGTAATGCCCTTGCAGCTCGGGGCTTATGCCCTAATAATTTCACTCTGATTTAATACCACCAAATTAGTATTTTTGTAATTCATTCATACAGGGATTTCAATTCATGTACCATAGTATAGTCATGCTTTTACTGAATTCCATAAATCTTTAAGATATACCATAAACAAATAAACCGATGTCCAAAATCAGCAGTAATTCATCGGTTTTGGGAATCTACGTATGTATGTATGTTGTTGATTATTCAAATGATTTCTCTGTCAATACAGGTTTTGAAATTACATTTCTTCTTCATGAGCTGAATTTAATCAATGTATGTAAAACAGCGAGTAGAGCGCTCGCTTTGACATCCGTGCAGAGCCTGCTAACGCAGGTTCGAATCCCGACACGGCCAAACTCAGCCTTTCATCCTTCCGAGGTCCATAAATGAGCACCACACACCGTGGGAAATGATAAGCAGCGTTCAGATAACTGAGGGTTCGTAGCGCTATATACATGCGAAATTATTATTATTATTATCATTATTGTAAATGTTCACTTTGCAAACATATAGAAATATACTATGTAAGACCTTCAGACACGTCTTGTTAATTTCTATAAAGCTGTATAAATTAAATCAATGTTCTATAAAGCTGTATAAATTAAATCATTGATGAACTCAACCAAAACTTAATGTGAACTTTAATCATCTTTGGTCAATTGCTGCAAATCTATTCAAATACATGTTCCAGTCAGAATGTAACATTTGTTAGTTGAGGAAGTATACTAATATGTTACTAATAAGATGTTTAAGGTAACATACAAATCCAAATTGTGTTGTCGTTGCAATTTTGCAACCTTCATTCCTTTGAAAGCAGATGGAACACACAAACTCCAGACAGGTACGTCTGATGGTATTTGCATAGATAATTAAAATCATAGACAATAAAAGGAAACATTATAAATGTATCTTTTTTCAAAACAGGGAGATATATAAAGGCTGCTAACATCAGAACACACATGAGTGAATCCAACGCTTTTATCCTCTGTGTGAAGAAATACTTTACTGTAAAATGTCAAGGGACATTTTACTAACAAGACGACACAACTCAGATTTGCATATTATCCTAAATGTTTAATTTGGAATGTATCCTCAAAACTCCTCAAAAGATGTCTTAAATTCTCCAAAAACCCTCCAGGCATCCTCAAAATGTGAGAGCCTTGTGTAAAACTGTCCCGCACAATCTAGCAATACCAACAAAAGAACAGGACGTAAGCAGGGTCTTCTCTAGTGGGACAAACTACCCTTAGGAGATGTGTGACTTCTGATTATCTGCACAAACTTGGATGAAATTGACGAATCAGCTGAGAAGGTACCATTTAGCTATACAAAACCAACAAATAATCCTGTTCTTTATCCACCGCTCGGATTGGACGACAAATCATTCAGTGACTCCTGGAAGCACACTGCAAGTTCTCTGAGGACTACTCCTTACTTTAAACTGATGCAAGTAAAATTGTGCGTGGTTTTCAGTCTAGGACAAAAAATACCCTGGTGTAAACATGCTTTGAAAGAATGCGCACATGCATGAATGCAAGTTTTGCCCCAGTGCCAATACCATGTAAAATTGCATGTGTACTGATTCAAATTTTCTTTAATGAGGTTCCAAAACTCTTAGCTTTATTGTGCTACTGTGATTCAAAAAGATCTATATGTTTGCCCCATCGCACTGTTTTTGCCAAAAACCCATTTGCTGGCTCTGGCTTTAGCATGTTGGGAAAACACCTTGCTCTGCCCAATCCCCCTCCTTCGCCTTCTCTTATGACAGGTACACCCCCCAGGATCACCCTGCTCTTCCCCCACCCAACTCTCTCCTCTTAACCAGGAAACCCCACTCCTTGGGGCTCCTACCAGGCCCATTTATTCAAGCACCTCCGCCCTCTCTCTCACGGACTCGCCTAACACCCTCTAGCAAGCCTTACCCTAAACCCAGATCTCATACTGCCACCCTGCCAGATCCTTACCATGTCGGCACGTTTCCTCTGGCCAATGCCTGTATTACCACTTCTGGGTCTCCGGACCCCTGCGCAAATTCGGGCCTGAGCTATTCTCAGCAGGTCGCTGTTCAGAAAATGCAGCCTGCCAGGAATATTTCTTCGGAGACAATTGGGTTAATTGATTGAAAACAAGTACTTCAAGAGCCATCAGAATTCCAACTATGCATTAATGAAAATGCTGCTGTCATATCACCAATTGTTAATAACTTCTTATATATCAGACTATTTAAAATGAGGACCAGGTGCTAAAAAGTCAGAATGTATTTTTCAGCAGTTTTGCTGCTTTTGTAATTCCGAATAGAGCAAACAGGTTTTGTCCAAGTCCATATTACAAACCGATTTTTGCAATGTGTCTACTATGTTTTGTGACTCACACTACCAGTATCATATTTTTTTGCAAACAAACGGCCTCATTCCGAGTTTGGTGGTAATTCAGTGGTAAGCGGACAAAATTACTGCCAACATTTGTTACGTTACCCCCATGCGGTCACATGGACCTTCTATGGGATTCCGAGTGTGGTACGGCAGTGTTAATCCCCATTTTTGGAGTCCATTGGACTCCATGCGAATGTTGGCATATTTCCCATGAGTGGTAATTCTGCCGCAGTAAATCTGCCGATTGTTGGTGCTGATGTAGAGGATTTACCTCCAGCACGGTGCTGGAGGTAAATCCTCAATTTCAAGGTCAAACTCATAGTTTGGCGATTCGATTAATACCACCAATAAAGTGCCAGCAAAGCAATTTCCATCACTTTGTTACTGCATTGGCAATCTTGTAGTGAGGCACAAATTCCCTACTGACAAAGCCCTGGTTCCTTGCTTGATCTCAGTGTTATGTAAAAGGGTCTTATCATTAAGGGACATGTAAACCCCAGTCAGCAGTTATGTTATCAATCATGTGTAACTACAGGGAGTTGGCCATATATTACAAGCACAGAAAACCCCACCACTCTGTACTGGACGCTTGGTCTACAGATGCACCAAAGCTTCCTTGAAAAGAGGCTCAGGTTCATGAATAATCACATTTTTATAAACAGTGACTCATGATGAAACCTCTCTTACTCCAAAGAGCTGCAATGACAGGTATCATCTTCAGCCAATTCATCAACACCAGAAGAACAAGGAACCTAGACGGCAACACCAGGACACAGCCCAAAGTCAAGTTATTCGACTAAGTAGCTTTCATGAAACTGGGTACTAGAAGAGTACATGATTTTTAGACAGCTTGTCTTATCTATAAAGACATATGGAAAGGTAGAACAGCCACCAATACACACTGCTCGTCCTAACGTCCCTTCATTTAAACAAAAAGAAAACTTGTACCAGAGAACATTAGTACTGGCAAAGAACATCTGTCCATCTATCAACAGGGCCCAGGATAATTTCTGCAGAAGAAAAAAGTCTGACATCATCTGATCCTAAGGCAAGATGCTCAGCCTGCCCTCTTTTTCCAGAAAAGGATGAACAAGGAACAATCAGAATTGTCAAAATACCAAAGTTCATTGAACCTAGACTTTGGTGGATTTGATGGTTGACTACAACCCCCTCTGGAAGAGCTGAGAACAGAAATGGGACCACCAGCAGCAGGAGGAAAGTAAGAGCATTCAATGTGCTTTGAGAAGGAGAATTTGCTTACATGCCTCGGCCCAGATCTAGTGGTTCCAGAGACTTCACTTAAGAGTTAATTTGATTTATATCATATGGACAGTGGAGAAAGACTATTAGGAGGTTGATTATTAACCTCATATTCTCTTGCATCCTACTGGAAAAAAAATATATGGGAAAAACATAAACAGAGTCCCTGCCCACAAAAGTCTTTCTGAAAACAATTATTTTTTATAGGGTTATTTTACTTTCCAAGCAAATACCACAATTCCTCTCCATCCTCAGCTTCAGCAACAGTTATGGACAGAAAGGTGCACATAGGAGAATGCCTGATCCCCTCCTGAAGTCAATCCCTGAGCCTGTGAACTGGCTTAGAGAAACAGATACAGTCTCCAAGACTGTCAACAGCAGAACCATTGTATTTAAAAGCATGCCATCAAAAGGTAGGCCAATTTGTAGATCAGATGCCTATCAATATTAGACCCCATAGATAATGACAAGCCATTACCATTGCTCCAGTTGCCATAACAGAAGCTGTATCCAGAACTGAAACCTGAATCCTTCCTAGAAGGTCATGGCCTCACACAAGAAGCTTGTAGGTGTCCATAGGACGCCTGGCCAGGAGATAGACTTCCTTGCCTCAGCTGTGGGGAGCTCCTGCATGACAGAGGTTATGAGAAAGGGAAATAATTAGAGGAAACCCGCCAGTCCTAATAGGGATGCACCCTGAATCATTTAAATTAGTTAAGTGCCATTCGTTTTATAGTGAAAATCACCAAGATGTTTCTCTATGAAAAGGACAAAACCAATATGGTTCACTTCTAGACATCTATATTTCAAAGAACTATAAACAGACTATGCACACTAAAACCAAGGAATGTTAGGAGATATGGAATTCAGGAGCAAAAGTCTCCTTCTTGGTCCAGCTATGTTCTATCTGGGTATCGGAAAAACAATCCACCTAAATGCAGGAGGTGTTCATCACAACACAGCCACGTAATATCTATAGTGGATTGCAGAACATGCAGCCGGAGTTGACCCAAATGATCATAGAAAATCTTAACAAAAACCCTGTTGTGCAAAAATAGTTCACACACCCATACACAAATCCACGTTATTTATCTCACAATTTATTTAAATGGTTTCCTTAACACCATTTTACAGCAATGTCAAAAGAAATTGCTCTTCTCTTAAACACACAAATTCAACACTTGTTTGACATCTTTAAATGCATATTATGCAAAGTCAGCGCCAACACGTGTTTCGCTCAGAGGTCACAAATCATCTCCTCTGTCCTCTAGTGAGCTTCTTCCAGGACAATCCAACATTAAATTATACACCCATTAATTCTAATCTCCAACCCAGAGAAAATGTAAAATAGAACAAGAAAAGACAAAAGAAAAATCATTATTGGCATGTTCTAAACCAACACGTCACCACCATATGTGTTGTTACTCCCATTCTTCTTCAAAAACTATTCCCCTTTTAAGACAAGAAGTGGATTCCAAGAGTGACACATGGTAGTAAAAAAGGCCACATTTCTCAAATAAAAACTATTTGTACGGAATTCCTCCCTTCTATCCTAAATTCACAAGCACTGAATTGCACATGATTCTCACCTATCAACTTCTCTCCCTTCTTATCCAAATCTTGTTATGATCCATGTAACCTAACATTTCCAAAGTTACCAAATTTGTATCAAAATATGCAGTGAATTTAAACAAAATCCATAGTATTATAATGAATGTCCCACATTAAATGCTGGTGCACACTATAACATTACCACAGTTTCTCCCACAATGACCTCATTCTCTTGTTCCACATAATTTCTGATTTCACTCATTAATTTTCTATCCAATTTACACTCACCTTTTTCCTATCTAAAATGAACACAAAATGAGCCTGTAATTGCCATTTTCGAAATATAGCGCCTATTATTGTAAGCAACTTTTTTAACTCTCTGTTAGCACTTCCTTACCTTTTATTGCAAGATGTTCCTTGGGCCATGAGATGCACATGGATTTTGCGCTCTCTTGCAGCAGAAAGCCATTTTGAAAACCTTTTTTAAAGCCCGTTGAATGGTAATAGAAAAAGGGCCATTATTCCTCATTTTACACTAGTAAACATGGTCATAGAAAACAGACCATTGTTCATGTTTTTTTTAATCTTGACTTATTAAATTGATGACCCAGTCCTCTGTATCTTCAACGTAGTCCATATATCTCACAGCTCTTAGTAGCTTAAATACCATTCTTGAATATTTATTTCCATCTTGAACTTTTCCTCTCCCCCCTCCCCTGCATTTGTGAGATCTCAATGTCATCTGGCCTAGTAAAATCGTTGACTCAGACCTCCCTCTGTTCCCCCTCCCTTGCCGTGTCACGCCTTGAAACACTTGTGTATAGGCGCGTTGTAAATGCCATATGGTATCACATCATATAATGTTCACGAAATATCGGTAGTGATACTGAATAACAACACAATTGATTTAACTAATATCTATCACCTAAGTATCTCATTATTTCAAATATGTAGTTGATTTGCTTGAATAAGACTTAATTAATCTGTATAGATAATTATTTCAAACTCAAACTACCATCCTAATTACTATGTTTCTTGGCCAGTGCTATCAGAAATCCTGGTGAAATCCGCTGCTATTTTAACTGCAAGAACCTGCTAATTCTATTTATATTGGAGATTTTACCTTATCATGTATACTTATTCACAATTATGACAAGTGTTAACCCGAAAAGGCATGGAATTCATGATCCAAATTCAATCCTTCTACAGTGTTCTGGAAAAAGAAGAAGAATCTTGCTTCTTGTTGTCATACTTGTTTCTCCAAATCACCTCCTCTTTCATTCTGAATGATTTGTTTAATGCCACAAAAATTAATGTTCTCCATATTGGTATTCATTTGTACTGAGTTCCAATGTACAGCCACTGGATATTTCAAATCTTGGATTTTAAATGCTCTCAAGTGTTCATACATTCTTTTTCTCAATCGTCAGATGGTGCTCCCAATATAAATGTTACCACATATACATGTGATTCTATATATGACAAAATTACTCTTACAATTGATGAATTCCTTAATTATGACTGATTTGTCTTTCAGATCTGTAAAGAATCTTACAGTTTTCTGTATATTTACAGTAATTACAATCCCCACATCTAAAAAAGAAACCAATGTGAACTCTAATTACATTTTTACCATCTTTGGGAGAGCGTGGAGCAATTAAATTACCTATAGTTGGTGCCCTACCATAAACAATTTTTGGTGTTGTGTCAATGAATTGAATCAAATCATTGTCTAACAACAAAGTCCTCGCAAGCAGGATCAATTGAGGGACCTCAGTCATTATTTAAATGTTTGTAGCTCTGCATCTACCTTCCAACAACTGGCAGGACACTTCTGATGCGTGATGTTTTGCCTAATTTATTGGGACATTAAAAAAGGAAGTAAAGTGTGGGTACTGTCACACCGAGGAATAAACAGACCACATTACAAACCACAGAAAGTAAGGGTTTGGAATTAAATTAAGAGAAGTGTGAGGATCTTACAACACAATACAAAACTAGTCAGGCTTCTTTAGGGGCTGTTATCCTTAGAACGTCCCTCTCTCTCTTAAATTCCACCTCACAGGTGAGGCAAGATTCACTCACAGCTTTAGAAGTTTTAAGTGGCTCACCCTTAATCTTAGACTGCTATGATGTGTTTCCTGTCCTCTCTGGAATACATTAGGATGTCACACTCCTCCTGGCACCACCAACCTTGGTTCCCAGGGTCATCCGAACTTGAGCCAGACATCATTTTTCTTTTTTTATTGGGCCTGTGGTTCTCAGGCTCCCATTCCACATGCTGCGGGGATCTCCCCTGGATGATGCTCCTCCACCAGCTAAAAGGTCACATAAAGGACCTTGGCTCTATGTTTAGCTCTTCCCTTACCACGCCTCTTCTTGTTCTCCTCGTCATTTTGATCATCTTCACCTCCTCTCTTTCCTCATTATCATATTCCCTTTGTTTGTCCTCCTCATTGCATCATCCATGAGGCTATTCATCATACATCCCTCTCTTCTTCTCTTTTCAATTTTCTTCTCTTGTCTTCATCTATCTATGATCATGTAAGATCATAACCATACACTTCCTTAATACTCCTTCATTCATTCTTTCCTCTCATGCCACTCCCCCTTCCTCCTCCTTCTGACTATTCCCCTCCTCCTTCACTTTCTCTTAACACTCTGTTCTCCTTCAGAATAATCTTGTCTTTCTTTATCTCTTATCTTAATTCTCTCCCATTCTTCTCCTTTAGTCCATGCTCTTCTTTTTCCTATGAAAATAACTCTCCCCTCCTCCTCTTTTACACTCGATCTTTCCACCTCAATTCTTAACTGTCTCCAATCCTCCTCTGCAACACCCCTTTTCTCCTCTTCCACCTCTGCTCTTCTGTCTCTGAACTTCTCATCTCAAGACACCAACAACCACGTCCTCATATTCACACTCTTTACTACTGACTCTCACAATCCTCTAAATAACTGCACCCTTTTATCCCCTTGCAGGATGGGCAAAGGGCCACATAATTGTTAAAAGATACCCATATGTGTAAAACATGTGTGTGAGCATTGTGATTGGGGCATATGTTAAGGAACTACAGGTTTCACATGTGAATGTAATTGCATGGAAGAGCTGGCTTCAGCTTTGCAGGCCAAGGTTACTTTATGTGCAGCCGCTATCATGATTCCAGAAGCTGTAATATGATGGTACCCACTACTCAGCACCACCAGGTTCTCTTTGACTCCAGAATTGGGTAAGATGTTGATTTCTTGACTTGCTTTGGTCCAGGTGAGCACCAGCATGAGGGCCCACAATTAACTTTTCACGCTATTCTTGCGACTTGTGCCTCTTAGAAAAGCTTTAATACTTTGATCTCTGGGGACTGTGGGTTTTGTGGTGCCTTCCTACCAGTCTTCCTCCTGTTTCCAAGGGGCAATGTCCTTAAAGCTGACCAGGGGTTCATTGTTTACACAGTGTCTTATATGGCTTCGGCTCCCCCTCTTCTGGGGTAATGTCCCAATTTGTGCATTTTCAGGCATGCCTGAGCAAGCACATCCCTTCTTCTGGGAACCATTGGGTGACATATTCTGGATTTGTTGTTTCCCTATTCTGACCAGTTTTCCTGTGCCAATGGTGATTAGGGCTCATGGTAGGAGCAACACACATGAGGTTGATGTTGGACTGGGGAGACTGGGAGATCTTCAGTGTACGGGTCCCGCATCCTGTATACAGGTGGCACCTCCTGGAAAAAGAGGTCACCTAAGTCCCGTGATCTAGTCTCCAATACAGAACTTCATCAGATTATGTGGGAGGAGGATAACCACACACACTGCACCCCAATGTCTTTCCTGTTGTGGTGCATGGAAGAAGAGTCACTGCTCTGATTAGGAGGTATGGGTGAGAGAGTTGCCAGCCATATCTTGACTGTCTCCTTTTAACTGGGCATCCATCTAAGGCCCCAAATGTGTAAGGCCATCCTGTTGCATGGTACAATGAATGACATGCTAGGATGGAGGAATTAAAGGTGCAAGCAAAGGGGAGGGTCGCCATGTCCTACCCAATCCCTCTCCTGATGTACAATACTACAGTGTGTCACAAGCAAAGTGTGTTGTTCCTCCTACTAGCACCTCAAAGACAGGGGCATTGAGACACAAGCATAGCCCTCATGGCACATGTTGCTGTTTAAACGACTGAAAGAGTGTGCACAGGCTTTCTGATGGGACTGCTTCATTCCTACACCTTTCTCATGCCGTAAGACATGGCAGTATGGACGGAGCGCAGGAGGACGCTTGTGTTGCTCCTGTTACCTTAAATGTTTCTGGATCCTGGATAAGGCCCGCTCTGCCCGATGCTCAACCTGCAGGTCAAAGTCAAGCAGGGCTCTGGGAGTATTCTTCATTCCCCTCCATCTCCACCTCGTCCGGCAGGGTATTCTGTAATCTTTGGAATAGCACATCAAGAAAAGTGAAAGGGACAGGCGTTCAGCAACATGACAAAGTAATGTCAGCCATGCAATGCCAAAGCTCATAGCTATCTGTCCTTGGAGATATACAAAAGACGGAAGCATTCTGTTGGTGTGACATAATGCCATCTATGAAGGCTGGATAACCTGAGGTTTTTGGATATTTCTTCTGAACATGATGTAGGCAGATCTGTCATTGAAAGTGCAGCCTGCTAATCAGACGCCAGTTTAGTCATGCTGCATGTTAAAAAAGCAGTAGGTACATGTGGCCTTGCTGGGCTGTCTATTGGAACTTTTGAGCAGCTGACAATTGGGCAGGCTGGCATCATGACAGTCACAAAGTGGAATGTGCATTCCTTCCAGCAACTTTTGGAAACAAAAGTTCATCAGGCAGGGTCTGCTTTTAACTGTGGCAACCCTTAGTCTGAATCAAATATATATATATATATATATATATATATATATATATATATGTTTTGTTGTGATTTTGGTTGCGCTAAAGCAACCTGTTGGGTTGTTTTGTGGGTATTTTTAGTGCGCCCCAAATACACAGGTCTATCTGATGTTATTATTTTGGGATCATGAGCGGTGAGCCAAAACTGGACCTAGTGCACACTAGATCACAATTTCATTATCATGTGGTATTTTAGCTTTGGTATCTTTTTGGTGGTATCTCAGAATATACTTACCAGGACACCTGGACACTGTCATCTATGTAATCAGCCCTTTATGACATGACCCACTTCACAGTGATCTGTTGTGGCTTCCATTTTACCACATGTAGTAAAATGAAATTGCCACCTTAACTCTAAATGCTATCACAAGTAACTAGGATACATAACAAATAGACCAAGGCTGACTTATTTCTTTTGGATATGCTTTGTAAGCAATTATAATTTATGAGAAATACAAACATGTACAATCAACTGAGTTTTCACATGACATTCCCTGTGATTCAAAATGTGTAATGCTTCCACCCATGGTAAGGAGTCTTTTCTCACACTGGGCTTCAAACACCCTTTTATGGCGCTATATGGCCAGAACACTGCTATAACTGACCTTTACAAGTATCAGCTGTCTCTGGCAGCCAAAAGAGAACACATAAAACTATCTACACTTATGAGGGCAAATCAGCATGTAATAAAATAAAATATTGACCCTGTGCACCTCACTTATACTGTGATCTCACCTAGAGAACACACGGTTCTGTGGGCACGCGGACTGCAAGGCTGGATCTCCATCTCTCCACTCAGCTGAGCTGGTGAGAATCTCTCTCAACCACTGTCGGCTTTGACAGAGCCAGCACTGGAAAACTTTGTATCTGCTTTTCTCCCCTCCTGACATGAATAACTCAGTATGGTCCTCCGAGCCAGCCTGTCAGCAGAATGCCACAATTCTCCCAAGAACCCAGCCCCTCAGACTGAAAGCCTTTTTAAACTCTATCTGTGATCTTCCCATAAAATGTAAGTTTGCCTACAGAAAGTGTAAGAAAATGCCTGTCTCTGACAGTGATATCATGTGCCAATCAAACACCACCTCCCTTTGTTAAGCATCCAGAAGGTTCCAGAGAGGGCGTGTTCAGCCTGCACCTTTGATAGGGGTTCAGGGCTGCAGCAAATGGATGCTAAAAGAGTTACATTTCTGTGCTGATGCCTGCTCTGAAAGTTTTAAACAATAAGCTTGCTTTGAGCAAAACCGACTTCACATTCCTCAGCTTACATCTTTTCACACCTTCACCACAAAATAATTTTAATTTTTCATGTTTATTTTCTTTTGCATTTTTCCAAGCACATTGTACAGCCTGCGCTGGCATCATTTCATATAATGAGCAGGCTTGTACCATTGAACTGCACCAAAATGTTGCTCCAAAGAGCTATGGACTGAGCTGCCTGAACATTAGTAAGGGGATAGGTTAGTAGGTTAAGGGTGTTAGTAAGTAAGTTAATTGCTAGCCTTATATTTCATTGCAAATCAGTCAATATTATGTCATGCCAAATTCAAACCCCCCTTTTATTTTTCATTTACAACACTGACTCACACTAGATTCATCAGAGAATCTCACACTCCTTGTTTTCAGTTTTTTATAACATTCTGGCCTAACTTAAATTTGGAGCCTCCTTATTCCTTACAGACCTTACACAAATTCATATAACTTTACAAAACCTCATCAAATTGCACATTCAAATTTAATTTTCAATAGAAAATCAATGCTATACAAAGCCATTAATTTATACTAAAAACAACAATAAAATATGAACTCCATATTCACATTATACAAACCCTCAGAGCCATTAATCCCCATTCATTATTTGACCCCTTAAGCCTTCCACATTTACACTCAAGGGGGGTGAGGGCTTTTGCTTTACTATAGGGTTACTACATAATTAGCACAACTCCAGCACATTGGCAATTGTTAAACATGTTTCCTCCCCAACAGACAGTCAGAGAAAGAACTCTAATGTGTTTAACTGCAAAGCGTCATGCATATAACCAACCAGCTATCGTAATCTCTCTTCTTGCATCCGAGTGCATTCCACTAAAAAATGTTCACTGCTTTGTAGCCTACCTTCCACTTTGCACAAATCACATGTTCCTAACACTGGAGTTTATGTACAGGTTCTAATCAGCCTAATCTCCACTGTTGGCAATATATGAAGTCTAATTGGGTCATTATAAGTTTGTTGGTCTGGGAAAATAGGGACTCCATGGAATGGGGATTTACCGATGTTGCAGACAACTGGAATATCCCCACAATAATCAGATAACAGGTGTTGTTAACGTTAGGGTCAGTTTCCCGGTATCCCACTGGAATTACCAGTGGGATACCTGGAAACCTATAATGGCCCCCTACATTTTTTTAAACTGAGTATGCCAGTATGCATTTGGAAACTTTCTAAGATATTGTGGAAGGGTTCCTAAAGGTTTATTCAGGCATGATAGGCTTTTGTAAAATGTATAAAACCTGATTTTACAGATTGTGTTTCTCCAAACTGCCTCAAATAATTTAATGTTTACCAACCCGGGATTACATATTAGCTCTTCTACTTCTTGACCCGCCTCTTTTAAAATTGCGTCTTCAGACCTGTTGAAACTTTTCAGCGGGCCATACAACTCCCTTATCATTACTTTCATGAGATCCTCATACAATGATCCCACTGGAGATCCAATAGCTTCTGATATACTGTCAGGATCTTCCAATCCAAAAAGCCCTTCAGAGAGATCAACCCCAAATCAAAACAGAAAGCTGAAATGGGTTCACAATCCGGCAGGCCACAGGCTTTCTTCCACCATATCGCTTCAATCTGTTCCCAGTCCAACACTTGGGTAGTTGTCCCTATTTCCATGCCATAAAGAAGGGCGGGAGTAAACTTCATTTTATAGAAGTCTTATTAATATTTTTGGAATTTCTTAAGCACAGACGGTCACCCATGGGCATCTTGGCGCTGTAGAGAAGGCAAACTGTATATAAAAGGGGTAAAGCCAATAAGTACAGATTTAGAAGAGAAATGTCCTTAGCGCTTTCCTAAAGCTAGATGGCCAGGTAGTTTCTTTATATGTGGTGGCAGCTCGTTCCATGCAATGGCAGCAGCCATGGAGAAAGAACAACCTCCTATCCTTGCGCGTTTTTATGGCGGTACCACAAGCAGATCGGCAGTGGTAGAGCTAAGCTGGCGGTTAGGGAGATAGCTCACAAACTTGGCTTGCAAAAACTCTGCTCCCAAATTGTGTATTGCCTGATGGACGATACACAGAGCTTTGAATCTAATACGCTAATATGCTGGCAGCCAGTGGAGGAGGCGCAGAACAGGGGAGATGTGTGCTCCATAAGGGGAGCCAGTAGCTACTCTAGCTGCCAGATTTTGTAGCAGCTGTAGTTTCTGGATGAGGCCCCTCGGTTGGGCTAAATATAGAGAATTACAATAATTTAATCGTAATAGAATAAGGTCAGCTACAACCGGGGGACAAAGATGTTCAGAGATTAGAGGCCGCACTTTTTTAGAACTTTCAGCTGCAGATGACCAGTTTGAAGTACAGTAGCAACCAGAGTCTCCATGGAAAGAGAAGCTGTTAGCGTAACACCTAGGTTTTTTACCTTCCCATTAGTCCAGAAATAAGACACCCAAAGTGATGGATCAGGAGGACACCCCACCACCAGAACCTCAGTCTTATCTCTGTTCAATTTGAGCCAATTGTGGTTCAACCACTTACCCACGGCTGTCAGGCATTCTAGCAAGCACAATGCCATCTCAGCCTGATCTAGATCTAAATGAATCAGAATATGAGTGTCGTCAGCATACGAGTAACAACTGACGCCGAAGGAGCAGATAAGACCGACTAATGCCCAGATATAAATGATAAAAAGAATCGGGGATAAGGAGGAACCCTGCGGCACTCCACAATTAAGAGGACAAGGAGCAGATAGGAAAGGAGGCATGAAGAGAGTCTGAGTGCAATCTGCCAGGAATGAGGTGAACCATGCCAGTACTTGACCAGATATAACCATCTGTGCAAGACGGGACAACAGTATAGGGTGGTCGACAGTGTCAAAGGCCGATGACAGATCTAGTAGAATCAGGGTCCCCACCTGAGTCCACCAGCCTGGCCATATCGTCCTGGACGGAGATCAGAACACTCTCTGGGCCTCTGCCAGAAAAGCTGGCCTGCGCGGGGTCAAGAAGAAATGATGATTCCAGGTAGGAGGAGAGTAAAGTAGAGACCAAATATCCAAATATTCCACTAATTTAGAAAAGAAAGGAAGGAGTGAGATGGGACAGAAATTGGCCAGGACCATGGGGTCCAGAGTGGGCATCTTTCAGAGAGAGATCGCTCTATCAGCTTTCAATTTTGGGGGAATATTCCCAGACTGGCAAGAGTTGTGTACTCCAGAGACCCCCGGCCAGCCCATAGAGCCGAGGTTCACTCGGAAGTACTTTAAGACGAGATAGCTACACCCATGAGATGGATGGGGGTGCAGATTTATTACTGCAACACCAATCAATAAGGACAACTCAATGGTTTGGCAAAGGGAGTCTGTTTAATGACAAGTAAAAAAAACGGGGAGTTATGGATTTCAGCAGTGATGCGATCGTCCTTCTCGCTTCAACTCCAACAGACTTCATACAAGTTGTAACATTTATACTCAAAACTCGGCATAATTGACGTGTAACACTCAAAAGTTAACATTCAATTCTGTTAGTTAGGAAAAGGTAACTTTACTATAGGTACTATATCTGTATATTGTAATGGAGTGAGGGGATTGGGTAAACACTGTCAGGTGGGCGCATAAGCCCTTCCTTCAAACATGGCTACTGTAGATGTCACTAAAAGTACGATATCTCATTCGTTCTACTAACTATAGGACCCTAGATTATTTGGTCCATTGTGATTGGGTTGGCACCAACCCCATGCATAATTTTCTACTTTGCTTAGCAGCACACAGAAACGTCGGCCAGGTGTGAGGTGTCCCTTAGTTACCCGGCCTTCCTCCAGCCCTTGTTACAATCAATCATAACTTGAATAGCCATGTGTCAATTAGTACATTGTAGTTGGCCTCAAAACTGCATCTTCTGTCTGGAAAAGTGCTGATATCCCTGCTTGGTCCGGTGCCAAGCGTAGGTGTGAACCCCCGCTTCTTCTTGCTCGGCTGGTCACGTGCTTCCCACACCATGAATTTGTCTCGTTTCTCTTAATTTTTGTATTTGATTCTTATTTAGCCCACCACCTGCCTACGTCTTCTTATCTCGACCTTTCAGAGACAGGATATTCTCTTCTTAGTTTCAATTAAATGTAGCTACTGTTCATAGCTTCTATTGGTATGACCTTGGCTTCCCTGGCACGAGTTGCATCTGCCGAGTTTCGATTCAGCTGTCTCTCCTCCTCTCCTCGTGTTACTAGAATATAAATCTTCTTGCGTTTGGCCTTTAGTAACCTAGGTTGGTTCTGCTTTTGTGCAAAGTAGAAATATACTGATAATAAGGTGCTTCATTTGAAGTAGATTATGTATAATGGCACTTGCCGCACTACTCTTCTACCAAGCATAGTAAGCCGCACTGTTCTCTTAGCTTTCTTGTGGTTCCAAGAATATTTACAGGTGTAAACTAGTTGAATGTCTTCATCTTGCTTACAGTTGAACATCTTTGCATTTCAACATCGTTCTCCCCCTTGAGGTTCAAGATATCTTTATCCATGGTGTTTCATAGCTGTGTGTCATTCTTTGGTTGACATTTCTTCTATCTGTGAGTCTGTCTGGGTCCTCGTGACGTCACCATTCATCTTCTTTTACAGCCTTTTTGGTTTCTTCCAGGACAGTACTTAGGCAATCTTCATTTCGTTTCATTTGCTGCTAGGGTTTCCTCAATGGATACCTTACTGTCCATGGTTTTCTGGGTACCGGTACTTCAATAGGTGTTGCTCTTCTAATAGGCACTGGGCAGAGCCCTACTGCGGCTCTCTGCTGATTTATTTGCTCATCATACGTCACATATTTTGGTGTGAACGTTCCTGGAACTTCAAAATGAGCGACTGCAGTGCAGGCTTTATTTGGGCCTCCTCTACACTCCCCCCTCTGGGCGATTCATCCACCACTTTCACTTCTGTCTTTGGATTCATCTCACTTGGTTCTTCTGTATTTATCTTCACTTCATCGACTGGGTTCATCTCTTCTTCCTCTTCTGGATATGCACATGATGGGTTGAAGAAGCATCTCTTAGGAGTCAAGATTTGTATTACTCCTTTCAGGTTTCCTGCTGTCCTTACATGTTTGTTTTTATTCCAAGTGATCAATTGACATTGTTTGTTTGTTTGTTTGTTGACATTGTCCATTTGGGCTGAAATAAACCCATCTTCCCACATAGTTTCTGTGCTTTCTGGGGTAGAGAAATGTTGATCCCTCTGGTGCATGAATGCTAGCCTTCACAAAGTCTCTTATTTCTTCATCAATCAGGTCTTTGGGCTCCCATCCTGGTTTGACATCAATCTTGATCTTCATCCCGATGGCTTTTTTCGCAGTCTTCTGGCATTGAGAGATTATTATCTTGATAATGCAAAATCATAGCAATATCATCACTAGCAGGTCTCCCAAGAACTTGAATGCATCTGCCATCCATAGTGAGCCCCATGAGGATAGTGATCCAAACCAGCTGTCATCATCAACTTCGTCAGTTTCACTGATCATCTGGTTCTGCAGTTTTGTCAGCATACATATGGCTTCTGTTAAAGTTCCATTTTCCTCATCGTGAGAAGGTATAAATGTGCAACATGATTCTCCGATTTTTGCACAAACTTCTCCATCCATGGTTGTGATCATGTCAAGCACATATCTGTTCTGGATAATCATCAGTCGGATGGCTCTTAACTCTTCCTTAATTTGCATTGAATCCTTTTATTGTCGTGTTTATGGTCTGCAGTAACTCCCATCTGGTTATCTGCAACCATTTCGTATTTATTCCAACTTGGATTCTTGGCATGAAAATCATTGTGAACACTGATGAGGTGAGGCTAAACAGCCTGTGTTCATATGGGATTGCATGAAAGGCTTCTTCCGATTTAGCAGAGAAATATTTGTTTCTCTTCATTCGAGTTAGCAGTTCCACAGATCTCTTCTTCCTCAAGGGAGCATCTGATTTCGGGAAACTGTCAATATTCAGGTCACTTTTTGGTATCACCAGTGCTGGAACGTGGACATTCATTATTGTGCATATGCCTCCCCAGTTTTTCGGCAGTCTGATGTATGCCTTGGATCCACATGCCCAATAATGATCCATAATTACGGCAGTGCCATGAACCATTCCTGAAGCATCAAAAACTCGTCCACAGTTCTGATTCTCTCCCATTTTCCTTGTGCCATTATTCCTGAAGCAGAATTTTGGGCTTTCCAGTGGCACTATCTGCAAGGGTCCCCCTCTGTCTTTGACCCATGTCAAAGGTTTGCAAGCTTTGGCCATAATGGCTTGCATCCGTTTTGCACTATGTTGATGGTGGGCTCGTAGTGACCGAACACCATCCATGCTCGGCATATCACTACTCCTTTCTCCCATCCGTCTGGTGAAAGCACTGTTCCCAAAATTTGCATTTGGCCTCTGTTCTTCCATCTAGGAGCTTCTTTTGGAATTTTTCCTTGGACATTTAGCTTCTGGTTCACTTCGCTTCTGATTTCTGCTCCTTTAACTCCACGCTTCTCATATCGGATCACAATGTGTTTCGTCTTTCCATTGTTTCTTGTCTTTATGTCCTAGACTTCGTCGTCTTCATTTGGATCAGTTGCTCCAGTTGCCCATTTCAATGAGGCATCACTACCCATGAACTGGCCTCTGGTCTTGCACATTGCTACGTGTGACAAACAGTGTGCTGTCTGAACATCTATTTCTACAGTTACGAAGATCTTGGACTTTCCCATGGTATATGGTAGCAGTGCGCAAACAAAGCATTCCCCTTCTGAACTTCGTCTTCCAACGTCTTTCATGTGCTGGTACCAAATGTTATTTCCCAAATGTGCTGTGCTATCCAGGTAGTCGTTTAGTTCATTGTCATCTCCATGCATGCTTCTCTTGATTCTTAAGGTTTTCAAAGCGCTTTGAAACACATTGTGTATAGGCGCTATATAAATAAACTATCATATCATATCATGTAGTTTGCTATCACTACATCCCTGAATGCATCTGTATGGCTTTTTCTTGCTGGAGGATTCTCAGGTATCCCGGTCCATGGTGCCGGCTTCCTCATCTGCGCCATTTGAGTGGACAAAAGTCTGGCAGCTCTTTCCTGGTCCTCGTACGACTTTTTCTTTTGGGCTCGAAATGTCGAAATCCATTCTGGCATTGGTCTGGTATATGGTTGTACAGTGGAACTTGTGCTTGTCCCTTTCACTGGAACATATATGTTTGTCACTGTTGTCTCTGTGGGTTTCTTCTTCAGCTCTTTTAGACTTTACACTATGGGCCTCATTACGACCCTGGCACTCCTGTAATGAAGGGGGTCAATGCGGGACCGGCCCCCTTCAATACGGGAGCGCCGATTACAAGCTTCCTTTTGCGGAACCCAGATCAGACGCCTAGTAAAACCAGGCGTCCTTTCCGGGTTCCGCGAGGGGAAGAGGGAGTTAATAACGGGCCAGTTGAAATCTGCCCGTTATTACCTCCCTCCCCATTCCCATTGAGCCCTATGGGGGCTCAAATGGGAATGGGGAATAGTTCCTGCAAGGAGGAATTACCGGGTCCTCCTATGTCGGAATGACCCGGTTATTCCTCATTGCAGGAACCCGTTAATGGAGCCCGGTTTGGAGGCAGCCATGGAGCTAATAGCTCATTGGCTGCCTCCAAACTCGTAATGAGGCCCAGTGACTAGATGAAAGAGGACATTGTGAGGCAACCTGCTGTCTTCTAGTGACAGGCATATCCGTCCTGTCTTGCTGAGTTTCGGGATTGTATGCTTTCTCTTCAATGCAAACAATGGCCCTCATTACAACTCAGGCGTTAAGGGTTAAAGCCACCGTTAACCCTTAACGCCTGATTCTGATTTTAACGCCTGCTTTTAGCAGGCGTTAAAATCCATGGCGCTAACCCGCCATGGTGCTAATTACGCCGCCGTAAATTACGGCGGCGTAATTAGCGCCTTCCCCACTCCCATTATGCCCTATGGGGCAAAAATGGGAATGGGGAAGGGGAAATGGGGATTTACCGCCCCACTCACCTTGGAATGGGGCGGTAAATCCGCCATCCACCATGGTGTAAACAGAGTTTAAACCATGGTGGTAAAGTTGGTGCACTTAGCAGCAAGGTTGTAATGACCGCCAATGTCTGCACTGTCCGTTCGCGTGGAGTGCAACTAAGATCACAATGAGTCGGCTTAGATGTTCTGTATTCGCTGGATCTCGAAGAAACGTGAGTGTTTCTGTTGTTCTTCCGACAAGATTTGGACAGTCTTCGATTATATGAAAGAACAATGTGTTAACAAGCTAATTTATTTCCTTCTCTGTTTGAGACATTTGGTTTCTCCTCACTGTATTCAGGGAGTAAGAGGAATTGTTTGGCAATTACAGTAAGCAGTCTTCTTATTGTCTTTTCATTTTCAGGATCTTGAAGAAAGTCAGTGACACTGGTGAGCCTTATCACCAATGGAGGGTATGATTTTAGCACTAGATTAAAGTATGTTACCACATCTTTGGTGATGTCACTACTGTGGGACACCATAAGTAATTCCGAATAGGGTCTCGGTGTGGAATGAGTCTGGATACTGTATTTTCTCCCAATGTATGTGTCCTCGATCAAAATTTGGCATATTCCTTTTTATCAAGGCCTTAGGTATGCCTCAGTCCAATGTTTAAAGTTAACAGACTATTTTGTGGCTTATGTGTGCAATTCTCTTCTTCACCCTGTAACTAGGATGCACAGAGTGTCCGTTTTTATGTCCTTATCCCCTTTTTGCTTAGAGGAAGTATCCAATTTAAGCCATAATTTACAAACAGTTCTTTATCTTTGTCTGGCTGGTCATGCATCCTTTTTCTTCGTCATGGACCTCGTCTGCACTTGCTGCGGTTCTTCCCCGTCGCTTGTAGACTCCTCTCATTGGGTGCAGGCAGGGGGCCCTCTCCGATGTAGGGTTTGATATTGCACAGGAAAATCCAAGTTCTCCTGCCTTGTAGTTTCACTGTGGAAGGAGTGCAGTCCTTCACTGTGAAGGGACAATTGAAACTTGGCTAATCCCAATTTTTTCTTGTATGGTTCCTTAAAAGGACGGTGTCTCCAGGGAAAACGGATGGTACATAAAGTCGGTGAGCTATGTCAGTAGTAGTATCTCCTTCTGTGTTCTGTGCTGCCCTGCACCCCTTTCGTCGTAGCTGCAGCTGGTCTGAAATTACAGTCAGGCAAGATGTCATGCAGTTCAGGTAATTTTGCATTTCAGACCCTACATTTTCTCCTGTTAACTGGGCATCACATCTAGCTCTATCTCGGGGTGTCAGAGGAGTACACATTCTTCTTCCTGTGGCTATCTCGTGTGGCGTTACATGATGGTCAGAACCGGGTCGGTTCCTTAGTGCATACAGTGCCAAAGGAAGGCAGTGCAACCATCACTTTCTTAGAGTAAGCTTCAATTTAGCTATCCTTTCCTATAATTAGCCGTTGAGCTTCTCACAGATTGGGTTACCTTGTGGATGATACGCCGACGAGGACTTGTGCTTTATACCAAGCAGCAAGCTTATCTGTTTGAATATTGCATTAACAAAGTGAGGGTCATTATCTGATCTCATGGCCTCACAACACCCCCACCTGGGGAACACCTCTCTCACTTAAAATTTGGCCCGCACAGGTAGAGTTTGGGTGTGTACAAGAACCTGCCTCAATCCATCTGGAGAATGGACACAACACAACAATTAAGCATCTTTACCCGTTACATACTTGAATCATGTCGACGTAATCAATATGCAAATGCTGTAAAGGCCTATTTGGCCTTGGGATGATTCCTCTCATTACTTTTAATGTGTGCCCAGCTGTGAATGTTTGTCAAATTATACAGTTTACTATAAAAAATGCAACATGCTCGGTTAAATTCGGTATGAACCAGTCTTCTGCGAGTGTTGCTGCTAGAGTCTCTTTTGTCATGTGTGCCGGGTAATGCAACTGCTCCAGCACTATATTCAATAGGGCTACAGGCATCACCGTATTAGCAGTGCTGTCTTGTCGCCACAAGCTGTCAGAGGGGTTTAAAGAACAACCTCAACGTTTCCAAAGATTCTTCTCTTCCTGTGGTGCCTCCCCTTGGAGTTCCATTAACTGGGTTTGCCCAAGATTTTTATATCCTTCAGGTGTAGTTTGTGCAACCATCATCCTTTCATTGATAGGGATGACTTCCACATCCATGATCATCTCACTTTTGGATGCCATATGCTTGGCCTCCGTGTCTGCTGCGTGATTTCCGCGTGAGATAAAATCTGTCCCCTTCATGTGGGTGGCGCATTTCACGACCGCTATGCCCACTGGGAGCTGTAGTGGCTTGATCAGCCTGTCCAATAAGGCTGCGTGCTGCACCGGTGTGCCGTCTGCTCGGAGGTAGCCCCTCCTTTTCCAGCACGCTAAGCCTGCGTGCACTGTCGACGTCACATAGGCGGAGTCACTGTACACCATCACTTCCTGGTCTGCGTTATTCTCAAGGGCGAGTATCAACGGCAATAATTCTGCAGCCTGTGCTGAATAATGAGATGGTATTTGAGCGCTAATAAGTACTCTGAATTCTCCATTTGCTGTGTGCTTTATCACAGCAACGTCTGTATATCTTTGTCCGTCACTTTGATCGATCCTCGAAGAAACATCAATAAAGATGATCTCTCCTTTTGCCAAGGCATTTTCTTTTACCCTGGGAATTTCGTCATAGAATTCTTCATAGTTTGCACAGTCATGTATTGTCTCTCCTTCAGTGACTGGCTCTGCCATAAACGCAGCTGGGTACACTGTTTTACATCTGACTACCATAATCAATGGATTTGATATGATCACTTCATAAGGAGAAGCTCTCTAAGATGTCAATGTGCTCTTTGGTTTCTCTAGAATGGCATATAGTGAGTGCTCGACGTACAATGTCATGGAGCATCCCATCACAATGGTTGTAGCGTTTTCTATGGTGAACGCTGCAGCAGCTACACTTTGTTCACACGGGAAATGACCTCTCATTACTGGGTCCACATTTCCACTATAGTATGCCAGGGGCTTGTACCCCATTGTGGTTCTCTGTGTGAGTACAGCTGTCATAACGCTGACATTCGTGTGTGAAAACAGGTAAAATTCCTCTGCATAATTGGAAATCCCTAGAACTGGTGTTGTGCAAATGGCTTTTTTGAGTTCAGCAAATCCTTCCTCCATGGTCTCAGACCATCCAATCTTTTCTTTTGTTGCACAGGCCTAAAAAGCTCTGCATCTATGTTATCATGTGTGGCTGTGTGGCTTTGCCGTGTTCAGTATGGCTTCAGTCCTTTCTAGGGTCACTCTCTTTCCCTCATGTGAGATCAGCTGGCCTATATACAGCACTTCCTGTTGACAATATTGTAGCTTCTCTTTGTCAACCTTATTTTCTTTCTCAGCTAGTATAATCAATAGCTGAACAGAATTGTGCCTACATTGCTCCTCTGTCGTGCTGCAGATCAAGATGTCATCCACATATTGCAGGACAATACTTTTTAATGCAATATTGCTTAAGTCCATCTGCAGGACTCTGTTGAAAATAGGCAGAGACTCACAGTACCCCTGGGCCTTGTGCTTTCTCAGACACATCTGTCTGAACGTGAATTATGTCAGATCTTGTGAGTCACAGTGCAACGAGATTGAGAAAAATACATGTTTCAAGTCAATCACCGTGAAATATTTGCTTCAACAGGTATATTACATAGGATTGTAGCCGGGTTGGGAACTAAAGGGAACTCGGCCTCAACAATATCATTTATTGGGTGTAAATCCTGGATTAGCCTCCAAGACCCTCCCATTGATTTCTTGATTGGATAAACTGCAGTATTGCATGAAGACTCTGACGTCACCAAGATGCCTTGCTCCATCAAAGACGAAATTGTCTTAAAAATTCCTTCATCTGCCTCTCTGGACATAGGACATTGGCGTGCTCTTGGGAGAATTGCTCCTGGTTTTAGCTTAATTTTCACTTCTGCAACCCCTTTCAATAGGCCTACATCATAGGGGCCTGTGGTCCACACTGAGACAGGCACCTGGGCCATGTCGCCATCCAAATATTCAGGACGGTTTTGTGTCAACATCATTCTTTGTGACACTTCCCCTTTGATCATTCTCACCCAAAAGGTGAGACTCACTTCCACCATGGTCTCTCCCATATCTGCTTGTTCTTCAAACAGATCGTCATCTGTGACATAAGTCAAACGATATCCTCCTTCAATGGCGATCACTGCGCACCATTGTCGGCCTTCGACGTCATAACCGTCAATCAAGGCCTCTCTCCCTCGTACTGCAGCTGTGTGTAACATCAAGGGAAATACATGTCCCTTCTCCTCATGCATGGGTATTCTTGGTCTAAATAGGAACTCGTCTGGGGTTCTCATGGTTCTGTCTGCAAGGCTGGGCAGCCCTGCCATTAATATGCGCATACCATATACGAATATTTATGGCTCTAGTGGTATAGCCCTGATAGCTGTGTGTCCTGCGTATGCTCTGATAATTTCATATACATTTGAATAGTGCATTCCTGGAGTTGAACATACTATGCCCTCCTCCGTGAATGAGATTGTCATGTTTAACTTTGTCATTAAATCTCTACCAAAATGTTTACTGGGGTCTGATGAGAATTTAGTAAAGGCACATTCATTTCACATTCTCCTATAGAGACTGGAAGTGCATTTGTGAAGGGAACACGACTTGTGGCTCCTGTGAAACTCTGAGTATTTATGGCCTCGCCGGACAAGGAAAACTTGCCTTCAGGTATACACGAGCGTGTTGCACCCGTGTCAACTAAGAAGGAATTATCTTTATCCCCTATAACAACATTTACCCTAGGTACCCGGTGAGGGTCTGGTGTCACTGATAGGATAGAACACATCAGGTTTCCCAGTGAGCTGTCCTAGTCCATATACAAATTTGGCCCACTGTGTACTGGTGGAATTCCCCTGTTCCCAGTGTTACTCCTCATTCCAGGGCTTGTGGTATGCCCTGAGCTCGTTGTTTGCAACAATTGTAGCTGTGACTGTTGGGACTGCCCTTGTGGAAAACTCACTACATTTTGGGGCTGTGGGTTTTGCTGAGCTCCTGGTGTTTGCTGTTGGACCATGTGATTCTGTGCAACTCCCTGCTGTAAAACGGTAGGTGGATTCACAGTACCTGCTCCCATACATTGGCCGTTTTGCATCATGCCTTGGTTTCTGCATGTGCGCGCTAAATGCCCTGTCATCCCATACAAACAACATACTGGCGGTGGTCGGTATATTTGCCCATTTGACATATCCTGATTGCCATTTTGCATATTTTGGAAACCTCCTTGGTTACTCTGAAAGCCTCCCTGATTACTCTGCCAAACTCTTTGCCTAAATCCTCTTCCCTATGGCTAAAACCCTGTATTGTCCTGATTATTCTGCTGTGGATTAGTCACCTGTTGCATGCTCGATTGGGCTGCGCTGGTTATCATGGCTCCCTCAAGAGCATACTGTGACAATTTCTTCTGCACCAATTTCGCTTCCTCACCCTTTCGTGCAGCTTCCTTTTTGCGATTCTTTTCTTGCAGCAGTCTGCAATAATGTGCGATGGTCAGCTGTATTTCTGCCCAAGGTTTAGCATCAATTCCTACCAATTTCTTGAGCTGTTTCTGTACGGCTTTGGCAGCCCTTGGCACAATACATGGTAGAACACAGGTATAGATTTCATCCAAGATTCATGAGTCTCAAGTACCTAAGAGTCTTGAAAATGATGGGTGTAAATTAAGGGATCCTCAGACTCCTTCATTTTTTATGTCATTGTAGCTCCCATGTCAGAAGTGTCTGGATATAGCACTCATAGCGCTTTCCATACTGCGGCTCTACAATTGTTAAATGGAGCTCTGTCATGCACAGTATTAAGTGTGGTTACACCAGGGTAGCCTGCTTGTGTCCACACATCGTCTGCTCTCTCACCAAGTATGGCGATTAGGAGTCCCTTAATATCCCCTATAGCTAACGTGTTTCCTCCTGTCATTTTTTATAACTCGTGTATCCACTTTACGGCTCCCGATGTCAGCATTGGAAGCTTGTTTTTCAAGTTTTCTCGATCCATGTGTGGCCATGGAATATATTGTGGTCTTACTCCCCCCTTCTCGAATAGTGGAAATTGGGATGCATAGCTCTCTCTCTCTTGATGGGGAGCAGGTGCAAGTGGATCTAGGTTACCTGGCCGAAGCCCCGCCCACCTGGTCCCTTCCTGCCTGCCACTCTTTTTCACCACTTAGCAAGCCCCGCCCAATTGGTGCCTTCCTGCTTGCCGCTCTTTTTCACCACTTAGCAAGCCCCGCCCACATGGTGCCTTCCTGCTTCCTGCTCTTTTTCACCACTTAGCAAGCCACGCCACCTGGTGCCTTCCTGCTTGCCGCTCTGTTTCCCTACTTAAGGAGCCCTCCAGCTTCTTTTCCTTTGCTGATGGGGAGCAGGTGCAAGTGGATCTAGGTCACCTGGCCTAAGCCCCACCTACCTGGTACCTTCCTGCCTGCTGCTCTTTTTCACCACTTTGCAAGCCCCGCCCACCTAGTGCCTTCCTTCACCATCACTGTCTTGTGGCCAATGCTAGATTTGACTTTTATGGACTTCATTCATTCACGATGCGTCACTCTTTCTCAACTCTCATGCTGGACTTCCTTTGCATCTTGTACTCATGGTGGCCCTGAATCATGCTGTTCCCATCTTCATCTTGTATCCTGGCTTGCAACATTATGTGTTACTAATTACTTCTGCAATTGTATTCGCTCTCCACTCTTGCTTCTCCACTCTTTTTGACTGCTTACTCTCTTTTGTCTCCTCCTTTCCCTTCTTCCTTTTCCTATCTCCTCCCCTTTCTTACTTCTATGCACTTACTCTATCAGAATTGTCCCTGGACCTAATATGATAGCAACCTCGTCTGTTTCCTCCGCCCTCCCATTACTGTTTTTTTCCTCCCCAACACGCCTCCAGCACTATCTGAAATGTCGTCAGGCCTAGTATGATAGTCGCTTGTTTTGTTCCTCCCCTCTCTTTCTGCAACCCTCTCCCTCACCTTTTGTTTTTCTCCAGCTCTACCAGAAATGTCGTCAGGCCTAGTACGGTAGTCGCCTGTCTGTTTCCATTTCTTTCCCACTCTCCCCCTCCCTTCCTTATCTATGTCTTAGCTCGTGCACTATCTGAAATGTCGTCAGGCCGAGTATGATAGTTAATTTCACATCCTTACTGTTCATGCCCTGTAAGAATGTGGTTGTATTTTCCCTTGTTCCCTCCCTTGCCTTGAAGCACTTTGAAACACATTGTGTATAGGCGCTATATAAATAAACGATCATATCTCTTCTCTCATTTTACTCCTGTCTATTGCAGGGGTAATATTCCTGCATCGCCGTCTGCCTGGCAATGTCCTGAGCCTGTCCACATAGGGCGGTGATGACACCCCCCTCTGACCGTGAGATACTTCTTTGTGTCGGTCTGACTGTGTGGCTGACTATGATGCCCTGGGTGCAGACTCGCTAGTGTCTGACCATCTTATTCCTTTTTCCCTTGGGAGTTGTCTTTCGCTCTGTCTCTCTTCCTCCTTTTCCTCGCGCTCCTCCCTTTCTGAGTCAGACATTGTCTGTGCCCAACTAGTGCCACTTTTCATGTCTTCTTTGTTCCTACTTATTTCTAGTCTATCCAGGGATAGTTCTCTATTCCAACTACTTCGGGAGACATCCTCAGTATCATACAGCTGAGTGCTCTCCAGGAGCTTGTCTTCACCCTCCCTTTGGGGTATTTGTTCTAGTCCCATTTAATCATATATTCTATCGATTGTTTCTCCGATGCTTCTGGTGTCGAAGTCATCTTCCATATTCGCCCTAGACGTGCCTGGTACTGAATCATACACAGGAAAGAATTCTTCTATATCTTCCCAATCTACTACAGGATCAGGTTTTTTAACCTCTCTCCCCAGATATTCAAGATCGTGCTCTCTGCCTTCGCTTACCTTCTACATCGTCATCGAATTCTCTGCACTTCCTCGCCTCTTCTCTGATCCTATCTTCTTCCTTTTTCTTTTCATTTCTTCGCTCATCTGCCCTTCGGATTTCCTCATCTCTTCGTCTCTTTATCCTTTTCTCTCATATTCTTTGCTCTTCCTCTGACCTTTGCTGCTTCTGTCTGTCTTGATCATTGGCTGCTCTCTGTTTGCGATCAAGCTGTTTTCCTTGCTCTTCGCGATATAGCTGTTCTCGCCTTTGTCTATCCTTTTTCCTTGTTCTCTCGCCTCTCAATTCCTTCTCGTTCTCCTTTCTCTGTATATTGTCTAATCTCTCTTTTTGTTTCGCATCATGAAGGCCTTTACCATCAAGTTTCAATAAAATTTGCCCTCCCATCCATTTGTTCTTGGCGAATGCTATCTCATCAGTTCTATCTTTGTTTCCCTTCCATCTTTTCCCTTCTCTCTCTTTATCGAGAGCTGTACTTGTCTGTGGCTGGTCCCCTCTTTCATCCTCATGTCTCTCCTTGTCCCTTGGGACCGTGGAGGCGATATTCTTATCCTTTACTCTCCCTTGATTTTTGTCACTACTTTGCGTAGGTGACTCATATGCCGGGTTACTATACCCTGTAACTGCTTTAAGTTCTCTCAGCGGGTATATCCCCTCATTTTTGTTCTCTTCAACCTTCGTTTCGGATGGAGCAGGTGGCGCAGTAGGCGTCTCACCCCCTCTGTGCATACATTAAGTATCCAATCTGTTGGCAGCTCCTCTTCCTTTCCCTGTTCATACATTTTCCAAAGTTCGAGAACAGCGAGGCGTTTGTCTAACTTTTTACCCATGTATGTGGCATGCAAATATGTCATCATGTGTTGCAAGACAGCTTTAGATAAGGACCCCCCCTTGTGGCCATGGCATAAACATTTTGTGGGCGGTTCCTTTTACCCACTCTGTACTGTATTTTTTCAGCTTAGTGGCATGTTTCAGCAACTGTTTGCATAGGTGTGCTAATGGAGTTATGTCTTCCATGCTTAAATCTATTCGCTTTCTCCTTATATAATACTTACCAACGCTTCATGTGACTTAAACAACTTCCAACAATATGAGCGAGCACCAAACACTGCAAGCTTCAATCCAGATTTTTTCACAAAATGTTATATTTTCTATTTAATTCAAAAACATCAATTTGCATGGAATATTACGTCAGCTATTCAATCGCGTAAAATTTAAATCCGTTTTCTCAAGAACATTTTTTTGAATTGTGATGCCACAACAAACAACATGTAAGACAGACTTTTAACAGACTAGACAAACACCAGCTGGTCACAGGTATCTCTGCCTGCAATCATTACCCCTTCATGGAGTTTAAACGTACCCCTTTCACAGAGTCTTTAATCGATGTGGTAGTCTATTTGTCCCCATTATGTGGGTCTCTGGATACACGTTTCTTCTAGCCGCTTATATTAAAAGCGTAGGAATAAGGCAAAAATTCTTACTTCTCGGGTGTCCCCCCGGTAACCACTCTCGTCTTGGGTGTCCTCCTCTGTAACCTCTCTTTTGTTTATTTATCCTCGAGTCATTATCCCCTTATAAATATATTCGTCTCGACTTCTAGCTGTGTTTTGTTTTCCCACCTCCCTCCATTACCTTTTCCCTTTACTTGTTCTAAAGCATGCACTTTTGCCAAAACACTCAGTTTCTTTCACTCACCGTTCTCATTGTTCCTCTCTGGACCCTCGGGATCACCGCCTTTGTTACCGCCTTCTTTGGCTTTTCGCTCGCTCAACTGCCCGCAGGAATGGGAAGGGGTTAGGTGGGTAACACGTGTTCCTTCAGACTCTGGTCTGCAGACTTCTTTTACACTACCACTGTCTACTGGGAACTTCATGGTCTACTCAGCCGAATGGCAAAGGACTTGTGATATTGCCGAAGACCTAGAGTTACTTTATGTCGATGGTCAACGGGTGGCTTCTTCTAGTCAATAATCAATATTCGATAACCATCAATCTCATCTCTGCTACCAAGTGTACTCCATAGACCCCCAGCTGGCCCATAGAGTCGAGGTTCGCTCAGAAGTACTTTAAGACGAGATAGCTGCACCCATGAGATGGATCGGGGTGCAGATTTATTACTCCAACAACAATCAATAAGGCCAACTCAATGGTTTGGCAAAGGGAGTCCGTTTAATGACAAGTACAAAAAACAGGGAGTTATGGATTTCAGCAGTGATACGATCATCCTTCTCGCTTCAACTCCAACGAACTTCATACAAGTTGTAACATTTATAATCAAAACTTGTCGTAATTGATGTGTAACACTCAAAAGTTAACATGCAATTCTATTGGTTAGGAAAAGGTAACTTCAAACATGACTACTGTAGACGTCACTAAAAGTACACCGTCTCATTGGTTCTGCTAACTATAGGACCCTAGATTATTTGGTCCATTGTGATTGGGTTGGCACCAACCCCATGCATAATTTTCTACTTTGCTTAGCAGCACGCAGAATGGCTGGCCAGGTGCGAGGTGCCCCTTAGTTATCCGGCCTTCCTCCAGCCCTTGTTACAATCAGTCATAACTTTAATAGCCATGTGTCAATTAGTACATTGTGGTTGACCTCGAAAGTACATCTTCTGTCTGGAAAAGTTCTGATATCTCTGCTTGGTCTGGTGTGAAGCGTAGGTGTGAACCCCCGCTTCTACTTGCTCAGCTGGTCACATGCTTCCCACACCGTGAATTTGTCTTGTTTCTCTTAATTTGTGTACTTGATTCTTATTTAGCCCACCACCTGCCTACGTCTTCTTATCTTGACCTTTCAGAGGCAGGATATTCTCTTCTTAGTTTCAATTAAATGTAGCAATGTAGCTACAGTTCATGGCTTCTATTGGTATGACCTTGGCTTCCCTGGCATGAGTTGCATCTGCCAAGTTTTGATTCAGCTGTCTCTCCTCGTGTTGCTAGAATATGAATCTTCTTGTGTTTGGCCTTTAGTAACCTGAGTTGGTTATGCTTTTGTGCAAAGTAGAAATATACTTATAATAAGGTGCTTCATTTGAGGAAGATTATGTATAATGGCGCTTGCCGCACTACTCTTCTACCAAGCATAGCAAGCCGCACTGTTCTCTTAGCTTTCTTGCATTTCCAAGCATATCTACAGGTGTAAACTAGTTGAATGTCTTCATCTTGCTTACAGCTTGAACTTCTTTGTATTTCAACATCGTTGTCCCCCTTGAGGTTCAAGATATCTTTATCCATGGCGTTTTGTCTCTGTGTGTCATTCTTTTGTTGACATTTCTTCTATCTGTAAGTCTGTACGGGTCCTCGTGACGTCACTTTTAGTCTTCTTTTATGGCCTTTTTTGTTTCTTCCGGGACAGTACTTAGGCAATCTTCATTTTGTTTCATTTGCTGGTAGGGTTTCCTCAATGGATACCTTAATGTCCATGATTTCCTGGGTACCAATACTTCAATAGGTGTTGCTCTTCTAATAGGCACTGGACAGAGCCCTACTGCAGTTCTCTGCTGGTTTATTTGCTCATCATACGTCACATATTTTGGTGTGAACATTCCTGGAACTTCAAAATGGGTGACTGGAGTGCAGGCTTTATTTGAGACCTCCTCTACAGTTGTTAATGGCTGCTGTAATTTCCCTTAGAAGGTCAGGGGAAATAGTTTTCGTGATTGCTACCGGGATAGGGTCGGAGGGGTTGAATTGAAAATCTGCAAAACGTAATGCTGATTCGCTTCATTTGGGCTGGTAGTGGATTAGCCTTTGCCACTACCCTATTAAAGGTTGAACTCTTATTTTGAATTGGTTCCAAATAGAACCACAACTAAATAATACTGGGGGATGGTACCACAAACCTGATTACCACCACCCATTGCAAACCCATCCGTTTTTTTGCATGTTTGCAGAATCTGATGATGTACGTCTTATTAAAATTAATCACCAGCTCATTTCTTTGTGAATAATCTTTCACTACATTTATTAAGCATTGCAACCCCACCTGAGTCTTGTCCAGTAAGATTACATCATCAGCATATGTGACAGGTAGTATGAGGATTTGTGGGAGGGGGGCAAAACTTTGCTATTGTAACAAATCCCAAAGTATGATAGGTATAGATTGAACAGGAATGGAGCCAGCACCCATCCCTGTCTCAACACTCTATGGGCCTCATTACGGGTTTGGAGGCAGCCATGGTGCTATTAACACCATGGCTGCCTCCATTACCGGGTTCCTGCAATGGGGACTTACCGGGTCATTCCAACATAGGAGGACCCGGTAAGTCCTCCTTGCAGGAACCATTCCCCATTCCCATTTGAGCCCCCATAGGACTCAATGGGAATGGGGAGGGAGGTAACAACGGGCACATTACAAGTGTCCCGTTGTTACCTCCCTCTTCCACTCGCGGGACCCGGAAAAGACGTCTGATCCGAGTACCTCAAAGGGAACCTCGTAATCAGCCCTGACGGAATGAAGGGGGCCGGTCCCGTACCGGCCCCCTTCATTCCGTCAGCGCCAGGGTCGTAATGAGGCCCTACGTGTTTAAAAATGCCCTTTTCCACTCCATGCCTTTTCAATCTAACCTGTAACGTGCATCCCTCATGATGGTACACCAGAATCGATAGTAAATTGGGGAGTAACTGACACTCCATGAACATTTTCTAATGTAATGTAATGTGAATACATTTATTGAGCATTAACCAAGGCCAAAAGACATCTGGGTGCTAGCCACTAAGCAAGAAAAACTTACAAAGCCCAACCCTTCTAAACAGAAATGTTTTAAGAGCTCTAAAGAAGCGCAAATGATCCGAGATCTCTCTCAGGAAAGCTGAAAGGGAGTTCCACAGTGTCGGGGCCAAAACCAAGAAGAAGCTTCCTCCAGCTCGATATTTGCAGAAGTGACAGACCTCCAACAATTTATCAGAGGCTGATCTCAGAGGTCGTCTGGGAAAGTAGCGAGTCAATTTGGACTGAACAAAAGAAGGCCCAGTGCAAAAAAGCCTGCTGTACAATGCCGATTGCCTTAAATTTAATACAACTTCTGACCGGAAGCCAATTGGAATTTGCCCAATAACAGCGAGGCACAGGTCTATCTTGGCCATTCATCGCCAGACGTGCAGCCTAATTTTGCAAGATTGCGATAATAGAGGCGTGACTACAGTGGCAGAAACCTGCAAAGGGACAAAAGGCAGTAACTTTCCAAGGAGGCTCAATTTAATGAAGCCTGTACTGCAAACTGCAGCAATCTGACCCTCTCTGGAACGATAGGTAAGGAGCTTAACCACTAAGCTCTTAACAGAAGGGCTAGGGCCAGGTCAAGGTCCCAACAATTCAGGCCAAAAATCAGAATGCCAAAAGGAATGAGCATTAGGCAGACCAACTACCATAATCTATGTTTTTCCGCCATTGAGCCTCAACCAGTTTTGAGACATCCATCGACCAATCTCAGTCAAACAAGATTTTGTTTGGAATGAGGGTCAGATACCGGGGCATTCAATTTAAAAATGTATTGCGTATCATTGGCGTAGGTATAAAAACGATGCAATCAGGTACGCAAGGGGCGCACATATACATTAAAAAGTAAAGAGGATAAAGATGACCTCTGCGTCAACCCACACAAAATTGGCATGGGTTGCACAGAAGCCTGATAACTTCTGTCTGCATTCAGTCTGCCAGAAAAGAGAAAGCCAGGCCAAAACTCGACCTGGCAGTCCTGCTTGTTCCAGATGCTGCAGAAGAATGTTGTTGTCGATAGTATCGAATGTCGCTGAGAGGTCAAGGAGAATCAAGACTCCGACCTCCCTGAGGTCTTGAAGCAGGACCAGATCATCCATGATCGATATCACAACCGATTCACTCCCCATAAGTGGCCAATAGCCAGACTGAAAAGGATGCAGCTGCCCATTTTCTTTCAGAAACCTAGAGAAAAATTACAGATAGCAATGGCTTCCATCAGTTTCATAATAACTGGCAGAAGGGAAGTATGGCGTTAGCTGGCCCATAATAACGAGTGGTTCACTGAATCATATCCTTGCGAATGATCAATAGCAGCCATTAATATTGGAGTAACTCCCGCCTCTCCTGCCTTCTCTAGTAAACACCTCAATATCAGCCCCATTTAATGATGTAGACAGTTGTCGTCGGACGCCCGTCTGATATCGTTGCAGCCTTCCTGTCGATATGGCCCATGCTTCCAAATCCCTTAAACCTAGTGCTGTGAAAATCTTATCATCCCAGTCTAAAAGTGGAATTGGATGATAATTTAATGGGTCAGTTCTATCTCCCTTCTTAAATATAGGTATAATAACCAATTGCTTCCAGGAAGGGGAAGTGGCTTTATGAGCAATTACAAATGAGATTAAGATTAACAGGATCTTTGCCCAAACTGATGAATTCCCTTTAAACAGAGCATTACTCCGGAGCCCATGAGTTCGACAAGTTCTTAATAGACTCTTCTATCTCATCTGTAGTGAATCTTAGTAACCATGGTTAATCTGGATTTGATTGAGGTCAATGAACTCAGGTTGTCTATATAGATTTTTCAAGTGGAGTTCTGTCACGCGGCGCGCGCCACTCGCCTGTTCTGGGGGTCGGGGTCCTCAGCTTCGGCGGTCTCCCTCCTGGAGATTGTATCCGCGTTGGCGCCTTTCTCTTCGGCGTACCGCGGTCCGGGCTCCCGGCTCCCTGGGCGCGGCCATGTTGAATGTCCTGCGCATGCGCGTAACGTCAGTATCCGACGTTTCGCGCATGCGCAGTGACAGCGGCTTGCGTTCCAAGCCTCACTTTGGTCCCAGGCTATAAATAGCCATTGCAGACTCGTAAACGACGCGTCTCAACGCGGTTGTTCCGTGTCTACGCTCCAGGAGCCCTACTTGCCTGAATTTCCGTTCTGCTCCTGTCCTGTTCCTGTTTCCACCTCATGCTAGCCCAGTGCTCCTTATCCTTGCCTTGTTCCTTTAGCCCTGCCCTGCCTAGTTATTCGCCCCTTTTGGGTTCCAGTCTGGTACTTGGTCTTTGGGGTAAGGTAGGTCCCTGCCTGGGTTCCTCTCTAGCCCCGCACCATTCCTTGGTTAGGAAGGGGTCCGGTCCTGGGGTGTTCGTTCTCTTCCCCTACTCTTCCTTTCCTCCTTGAAAGGTCTGCCTCCCCATTTTCTTTCTGCTGGTCTTGTGCCCTGCCGGTATCTGTGCCATTATTACCACCGAGGAATTACCGAAGATCTGTCCCTCGAACTGCTGGTACCGAAGTGGACTTCACCTGGCCTTCTCTGTCAGTGTTTACACTGTCCTGACGTCACGCAAATACAGAGAAGTGCTACCCGTGACGTTGGGAGCTGGTTCAGCTCAATCCTGTCATTTATTGTAGGAGGGTGTTGGGTCGGTTCCCCGCGTTGCTCTTTCATCTTTGCGAAGATCCATCGACAGACTGGCAGCCTCATCTCCTCGCTCCCCAGGAAGAAAAGGTAACCAGCGATCTCGTGACGCCTTTTATAACAGATTGAGACGCCTTTCCTCCAGCTCCGACATGGCAGACATGCAAGACCTACGTGAGGAAGTACGAGCCCTGCGTCTCGAGATGACCACCCTTCGCCAGGAGAATGACACTCTTCGGCAAGCAATGGGTCGAGGATTGAATATTGCTCCACTACCTGAGAATACTATGGCCCACACAACTCCTATGAAGTTCGATGGTGATCCACGTCGAGTGGCGGAGTTTTGTACCCATTGCCGGATTCATTTTCAGTTTCGATCTAGCCATTTCAATCAAGACAAAGCCAAGATAGGGTACATCCTTGGTAACTTGACCGGCAACGCTCTAGCTTGGGCTGCTCCCCTGGTTTCCGCCGATAGTCCCTTGTTGAGTGATTTTGCTGCTTTTGAAAAGGCCTTTCTGGATATCTTCAAACCACCCAACCTGGCTGCCGTGGCCCAGAACCAGCTGATGGAAATCAAACAGGGATCTGGTGACATCATTAACTACATTAGTCGGTTTCGGCAGCTTGCAACTGACTCCCAATGGCCCGAAATCACTCAGAAGACTTTATTCCGTCGTGGGTTACGAGACGAATACAAGGATGAATTGCTGCATATTTCTGAACCAGAAACCCTACCCGCATTGTTGGATCAGGTCCTCCGTATCGACCACCGACTGGCTGAAAGGAGAAGTGAACGTCGTCGAACGGAAAGATACCATCCGGGACTCTCAGTACACCCTTCGGGATCTACAACCCCAACTGACGCGGGTCCTGAGCCCATGCAACTGGGAGCTATTCGCGGACCATTATCTGAGGCTGAGAAGAAGAGAAGACGTCAACAAAACCTATGTCTGTATTGTGGAGGGACTGGACATTATTTAGGTACCTGTCCTCTACGTCCCTTGAAGAAATCGGAAAACTAACGGGCCCGCTGTGTGGTGAGAAGGCAGCGGTGGGCCGTTTTTCTGATTCAGACCTTCCTCCCATGCACTCGGTGCCCTTATTGGTCTTGGAAGTCGGTATTGCATGGCAAGGGAAATGCATTACGACCAGGGCTCTTCTGGACTGTGGAGCATCGGGCAATTACATTGATGCCTCGTTTGCAGTTTCCAATGGGATCCACCTGTATTGCAAGGAACATTCAGCAGTGGTTGAGGTAATCGACGGTACACCTTTGTCTTCGGGTCCTGTGTGCCAACATTCCGGTCAGTTATGGCTCTCAGTGGAAGAACATCTTGAACGGATTTCGTTGGATGTGATCAAGTCTCCCTCCTTCCCGGTAGTGCTCGGCTTGCCTTGGCTGCTTTACCACAATCCACAGGTCAATTGGACTTCCCGAACCATGGTCTTTTCTTCTGCACGTTGTTCTCAGGAATGTCGTCTTCGTGATACCCTTCCGGCAAAATCTGGTTTGGGGCTACCCACTCCTGGAAACACCTCTGTCCGCCTATGTGTTACTCAGTCCATACCTCAGGAATATGCTGAATTTCTCAAGGTATTTTCCAAACCAGAAGACATTCCATTGCCTCCTCACAGACAGTTCGACTGCTCCATTGATATTCTGCCTGATGCAGTCATTCCTCATGGCAAGGTCTATTCTTTGACGCAATTGGAAAAGGGTGTCCTGCAGGAGTACATCGAGGATTGCCTTGATAAGGGCTACATTGTACCATCTAAATCCCCCGCGGGATTTCCGCTTTTCTTCGTCAAAAAGAAAGAGGGTACTTTGCGCCCGTGTATTGATTATCGCCGGTTGAATGAAATCACGTGCAAGGACCGATACCCCCTGCCACTCATCCGGGACATCATTGAATCCTTGAAATCTGCTCGGATCTTCACCAAGTTGGATTTAAGAGGAGCCTACCACTTAGTGCGGATTAAGGATGGTGATGAGTGGAAGACGGCCTTCAAAACACCTTTTGGGCATTACGAGTATAGGGTAATGCCGTTTGGACTTTGCAATGCCCCGGCCGTCTTCCAACGGTTCATGGATGTTGTCTTTTCAGATCTTGTAGGAGTGTCAGTATGGGTATATCTGGACGACATCTTGATCTTTTCTTCTACTCGCAGGGCTCATGTTGAACATGTTCAGGAAGTCCTCCGTAGATTATCTGCCAATCATTTGTATGCCAAAGCTGAGAAATGCCAATTTCAGCTGGAAAGTGTGGAATTCCTAGGCTATGTAATCAGCAGCACAGGAGTTCGGATGGACCCCACGAAACTACAAGCCATACGGGAATGGAAACAGCCCCATGATGTTAAGTCACTGCAACGGTTCTTGGGCTTCGCTAATTTCTACCGCTGTTTCATTCCACAATTTTCTCACTTAACTGCCATGTTGACTCGTCTGACCAGCAACAAGATTCTTTTCTTTTGGGATTCTCAGGCCGAAGTGGCATTTCAGGAATTAAAAAAAGCCTTTATGTCAGCTCCTATTTTGAATCATCCGGATGACAAAGAACCATTCTTAGTAGAAACGGATGCCTCGGACTATGCAGTTGGTGCAGTCCTGTTGCAGCGTGATCCAGTTACAGAAATAGAACATCCTGTGGCCTACTATTCGCGGAAGCTGTCACCCAGCGAAAGAAACTACGCTGTGATCGAGAAGGAGCTTTTGGCCATAAAAGCAGCCTTCGAAGAGTGGCGACATCACTTGCTGGGTGGTAAATATCCAGTGGAAGTGCGCACAGACCACCGTAACCTTCAATTTTTACGTTCCTTGCAATGCAGAACCTCACGGCATGCACGTTGGGCCTTTTTCTTTTCTCAGTTCGATTTCGTGGTGACTTACATACCTTGCTCTCAGAACATAAAGGCCGATGCCCTGTCTCGATCTTTGGAGGACGACATAGACAGAGCCAAGACCAAGGAACCCTTGATTGCTTCGAAGCATTTTCTATCGATGTTGACTCCTCAGCTTCAGCAACTCTTAGACGCGACTCGGGCGGATCCCTCCAGATCCCTGGTGTTGCGACATTACGACATCTGTGAACGCGACGGATTGCTTTTCTTCAAGGATCGCCTGTACGTCCCCACTCTGAATCTTCAAAGGACTGTCCTACAGAATTGTCATGATTCCGTTGTCTGTGGTCATCGTGGGGTCAATACCACCCAAGAATTGGTTGCACGACAATTCTGGTGGCCAGGATGGGCCAAACAAGTTAAGCAATATGTGGATTCTTGCCCTGTTTGTGCTCAAGTGAAGGTTCCACGCAAGAAACCCCTTGGTCTACTGCGACCTACGTCTACGCCACCGTACCCATGGCATACTATTGCCACGGATTTCATTGTTGAGTTACCACCCTCTGGTGGCAATACGTGTATCATGGTGGTGGTGGATTGTTTTTCCAAGTTGGCTCACTTCATACCTTTTCCGATGCTGCCCACTGCCTCCCAGATGGCTCGACGTTTCTTACATGAGGTGTATCGTCTTCACGGCCTTCCTGAGAAGATTCTGTCGGATCGTGGTTCGCAGTTTGTTTCTTCTTTCTGGGATCAACTGTGTCGTCATTTGGACATTCAGCGCGCCCTGAGTTCCGGTTACCATCCCCAAACCAATGGGCAAACCGAGCGTACTAACCAATCCCTAGAACAGCACCTGCGATGTTACGCCAATGCCACTCAAGACAACTGGTCAGATTGGTTAGACACCGCGGAGGTGGCTTACAACAATGCTGTTCATTCTGCTACCGGACTCAGTCCCTTCGTTTGTTCTGTTGGTCTGCACCCCAAGCTGCTGCCTCTTCGTCCGATGCCTCCTAGTGCCGTTCCGTCGGCTGATGCCATGGTGGCTCTCATCCGCGATCAACATCGCCTGGCGGCCAGTACCTTGGCAGTGGCACAAGCACGTATGAAAGTTCAGGCCGATAAACGGCGGAGTCCTGAGCCCGACCTTCAGGTTGGCGATATGGTTTGGCTATCTTCCAAGAATCTGCCTGCTCGCAATTTGCCCGTGAAATTGGCTCCCCGCTTTTTTGGGCCCTTTCGCGTCCTTCAACCCATTTCCCCTGTTGCCTTTCGTTTGTCTTTGCCTCACTCTTGGCGGATTCATCCTGTTTTTCATGTCTCCCTTTTGAAACCCTGTGTGCCCGATGTTCTTGGCCGTCCATGTTCCCGTCCTGCCCCGGTGTTGGTCCAGGGGGTCCCTGAGTTTGAGGTAGAGGAGATTTGTGATTCGCGGATTAGGCGTGGGGTGCTCCGGTATTTGGTCAGTTGGAAAGGCTATCCGGCTTGTGACCGCACTTGGGAGCCTTGCTCCTTCGTGCATGCCCCGCGCTTAGTTCGGGACTTCTTCCGTCGCTATCCCTGGAAACCTGGTGCCCCGGGGTTGTCCGGGAGGGGGTATGGTGTCACGCGGCGCGCGCCACTCGCCTGTTCTGGGGGTCGGGGTCCTCAGCTTCGGCGGTCTCCCTCCTGGAGATTGTATCCGCGTTGGCGCCTTTCTCTTCGGCGTACCGCGGTCCGGGCTCCCGGCTCCCTGGGCGCGGCCATCTTGAATGTCCTGCGCATGCGCGGAATGTCAGTATCCGACGTTTCGCGCATGCGCAGTGACAGCGGCTTGCGTTCCAAGCCTCACTTTGGTCCCAGGCTATAAATAGCCATTGCAGACTCGGAAACGACGCGTCTCAACGCGGTTGTTCCGTGTCTACGCTCCAGGAGCCCTACTTGCCTGAATTTCCGTTCTGCTCCTGTCCTGTTCCTGTTTCCACCTCATGCTAGCCCAGTGCTCCTTATCCTTGCCTTGTTCCTTTAGCCCTGCCCTGCCTAGTTATTCGCCCCTTTTGGGTTCCAGTCTGGTACTTGGTCTTTGGGGTAAGGTAGGTCCCTGCCTGGGTTCCTCTCTAGCCCCGCACCATTCCTTGGTTAGGAAGGGGTCCGGTCCTGGGGTGTTCGTTCTCTTCCCCTACTCTTCCTTTCCTCCTTGAAAGGTCTGCCTCCCCATTTTCTTTCTGCTGGTCTTGTGCCCTGCCGGTATCTGTGCCATTATTACCACCGAGGAATTACCGAAGATCTCTCCCTCGAACTGCTGGTACCGAAGTGGACTTCACCTGGCCTTCTCTGTCAGTGTTTACACTGTCCTGACGTCACGCAAATACAGAGAAGTGCTACCCGTGACGTTGGGAGCTGGTTCAGCTCAATCCTGTCATTTATTGTAGGAGGGTGTTGGGTCGGTTCCCCGCGTTGCTCTTTCATCTTTGCGAAGATCCATCGACAGACTGGCAGCATCATCTCCTCGCTCCCCAGGAAGAAAAGGTAACCAGCGATCTTGTGACGCCTTTTATAACAAGTTCCCATGCTCCCTCTGCGATAGGGTTAGTCTGAGAAAGTGTTGGGGGTTTCAGCAATTAAATTCCCGGATATTCTGGGAATTATTCCTCATAATAATTTCCAGCATCTACTCCCCCTCAACCTGTAGTTGAGTATATGTATGACATTTGTTCCAGTATCTCTATATTACCTGTTTAGCTTTCTCATGGAAATCCACCTCAGGTGAATTCTGTCTCTTCAGTTCTCTAATGTCTGTTCTCAAAGCCTTTTTTTATTGCACCTCTTTATCAAAGGAGTGTGATACTATTTTATCTCCCCCTCCCATTGGATACATATTTTGAGTTAACCCATACATAGTAGCCTGGAAATCATCAATAATAAACATTTGCATTTTGTCCTCCAACGTGGACTTTAGAAAAAAACTCACACACCTTAGTGTTACATTTCTCCATATTACTGATTCTCCTAGTAATCGTGTTTCCTCCTCTGTTCACACTCAGATCTCTACAATGACTATCTATTCCTACTGACACCTCGATGGAGAACTTCGCTGTGAGTATATTATGATCACTTTCAGCAGGGTCAATCATTTTAAACTCTGCACATGCTTTGAAAAAATCTACAGACATTACAATAAAGTCAGTACATGAGCTCTTTTCTCCACTTCTCCACGTTTGTTTTGAAGGAATATTACTCAAAACTGAGCCATTTGCTACGGATAAGTCCCAAAGGTCAAACAATTCTCTCCACCCTGGGCTATCAAGAAATGTCAGTTTTCAACTTTTTTCTTGCATCACCAAGGATGAGAGGCCAAGCAACCGGTCTGGTAAACACTCAGCATCCATTAGTAACATGTGCTGGCCTTCCTCCTCCCCCAAATATGTTTCACAAACATCATCTAATTTTAACCAGAATACAGGCAAGCTGGACACTAAGGTGGTCCAATAAATATTGGCTAACCCTATCGATCTTGATATAGCCATATTTCCTAGGGATACCTTCACTGCCCACAAACCATATGTATCATTTGAGACAACTTCATGCCTTTTGATGATTGTGTTATTTATTGCAACAATAAGACCCCCTAATAAGCACCCCCTCCCAAACGTGGGGAAGCCAGTTGTTGGATCAGCATGTATCTGACTATATTAATGGACTTTGTAAAACACACCTCTTGTAGGAACACCGGTTCATACTCCAACAACTTCTTGGATTTCCCAGGTATCCCTAGAAAAACTATGATGACCCCTAGTGTTCCAGCTCAGCACAGCCACAGAATGGTTATTCCTAATATCTACTAAAGTCCCATCTCCATATTCCTCTGTTTATTTAGGCCCCCTGTTAGGGCCTGTGGGAGCCAAACCCAATCATCAACTTCCTTTTGACGTTTCCCAGTCTCAATATTCCTCACTTCCACCACCCTACGTCTCTTCGGGTTCGCCAAACAAGTGATCTTCATTGATTCTCAACACTTTTGGACCACATTTTTCTTATAGATACATCCTGTCCATATCGCCATCCCATTTGGGCACTATATTGTGGTGTTAAGTCATACTCCATCGCTCAGAGATAATCTATTTCAGACATAATCATATTGATATTCATTTTTGTCCCAAAATCTATCTGTACTATGTCAGTCCTGCTGTCATCTAGGAAGAACACCCTATCAATGTCTCTGGAGGTGAGGAATCTCAATTGGGAAATTTCATGAAACAATTTGATTATATTCGATTGATTCAGCGGAATTTCACCGTCCACTCATTCAATTAATTCTGAAAAGTATCTTTTTGGGAGATCAGGTGGCTGGGAATCCTGCTCCACGACAGGCGAATAAGACAGGCACTTTGAAAAATCAGGGCCTAAGCCCGTTTGTGTGCCTACAGCAATCGCAGCTCTATTTTCATAACCTCTCCTAGGCACTTTTAAACGTACTCCCTTTCTCCCATTCCAAAGGCTACCTTGAGATGCAATTTCCTTTAGCCAGACAGTATTTATTTGGGATTCTAGGCACACTGATGCATAAGTTAACTTCTCAGTTGAAGGCTCACACTGAGTTTCCATATTCTACCTTAGCATTGGGCTGGCCATCTCCTTTCTCTGATTTCTTAACCTGGGCGGTCTCTCAACAGCCATGCCCTAACTCTCATGGGCCAAGTCAATCACATTTCCCACAGTAAGATGCCCCATCTCCCTTTCTGCCACTTGAACATTATTCGGCACCCCTGATGGCCAATGTGGATGCTTGAGCCCTGAATTCACATCTCTCATTCAAAGCAGTAGTAGAGGATGATGAGGGTGTTTGATCACTGTTTGACTTGGTCGCAACTTGGGATCAGTCTTTTCCTGCCCCTGTACGTGTTCACTTACTACTCCCAACTCTTCTTTTCCCCACATGTCATCAGTCACTTTTTCCGAAAGCTGATGGGTTCTTAAAAATGTTCTTGATCCCATTTTATGGTTTTTGGGGTCTTTTTTCTTTCCCCTCCTTTTGGTGAATTTTGACCTCCCCGCGCCTCCTTGCGTGGGTATCTCTTTGGTGGGAATATGCACTATACTGCTGCTAGGTGGAGCCATCTTAGCTCCTTCTCCTTGCTTCAGAAGCTCTGCCAGTGCTCAAAGCCTTCATTGTGCCATCAATAGATTCCAGGCCAACATTTAGTACACTTAATTGGAGCCTATGTGCCATTAGTTCTAACTTGATGTTGTCATGCAAGATGGCAAAAGAACTTAAAACCGTATTTACTGCTGATATTTCTGGCGCTGTTAGCCTTATACGGTTATCAAGCTCTCGCAGCGTAGGGTGCAAACCCTGTTGTGGGGAAAGAAGGCCTTATACATTGACTCTGATTGGGGAACACTTTATACTCGTTAGGTGCTCTGTGAGGGAATATGGTAGCCCCTCCTTTCAAACTGTGCATTTAAATCGGCACCACCACTCCCCATATTATCTACACCTCGTACTAGCTGCATCTGTTCATGCTCCTACTGCAAATCCAATAAACTTTGATCACTGATAAAGTTGTGCCTCCCTCTGTTATTTGTATTCCTTTTCATCAGTGGTCTTAAATCCGTACTGGTACATCGACCTGGCATATCAAAGAAGTCCTCCATCTTCTTCTGTTAGGAAGAGGTTTCATGTGCCTTTTCATTGACAGATGTCCCCTTCTCCTTTGGCCGTGGGCCGGTTTCCACTAGCCGAATCGGAATATGACAATCAATATTCCTTTGGCAGCCTGCGGAAATCACCATCTCATTGCCTGTCTCAGCCTCATGATTAGTGATTACCAAAACCATCTCCCCTGACTGATCGATGTCAGGCGGGATCGTCTGTCATGTAGAATGGGCTCTCAATGGTTCCAGTGTGCATATCGCCCCCCTAGTTGCAGCAGTTCTCCTACACATTCCTCGCCCTCTTCCACGCCCCTGTAATCCAGTTCTCGGGGTGGCACTGGAGCACATGATGATTAACTTTGATTACCTGTTTTCCTGTCTGTTGCTTTTCCAGGTCAAAAGAAATAACCCTTTGCAATGTGGTTGAGCAGTCAGGCAGGCTGGACCCTGTCACCTCCTTAGGGGCACCTCCTGTACTTACACTGGCCAACTGATCACAGTCATAGGGCTTACCAGAGACCCAAGGGTCAGTTAACATCTCCACCCTCGGTTCTCCTTGACCCATAATGAGGATAGCTGCAGTTCCATCTTCTCCAAATCTGGTAACAGCCACTCCATTTACACCCTCGCCCCTGACTTGGTCATGAGATGTGTCGGTCTGGGCAGAGTTGCTGCGCAAATTGTATCCTCTCATGGTGGATTGAGCTGTTACACCATGTTGTGAGAACCAATGACTGCCACCGGGATCTAATTGGCCTCAAACTTGAAAAAGATTACTTAGATTGTGCCAAACTGCTTACTGCTCACGATAAGCTTGATACATCCAAAAAACGGAAAGACCGCCTTCATCACCGGCTCCGGCCCCGACCCTGACACCAACACTTTGCAACAATTTACATGCGCTTTGTGTGGCAGAAGTGCTTTTGAAGTAGTTCAAGGAGAGGCTTATCAGTTCCTACAGGTGGTGAATTAAAGAGACAGTAGCAGTCCACCTTAAGCAAATTAAGGGCTTTTCTCCACTAGAGCTTGTACTAAGGAGGAATATACACCTTCACCATCTGATCACACCGACACTTTTGCGTGACAGAAATGCTTTTGAAGTAGTTAAAAGAGGGGCTTGTCTGCTGTTCCTGGCAGTGGATTAAAGAGACAGCAGCAGTCTACCTTAAGCAATTTAATGGTTTTTGTCCACACAGGCGTGTTGGAATATGCACCTTCACCGTCTGAGCACATCAACACTTTTCAACAATTGGCGTATGCTTTGCGCAGCGGAAGTGATTTTGAAGTAGTTCCGGGAAGGGCTCTTAAGTTCTTCCTGGCAGTGAATTAAAGTGACAGCAGCAGTCCAGCTTAAGCAAGTTAAGGTTTTATATCCACACAAGCTTGTACAAAGCAGGAATATACACCTTCACCGTCTAAGCTCACCAACACTTTGCAACACTTATAACAATATAATTGTGAGGCCCAGGATCTGGTGGTAGAAAATAAATCTAAATGTAAGCCTTTGTCTGGATAAAACATGGTGATCTCTGGGATGCCATGTTTATAGGGGTCAAAAGCTATTGATGTTGTTCTTTTGTCAGCTTGGTTAATTGTGACCTTCTTGGTCATGGGCATTTGTGTATTCACTGGCTGAGGCTGAGTTTCTCCAATATGGGTACAGCCCAGTCAAAGCCTTTGTCTTCCCTGGGTAAAGCGTTGACACCTCCCATGAAGGCAGGAACTGCCAACCTGGGGCAAAGAGAGGTCCAGTGTTTCAAAGGCACGCTCTACCAGACACATTACATCACACTAGGGTGATCCTTAGCAAAGATCCTTTTGTATAGGCAGTCAAAGGAAAGGGGCATTATAGAGTACGCCAGGGGAGGACTTTCCATTTGGAGAATAATCCACCACCTTGGCTTTTCCTAGGCCTCCCTGTCCCCCTCCCCATTTCCTGCAGACAAAACATTCAGGATATGATATCACCAGGCAGAAGATTCTGAAAGAGCAGTCAAGACAGACCCCTTAGAAGAAAGTGACAGATCTATGTGATCACTGCGACCACACATAATTGTGACAGCAGAAAATGGCGACTTTTAAAAAATGTTTATTAAACCGCCTTTACACCACATAGATATACAGGGGAGACCCCCGCAACTCCCCCGATATTACTATAATATCCCATACCCCTCCACATATATATGTGGTGTAAAGGGGGTGTTTAAAAAAAAGTCAGCCATTTCGGCCGTCGCAATTGTGAGGGTGACATTTTGGCCCATTTCCAAGGTGACCAGTCCAGTGTGGCTACATACGGGGGGAACTTCCCCTTAGTAGATCCATTTTTTTACAGTTAAAGAAGGATTCATTTGGAAGTACAAACCAAGATCTCCAAGAAAGAGGAGAGTTCTTGCCCACCCAACCATCACAAAAGAATATTTGGGGAGACGTGCTGGCTGGAAAGGATCGATTGCAGCTAAAAGAATCCATACCCAGGACATGTTCACTGGAGGTGACAGAACTCTGTAAGTGCTCTTTAATATTTTCCTAGCTTGGAAGTGCATACAAAATGACTTACCTTGACCCTGGAAACCGTGAGCATGGTCCCCAGAACACAGAAGTCCAGACACAGCTCTAGACCCTGTTTTCAAGCCTTCCATTTTCAAGCTTGCGCGACCACTTTAAGACACTTTTTTAGCCACTGCAAGCACCCAGACCAGCCTCTGACACTTTCTGCTTTTTCAAGCCTTTAGCAAGCCATTGAGCCACTGACTCGACCTATCTCCCTGCCTGCCTGCTCTCCAGTGTTTCTGAGCCTATAGCAGTGAAGAAGTGCATTGCATCGCTGGACCTCGTCAAGCCGACTCAACCGATTCAAGATACCGACTTCAAGCATTACTGCTTGATTTCTTCACCTAATCTGAGCCTATCTCTGCTACAGGACTGCACTGCTTCATTCACCTTATCAAGCCAACTTGACTGTCTCCACTCCTGTGATCCAGTGGGAAACACCACCTCAAAACTTAACGCTGACTTGACCCATTGAAAGCAGCTAGTAGCCTTATTCGATACCGATAAACCCAAAAGTATGCATTTAAAGGAATTTGAAGTGGTTCTGTCCTGGCAAAAACTTAAAGGCCCTAGTTACTTGTAAGATTGCACTCTCTACTCTTTTAATGACATCTTGAGTTATCTAGACATAGCTGGGGAAGAATTGCTTGTGCACCCCTGTCTTGAAACCAAGGGTAAACGTTTTACTCCTAAATTCTGCATTGACTGTATTTCCCTATTTAACGGTGGGTTACAGTGTTTATGAATAGTTAGTTGGTGTTGTTAGCTTCATTAAAGTATTCTGTTTTCATATAACCTTGTTCGGACATTTACTTTGGTACCACAATACTATTGTTGTTTGTTCTTCATCTGCACTGGCCCACACCCTCCCTGAAGTATACAGCCTGCCCTCTGCCCATGTTATCAAAAGAAGGGATGAAGGTATACCTGTTGAGCTGTCCCTGTTTCACCTTTATGATTGGGCTCACTGCTGGTTTATTAGTAGTGTGTGGCTGAGTAGGAGTTGTATTCCCTACTCATCCGTTTACTCCTGCTGAGGAATAGTTGTTTTGTCACAAGAGGCCCTTTATGTAATCTCCCATGGAAGGGAATGGACTTATGTGAGTGTTCTTTTTTGTGTTAGACCGGAAGTGGTCTCAGCAAATTCCTGTTCAGAATGAGATGCAAAAGAACATGAGGTAATGGTGGCAGTGGAATCTCTATTTTGGAGGCACAAGTCCCCCTTGCAAAATGCCTGCCCCCCCTTCCCACTGAAACAGTGATCAGCAGGAGGCCTGGTGATCTGCAGGTGCATCATGCAGAAACTATGAGAAGCATCACGTTTTGATGAGTGCCTTTCTTATATACCCTAGTCAGTTGACATGCGACTGCAGTATGATCGTCCTGCCACAGCCCTTCCAGAATCCTTCCTCATTTCACATGTGATGTGGCTTTCCTTCAGAGCCCAATATGCTATATTTGCAATGGTACAAAGAGACTTTAGGGTGTGTCTCTACAGGAAAGGCAGACTGCATGCCCCAATCCTGGAACTTCTTATCTAGAGTCAACTCAATAGTTGTAAGTTATTGTGGCATAAATGTTCCCATTTCAAGTTAGAATATTTGATATTACATCACATTTTGTTCTCTAGAACTTCATGTCTGATTCCTCTTGATTCTAAGTGCTGTAATAGTTGTTATTACTATCATGTATAACACTATTTAATTTACCAACCGCATAATGACGAAGGGCTGATTCGGTCCTGCCGACATATAAACTTGGAAAGTGCAGGTGGACACATGTCGCCTGCATTTTTTTTTCAGTACAGCATAAAACATTAATACTATCACGTTTATAAGAAGCATTTACGAGAGCTGTGCCACGACCTATTCCTCCTGTTTCTAAGCACTTTCAAATAGGTGTCACAGTCATAAAAAATGTAACTTGCAGAATCAAGGCATCACCCAATGGTGATGGTTTCAACGTTTAAGGAGAAATACCTAAATGTTATATCATCAATAATTCCAAGAAATTGCTAAGAATAATGTCATAGTCTTAAATTATTGTTGCTTCAAGTCTGACTAATGTGATTCTTACCATCATGGATGCCCAAATAAAACATCACATCTCAAGCACTTTCTTTGCTTTAATATTATATTAACGAATCTCTTATTTTTATACTGGCACACCTGAAGCTGAATGAGACTGGGCTATTGGGAGACATACCAATATATACATTGTTTTTGCGTGTATAATTGAAAGTCTCAAAGCGGCGGTTCTTGGTAGTAGCTGCCAGCATGGCATTGCAGTGCAGCTTTTGATGCAGTATGCATAGTGCCCGTCCAGAAGAAGCAAGCGAAGGTCTAAAGCTGCAAGACCATGGGCTGCAAGTGTTAATGGATAGCAGGGCCACACCGTCACTGCAGTTGGGCGGCGAGCGAGTGTCATGCAGTACAAGCAAAAACTAAGAGCTAAGACATTTTGGCGAAGCCATTTGCTAAGTTATGGTGGTGGAAGTTTGGCATTTCTCTTTTCCCAAACTTACCCAGACTCACCAAGATGTACCCAGGCCCGGTGCCCTGAGTCAGGTTTTTGCATCTGGTGTTGTGGGCCACACATTGCACTCCTTGCACTTGAGATAGGGAGAGAATCCTGTGGGGGTGGGTTGGCTGTTCTCACAGTGCTCTCCACTGTTAGGGAGAATTTTCATTCTTGTGCTAATTCCCTCCCACCTTAGAGACTCTCAGCTCTTTTGCTGGATTTAGGACATTTTAATTTTAACTCCTGAGTTAGTGGGATCTTTTCTCACTCTCTCATGTATGTTTTCCTGCTTTGGATGTTGTGTTTTCACTGTTTTTGGAGTCTGACAAACTCCATAGGCATCTCCTTTTTGTATGGTGACGCACATCACCTTCAGTGCAATGTCACTGAGAAATCCTTTGGATTTCTCTTAAGGTTTAAATACCTTTTCTTGGATGTACTACTGTTCCCAAGAATAGGAAGATGAAATTAATCTTACTTACTTTTTCTCTTTATTGGTCCAGCACACACCACCTTATGTGGAGTGCTGGGGGGTTACTTAGTAACCCCTTATCCTACTTTTTCATGTAACATTTTGTGTTACCCTCACTACTTTAAATGGCTGGTGGCAGTGGTTTAATTTTTACTACCATTGTACTTTTCTACCGCAGGCTGAAACCGTAGCTGCAGTACAGCACCCATGGATGTCCATTTTGTCAAAATGGCCCAGTCTTCTTTTTTCGCCATTTTCTGTTTGTGACGTCTTTCTTGGATTTTACTCTGTGCGTTGAGACAGATTTGAGCCCTTTGTGTTTTACCTTTGGTGGGCTTCAGCCCTGAAGCCTGCCCCTGGCTTTGGGTTGTCTGGAAGGGCAGGAAGTGAGGGAGGTTTCCGAAAACTCCCTTGTCCTTTGTCCACAGGAGTGCCTGTATGAAACCAGTCCTGATTAGCCGGCTGTCTGTCCTGAGAGGACAGCCACCCTGCTGTGTGATTGACAGCCTAGGCTGTGAATGGATGGGAAACTTGCTTAAAAGGCAAGGGTTTTGGGACTAGAGGCAGTGTCGACCACTCTAAACATCCGAAGCAGAAATCATGAAGAGAAGCCCGCTGCAACCTACTGGACCTCGAAGTACAGGTGAAGCCCTGCTGCTGTACTGACCTCCTTTTTTGAATCGACAGAGAAGCTCCAGAAGGGATGACATCTTCCCTTGTGTCAGCGGGACCAACTAACCCCGAGACAAACTCCACTTTGGCGCAATCCCGGACTTGCTGTGCCTCTCCATTGCTGCAGAAGCCCAATGCCAGGGGTCAGGTGTCCATAGTCGAGCGCAATGTCTGTCACAGAACAAATCTGATCAAAAGATACAAGAACCTCTAAGGACACTAAAAAAGCAGGAACTCCCTCACCATGGTCCCCTCACCAGAGTCGAGGAGAGAGGAAGCAAGGAAAGTCCAACCAGAGATTTGTTCTGCATCATTGCTGTTTGCAAAGCGCTGAAACCGCAAAGTGCTGCTGAATTGAAGAGAGCCTGTAGCTGCCAACGACCTTCATGAGTATTTCTGCAGGAGCCCTCCATTCATCCTCCCTCTGGTCCCCACGACTGAGGCTCAGGAACCAGGGTCTGCATAGCTGTAGCAAGATGGAATCCAGCTGGACCATTTATCTTCTAACTTGAGGTACTGTTTGGGCTTGGGGGTACTTACCTTCTTGCCTTAAGTCATGCTGGCTTACTTGAGATTTGCACTTGCTTGACTTTCTGAGTTGATTTCAACTTCCTTTGAACAGGCTTAACAGCGTGTGTGCCTACCGTAATGTTCTGAACAATCTGACTTTGTGAAAGACTTTGATCCACGAAGTGCATCAGAACTATAGACTTTGTCTAAATGACTTGGGCTGTACTGGCTCCCTAAATGCACTCTTCTAATCCATTGACTTTGACATTTCTTGTCCCTCCATAGGTTGTAGCTTGTTGAATACTATTGCTGCTGGGAAAGGCTTACCCAGATTTCATTGGTGATTCAGTTGTCCTCACCTTTTAAAAAATCTCTTCTTACCTTTTTATTTTCCCTAACCCTTTGTTTCGGCAACCCAGACTCTAAAAAGTATATTGGCGTGATATATAAATGCAAATACTGTCCTTGTAATTGAAGTCACTTCAGGGTGAAGGAGAAGTGTATTGAGCATATCAAAAGAATATTCACCAGCTTTATTGATTCTGTAAAGTATTTCCAAAGTTTACTTGAACTCTTACAAAGAATTGTCTTTTTAAAGAATGTTTATTTAAAACTGATGGTAAATAAATAATTATTTATAACTGAAACATAGGGGCTGATTCATGTAATTATTTGCGCTGAAAAACTGGGATTTGTGTGTCATTCTGCCCGCAAATCCCTGTTTAACAAATGTAAGTATTACTTGGTTACTTGTATTGACTGATTTGATCTGTACAGCTCTACAGCTCGCATTTACTCCTCTTGAGATGGCCACTTAGTCACACTACCAACTTGTGTAGTACAGACCTATATCAAAAGGTGGGTTACCTAATACCAAAAGATAAGTCTTGTGTAGGCTCACACGGTGTGACTGCACCAATTCTTATATAACACCCACCACACTTGATATTCCCCTCCATCTCTGTGTGGTGGTAGCAAAGGAGCAAGGCCCTGGCATGGCCAGACTCCAAGGCCATAGGGAATGCATCTCACTAAGAACCTCTTCCCCCAAGTTGCTCCACGTTTGGTTCACCCGTATGGATGATACAACTTCTGCAAATTGCTCACCCATCCCACCCTATTTGGTGTAGGATGAGCAGCCCACAGGGGATGGGCCGGAAATTGTTCTGGCTCGGGTCGCTGTTTTTTAACTGGCTCTTAAAGCCCCTTCCTTAGCTCAGGAGGATTTGCTGATGCCTAAGCGAGATGTACCTTCTGTTCAGCCTGTGACTGCTCCATATAACATTCTCAACGTTCTGCCTACTAAATCTACAACCCAATTCTTGACATTATCAGAAAAAAGGCAGACATTTATTGCTCATACTAAATCTACTGAGTCGCACAGAAGCTAGTGCCTGCGGAATACAGAGCACATGCCCCACCTGGAGGCCTCTGGGCGATGTCACAAGCCTCATAGGTCGCATCACATCCCCTTAAATCTGGAGAGGCCGGACGATCTAAAAAACCTCAAAAGGCCCTAAGAAGGATGTCCACTTGGTTAGCCTGCAAAGGCTGTTGACAATGAACGATGGCCTGATCTTGAACCGTGCCAATGTGCTCAGATTATTCCACAATGTTCCTCTGTTACAATTTCTACAGTCAGAGGACATTATGATTGTGGATTTGCCAAAATAATACATCACAGACAGGGTGATGTGAGATCTAATTGTGTTAGGGCTTCATTCCTGGAAATGGGGCACCTTCTGCTGCTAATGGGATTCGAATTTACGGATTTGCTATCTACGAAGATAAGATCTCCTGTGGATCAGCATCCTGGGCCTGATCCTCACCAGACTGAGAATGACAGAGTTGAACCAAAACATAATAACCAACAAATAACCTCAGTTAGCCTTTCCAGGGAAGGATTCAAGAAGCTCCTAAAGGTGGATGAGATGATGTCGGCCTTTTTCAGGTCTACTGACACGTTAGGACCGCTCATTATTACATGCATCATCGATAAGACCTCAACTCTGGTCATTACGGTAGGACGAGAAGTTTGTAAGGACACGCCTTACCAGATGACCTTGCAGAGAGGCGCTAAACCTCAAGCACAAAAGACCAATTAACAACAAGCGGCCTCACAGAAAATAGCCTTTTGGAATATCAGCGGCTAATCGCATTTTCCTAATGATTCTTGACTATCCTCAGAAGATTGGAACATAATTTGCCTTCAGGAAACCTGACTGTTATGGCCTCCATCTCTAGATGGATACACCTCACTTAGTAACCCTGCTTATTGAGGTTTAAAAGGACGTCCTGCTTCGGGCTTATTAACAATGGTCAAAAATGAAATTAGCTTGAGGGTGGCGGATATGGACAGGCCAAATCCGTTCCTGCAGGTTAACAGTATTACTTTCAAGGTGTTGAAAGTGGCAATCCCCAACACTGCCTCGAATGTGTACTGGAACACGCAGCCATCTCGATTGATGAGTTTATAAACGTGGCTATCGCCTCAATTGACAAATGGGTTTTAAAATTCAACCCCTACTTCATAATCGTAGGGGTTGATTTAAACTGCCCTTGTATAGGTAAAGGGTCACATTCAAAATGTGAAGGGAGAGCATCGGAATGGATGGGTATGTTGCACGCTAGAGACCTCCACAACTTAAATGGCCAAACTAATGGCGATCGTCCCTTTAGACCGACTTGGTGCAATGGCACTGCCTCTAGTATCCTGGATTATGTGTTTGTTTCTAGCTCGTTAATTCAGGGAATAACATCATTTGAGATCATTAAAAAAGCAGCAAGTGATCACACTCTACTTAAGTTCACCTGGATTGCCGAACCTAACCGGAAGCAAGACAAATGGACATCAGATGTCGAACTAACTCAAGGTTTAACTTGCCTGAGGATAAGAAGACAAGACATCCAGTCCTTTCCCAAACCTTTTCAAGGTAGCTGGCTACAGGAGGAGATGTGAACTATTTACCCTTATTCCTTGAATTCAAACCTCGATGCTAAAACTCCTTGTCAAGGTCTCAACCCAACAAACATCTTTATGATGAAAGAATAACCCTAGAAAAGAAGCTTCTTCAGAAAGACCTCAGACAGATAAACAGACTGCATGATACACAACAAAGGCTTCTGAGTAAAAAAAGAAAGCAAAAATATAAGAATTGGTTGGCCTCATATAAAGCTGAGGCCATTCAAAAAGAATCGGAATGCATGCTTATGCCTCTCGCTAAAAATGATGGGAGAGCGATTTGGCAAATGATTAATGGAGCTGGGTCTTTATGCTCGACGACCCGAGTAAATGTGATCTCTGAAGATACATGGACGTCCTTCTATCGGAAGTTATTTGAATTAAAGGAAACAACAACCTGTTTATTCCCGGTTACCTCAACGTCTGGCTGGTGTTTTTTGCTTGACGTGGAGCTCTTTATTAAAAAGGCTAACAATTTTAGGGCCCTGGGACTAGACAGCATATCCAACTCCATGATCAGGGACTCCCCAGAAGTATGGGTGCCCTTTATTTTGGAGCTTTTTAATCAAGTCCTGAAGAAGAGAGAGATTCCAGGTTCTTGAAGATCAGCTATAATTGTACCCATCTACAAAAAAGAAGGCAGAACTGACCCGACAAACTTTTCATTCGGTTGCCTTGCTGGATTAACTGGGAAAATTCTTTGCATAGTTCTTTATGCACCAGCTGCAGAAATTGATTTCTTCCACGGAAAGAGACGATCCGTGACAAACAGACTTTGTGAAAGGCATTGGAATGAACTTGAAACTTTTTCTGCTATAGCTCCTCAAAGGTTAAGCATTCAAGGAAATTCAAGGCCTTTATAGATCTAAGAAAGGCATTTGACAGTATCGACCAACATTTGTTGTTGTCTAAAATGGAGGTGTGAAACTGTCGGCCAGATTTACTGGCGGAGATATAAAATTGCGCTACCAATCTGCTAGCGTGCAAATCTGCCTCAATGCTCAAGGGCTCTTAACCTCTCGCCTCAATACACACGCGGGTCTAAAGCAAGGTTTCCCTTTGGCCCCGACTTTGTTTATTTATTCCTTTCAGACATCGGGTTTCATATGAGCAAGACGCAAACTCCCTTCCAAGATAGCTGGACAGCAGCTTTCAAGACTTCTCTACGTGGACGACCTTGTCTTGATCGATACGATACCTATCGGTCTACAAAGATCTTTGGATAGACTCTATGGATGTTTATCCTCTAAAAGGTTGGCCTTGAATTTACCCCAAAATAACATTGTGGTATTTGGCCATCAGGGTCCGCGGAGGAAACTCCAGTTCAAATGGTACGTTGAAAAGCAGCCCTTCAGGTTAAGGAGGTGATTTATCTGGATGCTCTGATCAGCAAGAGCAAGATGGACCTCCTGCGCCAGCTGGCTTTGAAGGCAAAGCTCAGAATTTTAGTAGGCCAGGGTTGCCTGCTTCAAAAGAAATTCCGAACATTTACGCTCCATTTGATCCTGACATTTTAGAAATCCAAGGTCACCCCGCACTTAATGTATGGTGTGGAAGGGTTTTTGTCCACTGCTTGGGAAATCTGGTCTTCACTGGAAGGAAGTGTTGGGGTGATTATCCCGGGGTCGGCTGAGCCGTCCGCGGACCTCCGGGCTGGGAGGCCCCAACTCCTCCCGTGTTCCCCAAAAAATGAGTATGAGACACACACAAGAAGCAAGGCGGTTCTGCTGTTTATTAAAACAACGGCAGGGATGGGTCCTGGATCGTACGCGTCCGTCCAGACTCTCAAAATTCGTGGGGCTCGCAGGCTCTTTTTGCCGCAGTATGACGCGCTACTTGCGTCACCTGGGAAAGTTAGCGAAAAACCTATTGCCACTCCGGATTGGTTCCTCGAGTGGTAGGGTTAGTATAGTATACATATAGAGATACATATATCCTCAATATTAGTGGTTGAGGATGAGTCAGATGGTATACTTGGGTTGTCCCTTCTATTAGATAGTTGAAAATTGTTACACAAAGACCCCTGATGATTGGCTAATGTTAGTGGCGTCAGTGATGAGTGCCCCCATGTTCTGATTGGTCCTCCCGTGAGCCCCCCAGTCTGGGACCATCATTGTTCCCAGCTCGCGGTGTACCTGTCACTAGCAACAATGTGTAACTATGTGTTCGTGCAGACAATGTGCGGGTTTGCTCATAGGCTTGAGAGCAGGCCATTCACATTGCTGTAGGTGTCCATCTAGTCATTTCACTGTTGCAACCTGTGTCCCAGACGTGGGACCCAGGCGACTTCTTCCTCGTGGGTCTGGCACCTTGTCAGGTTCGCTTGGTCACGTGTGGAGAGACCGTAGCTGGGGCGGAATTCTGCACATTTGAAGTTGTATTTTGCTTCTGTGTGCTTGGCTTTGCTTACAGGTGTGACCTTGGCGCCGGCTGGTAGCATACGAGTTGCAACATCGCCCCCTTGGCTGTGAGCTCTCGCTGGGCTCATTCTGCGTGATCAGCACTTGTACTCTCGCTCATTCAGTGTTCATGGCGGTTCTTGCTTGCGGCCTACTTGGGCCTGGTTCATGGGTGGGGATGTGTAATGCACGGCACCTGTGTTGCCGTTTGACATGGCTTCATAGGCAGTATTACACCTTCTTTATATTCTCATCACGATGCGAGGGGTGGGAGAAGCGTCAGCAAGCGTATACGCGAGAGCTTTATGCGTCTTGCGTTTCTGCATTACTAAAAAACCTATGTGAAAAATAATAAAGATGCGCGTCAGTGGGTGTATCCGTCACCTACGTCATAGCACTGAATATATTCTTCGTGTAGGTTGGTGCGTGCGTGACCAGTGTGCATGGTGGTAGGTGTGTTCTTGGCAGTTAGCTAGGTCGTTAGCATCTCTAACGATGTGGGTGCTTGTTGTTGAGGTCTTAGTCGAGTTCATCCATGCCGCAGGTGTCGGCTTGAGTAGGGCAGGCTGGTGGGCATATCCTTATGTTCTTGAAGCAGGGTATTTGGTCGTCTGGTAGATAGACAAATTCATCTCGTGGTGGGTGTCTGGGCCACGATCCTCTAGGCCATGGTCGCGAGGAGATTGGGGGGAGCTTTTTCTCCCATTCTCCCACTTCAGTCCCCCCTCTGGTCGACTTGTCGACCACAAACATATCCTTTTCTTTATCTCCTCTTACTCTCCATATTTTGGTCACTCCTCCCAGGTGTCCATAGTGGTTGACATGGTCTTCAAATGACCAGTACATATATACACAGCTCCCTCCCGGTTTGCAGTATACCCATCTTCCAATATAGCTCCTCGGGTTTCTTGGGTTCTCAAGCTTTACAGATGGTGGGTCTAAGTGATTGGTGATGATCTGTTTGCGCAGTTTCTCTCTTTCCTTTATTATCATGTCGGTGAGCTGGTCATCATCAGTTGGCATCAAGGGGTGCATGCCAACCATTTCGATCATTTCGTCTGTAGTGCGTGCCTTCCTGGCCTTCCAAAACCTTATTACAATCAATACAGCTGCAGCCAGTATTATGCATCCAACTATTACCTTCAGCCCGTCCGACAGCCATGATGGCATCCATGACCATAACAATGAAAACCAGCTATTATCCTTCTTTACTCCTTTACTTTCTTCCATCAGCTTGGCGTGCATCTGGGCCAGATGTGATACTGCTTCAGTAAGTGTACCATTGTCTGCATCGTTAGCAGGAATAAATGTGCAGCATGATTGTCCTATTTTTGCACAAACTCCTCCTTCCATTGCTGTGAGAAGATCCAGTACATATCTGTTCTGTAGTGCTACCATTCTTACCGCTCGCAGCTCTTCTTTTATGGCATTGAATCTGTTTACTGTTGAATTAATCGTCATCATTAGTTCCAATCGGGTGATCTGGAGCCATTTAGCGTTTGCATAAGCTTGCAGTCCTGGATGTATTATTGATGAGAAGAACATTGCATCCCTGCTGAATAATCTATGTTCTGGTGGAATAGAAGTGAGTGCTGTTTCCGACCTTCCCCACAGGTAGTTTCCTGTCAGGGGTTCTCCTTGTCTCTTTATCCTTGTTAGGACATTATTGTTGTTGTTGTTCTCTCCCTCCTGTGATTGTACGGATCTCCTCTTCCTCTTGTTTCCTTCATCCATTTTGGAGAAATTGGCCATGTTCACATGTTTTTGGGGCACCACTAGTGATGGTACGTTGATGTGTACCATTGTGCATATACCATTCCACAACGGAGGCAGGGTGTGATATGCCTTATCTCCGCAGGCCCAATAGTGATCCATTATCACTGCCGTTCCAGCACCCCCCTCTGGTAATTCTAACACACTTCCACAGTTGGTGTTATATCCCACCTCCACATCTCCTCTGTGTTGGTAGCATAACTTGGGCGCGGTCAGCGGTAGTTTGCTTATTGGGTCTTCATCCTTCTCCATCCATGTCAGCATGGGTACGTATTTGCCTCATGTCGTCCAAAATCTGTCGTTGTGTTCCTGTATGGTGGTAATATTTTCTCTTGTTATCATGTTGCTACCGACCACTCATATTTCCCATTCATTGTTCATGTATACCTTCCCTGTTATTGTTATCAGTGGCCTTTCCCAACATCCTTGTATACCAGGAGCTTCAGTGGCGTACCAATCACATGGTAGGTATTGTAATGTTATCTTCTTCGTTTCACACTTTTCAGGGCCACTCGTCATATATCTGAATGATTCAGCGTGTAAGCTACTCTTATGGTAACTCAAATATGACTTGAGGAAATTATTTTCGTATGGGTATGTGTCTCTTGTTTCCCACTGCATTCTCACCACCGTCCCTTGAAATCGGTCTCTCGTTTGAAATAGTGCCAGATATACTATACATCGCGCCGTCTTTTCCTGTATTTCTGTGGCGACAAATGTCCGTGAAGCGCTCATGGCGTATGGGATCAATGAACACACATAACAGCTATCTTCTGTTGTCTGCTTACCAATTTGGGACATGTGCTGGTATCACATGTTGTTTGAGACGTGTGCTGAATCTGTTATGTAATTATCAATACCCTTGTTATCAATATATGTGCTGCGTTTAACTCTACTTCCCTTATCCGTAGGGTTGCTAGTACCACCTGGCGTCATACCTGTTGCAGCCGTGGGAGGGGGCATGTTAGTTTTGGGTGCAGCCATCATATTGATAGCATAACTTTTCTGCCATACAGAGGCAGCCAGCAGACCAGTGATGACCAATACTCCTATCATTTTTATTACAAGAGCTAGTCTCACCGGCATTTTGCTCTTACCTTGCTGCAGTCCGGCAGCTTATTCTTGCGACGTTAAAGGTGCCCGCCTGAAAATCCTCAATACGCTTATTATTATTGTTAGTCGTTGTTATTAAGCTCTCCCTATCAAGTAATCGTTCAGTGCCCAGGCGAAGAGCTGTTCCCACGCTAATCTTAGTGATCTATCGCTTAGAGCCGGTAAGTGCTCGTGAAGATGGAGAAATGATTGTTCTATGGCCTAAACAAATGCAGTGTAATATATGCGTACCCTCCTTCTTTTTAGGTACTTTGGTCTTCTTATATGATATACAAATTGGTGTGATAGGGCTTCAGGGGTGTTATCATCCGTGGGCAACATCTACTCCTGGGCAGAGTACACTGTTAGTTACTTATTTTCTTAACAATACAATTATACACAGTACCTGCATGTGTGAGAGAAGAAAAAAGAGAAAACATACAAGTGTTTTATATGTGTGTGTGTGCAATACCCAAGTTTGTTATACAACGTCCTTCAATCGGGGGTGACCTTAGAGGGGAGGGGGCTGGGGCTCAATTGAGCGGAAGTTTGTTTACTTTGTCATCTCATGACCATGGGATGGGCTGTGGGCAAGCGTCCAATGTCTATCTCAGTAGTTGCCTCTGGGGAATCTGGGGGTTGATCAGGTGTAGTGACACTACTGTCATCAGCTGTGGTCGATGTCTCCTTCTCTGTAGCCGATGCTGTTGATGTCATTGCTCTTCCAATGGCCCTGTTGTTAACGCTAGGGCGGGTCTGGAGTTTGTAGATCTTTACGTCGTGTAGGTGATTCCCGGCACGCTTATCCTGCAATTTCACCGCTCTGGTAGCTACCTCCTCTACCAAATGAGGACCAGTAAAGCGTGGGCCGTTCCACTTTCTATTAAAGTTGCGGAGTAGCACATGGTCACCTTTAGCAATAGTGCATAGTCCTTCCTTTCCCAGTTCCTTGTTGGTGTCTTCTTGTTGAGAACTCTTCGACCTGCCCCACGTGCGCTCGAGCTGTTGAGATACAAACGCTACACTAGTAATCAAAGAAGAAACATATTGATACATTTCGTCACCAAGAACAGTTGCAGTGTTTTCATGGTCTGTGAATGCTCTTGATGTAGGCGTTAGAGGAAGGTGCATTTGACGTCCTGTCACCACCTCGTGGGGAGTGAGGTGGTGGTCAGACCCTGGCCTATTCCTTAGCTCAAATAGAGCTAGCGGAAGACAGTACAACCAGCTCTTCTTGGTTGTCTGCTGAATTTTTGCGATTTCTTCTTTCAATAGGCCATTCAGGTGTTCACATACACCGTTGGCCTGCGGGTGATATGCACATGCAAATTTATGTTTAATACCCAGCAAGGACGTGATGTGCTGAAACATTTCATTAGCAAAGTGTGGGCCGTTATCTGACCGCAGCACTTCGGACACACCCCACCTGGGGAAGACCTCTCTCACTAAAAATGTAGCTGCTCTGAACGGATCCGCGTGTGAGCAGGGTCCGGCCTCGATCCACCTGGAGAATGGGCATACCACTACAATCATATACCTATGTCCTTGACATACATTGATCATATCAATGTAGTCAATATGAATGTGTAGGAAGGGTCCCTCTGGCTGGGGTATAGTACCTTTTATCACTTGCAGCGTGTGACCGGCCGTAAACTGTTGGCATGTGAGGCAATTGCTGATGAAATTTGTTACATGAGAATATAACTCGGGGCACAACCAATCTTCCCTAATTTGTGCTGCAATTACTTCCTTTCCTGTATGTGCTGGATGATGGAGCTGGGCCAGGGCGGTGTTCAACAGTGCCAACGGCATGACCACCTTTCCAGTGTTATTTTGACGCCACAGTGCGTCAGTTGGGGACATTGTACATCCTCTTTTTACCCATAGTTCCTTTTCTGTCATTGGTGCGGCTGCCTGTAATTCCATTATCTGTGTTGGGGGGAGATGGGTGTACCCTTCTTTCATCATCTGTTTTGCCATCCTCCTCCCCCTCTCTGACTCTGGGGGGTTCCATATTTCGCCAAAGTATGCCGCATGCTTGGCCTGTGCGTCTGCTGTTTCATTCCCTTTCGAGATATGGTCGTCTCCATTAGTGTGTGCCGGGCATTTAACCAAAGCTATCTCTTGGGGATCATTAATTACTTCAATTAATTCTGCTACAAAAAGAGCATGTTGCACTGGAGTGCCATCAGCTCTCCTAAACCCTCTCCTCTGCAATTTTATCAGCCCTGAGTGGACGGTTGACGTGACATATGCACTATCAGAATATATAGTAACTCTTTTGTCAACGCTTCCCTTCAACGCCAAGATCAGTGCAACCAATTCCGCTGCTTGAGCCGAATAATGCTGTGGTAACTGCACGCATTTCACCGGGACATACATCAAATCTTCTGTCATTTTTACAACTGCTGCCCCAGTTCTCCTTATCTCATTTTGGTCTATTGTTGATGACCCATCAATGTACAAAATCTCCCCACCCTTAAGTGCATCCTCTTCAACTTTTCTAGTGCATGAGTACGTTTCGATAGTCTGTAGTGCCTCCAACTTGTTGGGGTGATTATCCCGGGGTCGGCTGAGCCGTCCGCGGACCTCCGGGCTGGGAGGCCCCAACTCCTCCCGTGTTCCCCAAAAAATGAGTATGAGACACTCACAAGAAGCAAGGCGGTTCTGCTGTTTATTAAAACAACGCCAGGGATGGGTCTAGGATTGTATGCGTCCGTCCAGACTCTCAAAATTCGTGGGGCTCGCAGGCCCTTTTTGCCACAGTATGACACGCTACTTGCGTCACCTGGGAAAGTTAGCGAAAAACCTATTGCCACTCCGGATTGGTTCCTCGAGTGGTAGGGTTAGTATAGTATACATATAGAGAGCAATATTAGTGGTTGAGGATGAGTCAGGTGGTATTCTTGGGTTGTCCCTTCTATTAGATAGTTGAAAATTGTTACACAAAGACCCCTGATGATTGGCTAATGTTAGTGGCGTCAGTGATGAGTGCCCCCATGTTCTGATTGGTCCTCCCGCGAGCCCCCCATTCTGGGACCATCGTTGTTCCCAGCTCGCGGTGTACCTGTCACTGGCAACAATGAGTAACTATGTGTTCGTGCAGACAATGTCCGGGTTTGCTCATAGGCTTGAGAGCAGGCCATTCCCATTGCTGTAGGTGTCCATCTGGTCATTTCACTGTTGCAACCTGTGTCCCAGACGTGGGACCCAGGCGACTTCTTCCTCGTGGGTCTGGCACCTTGTCAGGTTGGCTTGGTCACGTGTGGAGAGACCGTAGCTGGGGCTGAATTCTGCACATTTAAAGTTGTATTTTGCTTCTGTGTGCTTGGCTTTGCTTACAGGTGTGACCTTGGCGCCGGCTGGTAGCATACGAGTTGCAACATCGCCCCCTTGGCTGTGAGCTCTCGCTGGGCTCGTTCTGCGTGATCAGCACTTGTACTCTCGCTCATTCAGTGTTCATAGCGGTTCTTGCTTGCGGCCTACTTCGGCCTGGTTCATGGGTGGGGATGTGTAATGCACGGCACCTGTGTTGCGATTTGACATGGCTTCATAGGCAGTATTACGTCTTCTTTATATTCTCATCACGATGCGAGGGGTGGGAGAAGCATCAGCAAGCGTATACGCGAGTGCTTTATGCGTCTTGCGTTTCTGCATTACTAAAAAACCTATGTGAAAAATAATAAAGATGCGCGTCAGTGGGTGTATCCGTCACCTACGTCATAGCACTGAATATATTCTTCGTGTAGGTTGGTGCGTGAGTGACCAGTGTGCATCGTGGTAGATGTGTTCTTGGCAGTTAGCTAGGTCGTTATGGCATCTCTAACGATGTGGGTGCTTGTTGTTGAGGTCTTAGTCGAGTTCATCCATGCCGCAGGTGTCGGCTTCAGTAGGGCAGGCTGGTGGGCATATCCTTATGTTCTTGAACCAGGGTATTTGGTCATCTGGTAGATAGGCAAATTCATCTCGTGGTGGGTGTCTGGGCCGCGATCCTCTAGGCCATGGTCGCGAGGGGATTGGGGGGAGCTTTTTCTCCCATTCTCCCACTTCAGAAGCTTTTGTGGGAAAATACTCCAGCTTCCTAATCTAATTCCATCTCCATTATCAGATACAAGCTGGGCTTCAGATCTCTATTGGTGAGGTCAATTTGGAAATCATTGGCACTTTGCAGGAAATGTACACCCATATCGAGTTCTGGCAGAAGACCTGAGGAACGATAGCCACCCTCTACTTGCACAATGGAGGAGCTGTTGTCAAAGCCAGTTGATACACCTGGGAACCAACCTAGAAGAACTGATTAATAATCCTGCCCAGGTGAAATGGAAGCTCTGGCAGGGGGATTGGATCAAGACCCAAGATAACAAAATTGTGTATAAACTGCCTACAGCAATGAGGGGCGAAAGCAAGTCCTGGCGTTCCTTGACAAAATATCTGATCAAATTCCCTAATTCCTGGTACAAGAATCAATGTATGCACTTTAGGCTGAATCTCTTTCTAACGAACCAGATCAGACAGATCTACTAATTAGTTGACTTTTCAGATTGACGTTTTTGCTGAAAAAAAGGGGGTTAAGGAAACCCTGAAGCACATTATACTGTTTTGTACAGGTCTGACAGATGAAAGAACCAGGTATTTGGGGAAATGGGCTGGAGGCGCACAACAAAAGACTCAGAAGTCCAGTGGGCATGCCTCCTACAAGGCAAAAAAACAATGATCATTTTGTGGTCTGATACAATATCTAAAGGAGGTCTTTGAAGGGAATAAGAGTGACCTAGGTCTTTTGATATAATAATCACGAGAACTTAACCACACTGGATTGGATGACACATATGACTGATGAACTGTGTTTGTTCTGTGTGATGTTTGATTTGCATTTCTTCTTTTTCTTTGTTTTGACAAAGGTTTGTATTAAACCGACAGTCGTAATAAAAAAGAAAAAAGAAAAAGGTGGGGCACTGTGACAATTTGGACCCATTTTTCAGCATAAAAATGAACAGTAGATAATTTAAAGTGTATTTTATTAATGTTAATGTTGAAGGTATTTGTACTGCACACCATCACCAACGGAATTGGTCCCCAGGCGCTCAGGCTACACACAAGAAGGTGGGGGGAGTGGTTAGTCGGGTGGAGAGAGAGTAGGAAAGTGAGAGGATGATGCCCTGTTGGCAGCTTCAGTTCGGTTTTTACCATGCGCCGAGTTTGGGTGTGAATATAGGATCGATGGGAGACCTAGTGTGCTGTTGGTGGGGCTTATGTGTTGATTGTTTGTTGCAATGTGATGAAGTGCATGCAGTTTGCTGATCGAGAAGGTAGTTGTGTGGATTTTTGGGTGAGATAAGTATGCAGACATTTGAGCTTTTGTGTTAGTGGGTTATTTACTAACTCCGGTTCCCCTCCTATCTATTCCTTATCAGTGATCCATTACTGTCTGTGTTTACTTTGCAGGCTAAGATATTATTGATGTATCGTCCTTCCCCTTCCATACTGATCTTTCCCTGCTCTTTCTGTGGTATGTTTCTAGCTTTCTATCTTTTAGTTGCCTGTGTTTACTTTGCAGGCCAAAATATTATTGGTTTTTGGGTGAAATAGGTATACAGAGGATTGCGCTATTGGGTTAGTGGGTTATTTACAGTACCTGGTTCCCTTCCTGTCTATTCCTTATCAGTGATTCATTGCTGCCTGTGTTTACTTTGTAGGCCACGATATTATTGACATACTTCCTTCCCCTCCCATCCTGATCTCTCCCTGTTCGTTCTTTGGTATGATTCTATCTTTCTATCTTTCAATTGCCTGTGTTTACTTTGTACGCCAAGATATTTTGACATATCATCCTTCCCCTTTCATCCTGATATGTCCCTGATCTGTCCCTGATCGTTCTTTGATACGATTCTAGCTTTCTATCTTTCAATTGCTATGATATACCATACATTGGTCTTCCATTACTTGAGTGAATGACTGAAAGAAAAAGCTGTGTATTTTCAGATATAATCTTTAAAAAAGAAAACAATTATTTGTGAAAACAAAGAAAAAATTCATAGATGCAAAAGCAAAGTGAACCCTGATCAGTAAAACACAACGTACATCAAAAAATAAAGGCTGAGGTTAGAAAATACAATCAGTGAGTTCCTTTCAGCCAAGGACAATCAGTGTGTCACTGGGCAGAATTTGCAAATGGGATCACCCACTACCAAAATTTGGTTCATGCATCCCAACAATTTACAACTGCAATAACATGTGCCCTGCCTGAAGGATGTGCAAACCCAACTTTCCCCAGACCTGCTGTCTCTGAAGACTTGGCTAGTGCAGGACAAACGGCCCTAGCCAGTGCATGACTGGAATGTGGGGTCTACAATCAAGGAGGCTGAAACTCAGAAATAATACAAGAAAATAGTATGTTTTTCAGATTGAAATGGTGGTCCACTTGAGATAACAGGACAAGTTGCCAGATGGCAGCATGGCCTCATGACATTGCAGGGCCGGCCTAACTCATTGGCCTCATTACAACTCCGGCGATAGCTGTGCCCTTATTAAGGGCACGGCTGCTGCCGGAGTTGCATTTTTTCAGGCACCCGCGAATGGTCAAGAACCGGGTCATGCCGAGTTTGGCAGACCCGGTAATTGCCCATTCGCGGGTGCCGTTATGGCAGGAATGGGGGCAGGAGCATGGTTGCACCGGCACCGTCAATAACGGTCCTGGTGCAATCATGAGTTCTGCTCGCAGGTGCTGGTCTGCACGCCTGGTCAGACCAGGTGTGCAGTCCGGCACCCGCAAGCAGAACTGCTAATGTGGTGGAGAGGTAACAATGGTGCCGGTAGCATTACCGGCGCCGTTATTGCCTTTCTGCCACACTCATAATGAGGGCCATTATCTGCAGTGGGAGAGCTCTCTGTAGCTGATGTCTCCCAACCATTTACAACCGGCAGCCTGCCAACTTCAAACAACAAAGAGGCTAATAAAAACACAGCACAGGAAGCTCTGGTCACATGCTGGCCAGGAATGGCAAATGGCCTGGAGGAAGGGGATCGAACATTTGCATTACATGAAGATTTCCTATTAGTTTAAGTGGACTATCACATTTGACACGTTTTCTCAGCAACCACAAGTCACAATGCATACCTATATGTTTTAATTTTTAGATAATTTCAAGGCAATTTGTTGAAATAAAATGTGTCCACCTGTGACTTAGGGAAATTTAATAGCAAGCTAGAATGTGTTTCTGGCTGCTCTGAACATGTCCCTAATTTCAGAATTGGCATGCTGGTGGAGGGTAAAATTAGGTATGTAGAGAGTGAATTGCATGTGCATAACTATCATGCTTTTTGTAGAAAAGGAAGAGCATTACCAAATGCCCATGCAACATGGTGCAAACCCGGCTGTTGTTTTATTTAATTCCCCATGAGTAGCTGAATCGGAATATCTATACATTATGGCAGTTACTAGTAAATCACCCATTTTTGCCATATACATACTTTTTGGCTAAAATTGACATATGATAAAAAAGGAATTTCAAAGGGGAGTTGCAATATTTCTGTTCTAGATTCCTGAACTAATCCTTAGACAGAGGATGGCCTGGGGGTTGGAGAGGAATGTGAAGGACCAATCATAGGCACAGGACTTCTTTCAGGGCAATTCCCAATATTGACATCTTGATGGTGTCATCAGTGGTATATAAAGTGGATGAACTATGAGGGAAGGAGAGAGCTGCTAAGAATTACCATCTGACAGCTGCAAGGAAACACCAAAATGAGATTTTGCTGAAATTGCATCTGGGTGCAGCTGTCTATTGCTGGGGAGGCCTAAAAGCTGACTGGGCCCTATAGTGAAGAGCTGGGGACCATCCGTGAGAGTGGAGTAACCACACCCCTGCCCTGTCCTCCAAGAGGGTCCTAAAATGCAGCTAGCTTTCCTGAACCTTAAACAGAAGTTTTCAATGTAAGTAGAATTGATCCCTTAGAAACCAAAAGGTGGAGTATCTGCTTACCTTACATCCTCTCCCTTTGTAGTGGGAGGACTTGGGGGCAGGGGGCAAAACTGTGTAGATCTTTAGCCTATTTAACTAAAATATTGATTTAATTAATTCCCCTGGGAAGAACACCAATGGGTTGTTTTTGTTCAAATTCAAAATTAACAAACCTCATTCCTAGTGTGCGCTGAAAACTATAGACTGTAATGGAATTGGGTAATCCTATTTTGCCTGGTAACCCCAACTTCTTTTAGGAAGAGGGGTGTCTTTGTCTAAACTAAAAAGAATCATCCCCATTTTAGCATCCAACTTCCCCAACACGGGCCTTTAAGTGGAGGTGGGGTGGAAAAGCCAACATTTTTAAATCACCCAATTTTTTTCCTGTCCAGCTTCCCCAAATAGGCCTTTAAGTAGAGGGGGGGGGGGGTTCATGAAATCCAAAATGGCCAAATCATCCAAATTTTTTGGTCTGACTTCCCCAGCCCAGACCAAAATAAGGGGGCGGGGAGTAGTCTGAATATCAAACTGATAAATCACCCTGTGTTTATTTTAAAGCAAAGGTGTGGGTGAAGTAATAATTGTCATATGCATTTGTACAAATCTGTAAACCAAATTGCTAGCCTTTTAAGCACGCAGAAAAATCAGAATTGAACCGCTTTGCATATGAAAACTGATTTTGTCCACAGACCAGTGTTGATTATTTCTTGAAGTGAAATCTGTAGAAAGTAAAGTATTGTGATTTGTGTTTTCCCCAACTACAAACAAGGTGGCGTGTGTAGTTTTGTGAGCTCTGTATTTCCTATCATCCGAATAAATCCAACTATATTTCCTGTACACTGGCCTGATTCTTGGCTCATTGGTGGCACAGGGGGGATCCAAGGGGTATGAGAGTAACTGGTGATAGGACTGAACAAAGAACTGACAATAAACAGTTTGTTGTGTGACATCTTGATTGGGGAGGGAAGGAACTCCCTGTGTTGACCGTTACAAGAAGCTCTGATATACATACCACATACTAGTCCACAGTAAGTTGACCAGACATCCCGTTTTTTTAGGTGAACACTTTGGAGGTCATTTTGCCAATAGTTTGCAGTGATGACTGAAATTCATAAACAGACCCAGGCTCTGTCTACACAATCGCATTCACTATTTGGACTCAGGGCAGTTGTCCTTACTCCAGATTTGGGAGTCAGGGGAACCACGCAAGCTTTCTTCTCGTAGAACTGCCATTGTGAATCAAAATCAAGAAAGTGGCTGTTATCTGAACAAAAGGACGTTTCTGCAATTAGACAGGAGAGATTGATACATGATTTCTCTTTAGGAATCTGAACGATGTATTAAAAAAAATGACTCCTGTCCTCAGGTCAGCAAATAAAAGTGGAGAGAATGTACCTTCTTCCTTCCAAGGATTAATCAGTGCCGCCCCAAGTCTGCCAGCATCCTGCGTGAGATTTTTCAGTGTGGCCACCACTGTCCGCCCCGCCCCACCCTCCCCAACATTCTGACAGCACTGGTCAGTGGTGGGCGGAGTCGATGGGCTGTCAGATGTACCGGCAGCAGCCACCAGCTTACGGTCCCTCACCTTATCATATTCGTTCTCCTCGTTTTGAATGTAAAGCGTGCTGGGGGGGGCATGCAGCTGAGTCAAATATGACTTGCCAATGGCTAGGGCGAATTTTTCCATAGCACGACCACCCCTCTGCACTACCGAAGCGAGCATTTCAGAATTGAAATTGGGGAGCCGAGGCGTTTTCCCTCAGGATGTCTATCCTCATTTTGAGAGTGCAGATGAAAAGTAAACACAAACAAAATGTCGGCTGGCGGTTATGAAGATGACAGCTGCACTCTTCACACCAGTTTTGCAATATAGCATCTCTTATGTGGTCCCACTTACTCGCATGCATCAGCCTAGGCCTTGAACCAAAATCAATGGTTGCACCATGAACTGACCCTTCTCGGACATGAGGTTCAGACAGAAGGAGTGGGTTTCTCAGATGCTATGGAGTAAAGTGAGCCGGTGATGAATTGGTTAAGCCAGCAATTTGGTGACAGAAGGGGGTACAGGAAAATAATCTAAGCCAGTCATACACCTTCTGATGTAAGTGACTGAGAAAGAAAATATATAAATAGAACACGTTACTCACCTAAGTGGCTACAGTACTCCACTCAAAGCGCCCACCTCCGTCATTGCTAATGCTTTTCACTGCTTTTTTGGCGTGATTAGTGATGCATCAGGAACCCCTTGGCGAGGAGTCCTGGGCCTGACACTAATCGCGCAAACCCACCAGAAATGCAGGACAGCAGGGGCTCTACTTACAAGTACAAATACTAACAAGTAGCAGCCCAACAACAGAACGGAGCCCACTGCTGTTCTTGTAAAGTGTGCTTACGGCTGTGCCGGGCGCGGTGTGATTCTTTAATCGGCGCTAGGCCAGACCGAGACTTAGCTGGAGGCAAGGCACTCTTTATTTTCTGTGCCAGGGGTTGGGGGGGGCACTCTTGTTCGGCCGCACCCCATAAGCGCACCTTCAGCCGGCGCTGCCTGAAATAGGTAGGTTCGAGTGTAATTGGTCAGAATGGGGCATGCTGGACACGCCACTGAGTGGTAGCGGGAATGCATCACATGCTGTAGCTGCCGAGTTGCCCACATCCAGGTGGTACTCCTCAAACCAGTCCGAGTCTTTTCACCGCTGCATGCTGGGACTTGAAAGCCCATCCTTACAATGGGAATAACCAAACTACCAGTTACAGCCTCCAATTAGAAACACAATTCAAGAATGACTGGAGGTGTCACACATGGAACTTGGAAACTTGGCTGAGGAGCATTGATGTGATATATGATATGATATGATAGTTTATTTATATAGTGCCTGTACACACTGTTTCAAAGCGCTTCAAGGCAAGGGGGGGAACAAGGGGATTGCAGTCTCATGACATTCACTTCCACGCATTCACTTCCCAACCCATTGCACAAAATACTAAGCTATTGCTGCTCAAGCGATGGATTATTAGATCGCACCCCACCGCGACTCCTCACCAGGCCCAGAAACCCACACACAGTGAATAACGGCTAAAAGAACACTAAAGAAACATTGCATGCTTCCCGCGAGCGGCCCAGGGCAGCCAGTCCCTCGTGTGCTGGAGAGGAAGGTGTGTGTGATCCCGCTTCAAGCAGTGTGTGAAATTAATGTTTGGGAGAGACCAGCGCTTGTGGAATTTTGTAATATCTGCCGACACAGTGTGGTGGAAAAGTCACATCGCGTTGATCTCTGGCTGCCGCCCCTGCAGCGAAGTAAGACCCTCGCAGAAAACCCGCAGCATCCGCCTGGCGAAGACCTGGCACCTTCTGAGGCAGGCCATACAAAACGGAAGAGCTCAAGACTGTCACTTTTCATCCTTTCTCTTTCGATTCTTTTCATATTTTACTTTCTATTTTTTTTTTTTAGTAATCTGTACACGTGCACAAGGTTACTGAAGTTTGCAATTCCTAAAGATGTGCCATCATCGGTGCCTTTTCTGGGTAGCCAAGCACAACCACGCAACTCGTGAGCTATTACATCGATCATTGCGCTTTCAAAAATAAGCCTGCCTTTTATCATGTACTAATTCTAGTATGGTGTTTTTCTTCTGTCTGTCAATCACCCTGTTCGTTAACATCCTGCAGCTTCGAGTTTTCTACATTGGCCAGGTGGCTTCATTCTTCTCATGCAAAAACAAGGGGTGGCGGGTGGGGTGCTAGGAGTCCCTCGACTGGCCATTAGTCCCGATTGTGAGAGTCTTAGCCAGATTCTTTAGCTCACTATCTCTTTCACAGAGAAGAAATGCCTGTCCTAACATATGAGTCTTGTCCTGCCCTGGGGAAGTCCAGCACCGAAATGCCAGGCCATTCCCCTCTGAACAAGAGTGCCAACAACAACCTTAGACAGTGTTCCAGTTCTGCTGGACGTCATCAGTAGGGTGGAGCTGTGCCTCTCTAAGAACAGTGAGCCAGGGGTCCACGTCTGGATTCCCCTAGTAATCTAGGGTGCAACCCAAAGTTACTTTAATTATGCAAAAACAAGGTGGGGGTCCTGGGACTCTCGAAACTGGGACTTATTGGCCGGCAGAGGGACTCCCAGGACCCCCCTAAGTGTTTTTGCATAATTAAAGTAACTTTGGGTCTCATCCTATTCTGTGAAGAGTCAGCGAGTTAAAAAGTGCTTGTAAACCATCCTTTGTGGAAGAACTTCCATAAAACAGCCTCTTTGAACCATGTGTGTTCTCAGTAGAGGGGCTCACATACTTTTGACAACTTAAAACAAAGGACAATTACATGAAATCTGTATTTCCCAGTGACCATTCTTGTATTTTACCAAAGTAATACATAATTATATTTGTTGTCTATCCATAAAAAGTCCATTGAAATCTGTGAATAAATTACTAGCAAAGTCCTTAAAAACAAAAATGTCGGATCACCTTCTAAAAGTAGATGTCTTAGAGGCTCCATTTGCCTGACCCACTTATACAGTATACAGGATTGCATTTCAGGCAATATAGTACTTCTCTGTCCACGGTCTTCCAATGGGGGTACACAATTTAATCGAAATTTAATTTGTAGAGCCCTAAAACGAGGGCACAGGAATGTATACATGCACAATGGAACACTTGTATGGTTAATATAGATTCTTGCACATTCTTTAAAGACCCAATCTCCCACAATGCTTAGTTTCGTTTGACACCAGTTTAGGTCTGCAAGTTTCTTTTTCACTTTCAAGGGGTTATCTAAATAAACTGTCTGACCAGCACCGGCATGTCAAGCAACATTGCATTCAATTCCATAAACCTTGCCAGTGGTTTTACAGACTCATTGGGCCTGATCACGACCTCGGCGGTAACGCTAACGCTATTAGCGCGGGGGCTATTAGCGCGACCGCCATAGCCCCCGGCGCTAATAGCGCAGGATCACGAGTTGGGCGGACCATTCCCCATTGAGCCCATTCGGGAATGCCCCATTCCCCATTGGGCTCAATGGGGAAAATTTGCGCTCTTACCGCCGGCGGATTTCTCGCCGGCGGTAATAGCGTGAATTTTCGGCGGATTCCCCCCAGCCAAGAGCTGGGGCGAAATCCGCCGAAGCCCTGATTCGGCAGACCCTTAAATCCGGCGGTAATAGCGCTACCGCCGGATTTAAGGGTTACCGCCGAGGTCGTGATCAGGCCCATTGTCTGTAATTGTAACCAGCTTAAAATGCAGAGATTTCCAGGATGGATTAAGCATTTTGAGTATGTTTGAAGTTTTTTTCCACAAAATCAAGTATCAAAAAGACATGAGGCCCAATTTGTTACAAAACGATCGATCCAGGTAAGGATTTTGGTAAATGTAATACCTTCTTCCAAATAAAGCCCTCCAGCTCAGACAAAATGTTAATTTTGTGTACGTACGCTGCTCGAGGCCTCAGAGAAGAGTCAGTATTACCTTCATTTTATACAATGTTATCAACGGTATATATGACAATGTGCAATACATTATACTTATTATTATTAATATTATATTTGTTCTCCTTATTTGAGCAATTAGGGGTGTGTGAGATTGGCATCATGGAAGGAGACGCAGACAACCGATTCAATGTATAAAAAAAAGCTTGTATTAAAGAAAATGTCAGTATGGAGTGAGGCCTAACTTGCCCTGTGCTAAAATGGGATTTTTCTACCTAAAAGAAACTAAGGATAGTCTGTGTCAGTAATTTCAACTGAAAAGTCTGTCTGTGTCCAAAACCTATGCTTTGTTGGTGTCTCAGCATTTTGGCTTCTCTTCCTCCAGCACGGCCCTGGTTATAAAAATGATCTCTGCCCAAGTTCCCCAGGTCTCTCCTCCTTCTGCTTCCTCTTCTCTTGCTACTCCCATGTGCGTCTGCTTTCCACTTTTTATACACCTGAGGTCATTCAATGGGCTGCAGGTGTATTCCACCAATTAATGCTGCCTGACTCTGATTAAAATGATATGCCTGACCTTCTTGAATCTTCTTTGACCCAGTACCAAAGTGCTTAGAGTAAGTGGTGTTCATTACTCTTAGTTGCTTCTTCCTCATCTCAGTACTAGAGTGGGGAAAGCATGTAATATTCATTAGTCTCAGTTGTTTCTTCCTCGTCTCAGTACTGTCAAGAGAGGAATACAGAGGAACTGTTCTACAATGACCCTAAACATTGGGGGAGGATTAGGTTGGTTGTCACTAGAATAAAGGGGAAACTGTGCTTTGTCCCAGTGTACCTCATCCCCAATCCTTCTCCTCCTCTTTCTAAGACTTCCTGGGTGATATTATCTCCTGTCCTAGGGAACATGGTGATCAATATCCCATAACCACTTCTGGGATAGGGGTTCCTTCCTGGAAAGAGGGTGTGGAATACTGCGTCTTACTTAAGGGCATCCCACTTCCAAACCCCGAGAACCCTCCATCCAGGTGATCCTCCCTCGCTTACCCACCCTCCAGGGGCAGGATCCAAAAGCAATTGCCTTTCCGTGGCCACCTGTATAGAGAATTCAAGGGGAGTAGATGTGAGGCAGCCCTCAGGTTTCTCAGAGGTGCTGCCTTCAGGCTCAAGAAATGAGGATCAATTTGAACTATGGAGAAATTAAAGCTGAGGTATACAAGTTCCCAGGAGGATGTGTTTTGGGTAGGAACGGGCAGGGAGTGAGTGCTGATGGCTAAAGGGATTAGCATGGCCTTTGACCAGTCACTGGGTGGATAAATAACAGACCAACATCGACAAGCTTTGTGTCCTTCCTTGTATCCCATCTTCCTGCTAGCCGAACTCCAAAGCAACAATTTATCTTATAGGTGACACCGCATTGCCAACTAATAGCCAAAAAAAAAAATAGGCTTTATGTGACGTTGTAGTGTCCCCACGACCACAGTTTAGCCATGAGTAACATCATGGATCTGGGGGTTAAGCAATCCATTAGTGCAAGTTATAGACTGGTCTTTTGGATAAATGTAAGCTCACTGGTATTCAAACTCTACCGTTCTTTTACTCCTGTCTGAACGTTGCTATCCTGCTTGAAGTTCCAGCATGTCAGCTGGCCACCACTGGTTTTTGTCTTTTTTGCCAGCAATTTCCAGGTTTGGCTGGGGGGGCTGTTACAAATACCTGCTATTACATTCCCTCATTGCGTTCCTCTGTCTGCAACCATTGCCTGCATCTCCACACATATGGATTGCTACGGTGTACTCACCCACTGGCACAGCAAAACGAAAAGCTTCACGCCTCTCCATTTAGACATTTTGAATTTTGAAATTATTTATATGGCGCACACAACACACTTAATTGTATCCTGGCGCAGAGGGAACCATAGGCTGAGGGACCAAATAACAGACTAGTCAGTATTGATACCACTGAAAATCACACGAGGAACATAAGGGAACCACAACTACTTAAACAGCTCTCCATCATCTCCCATCTGGGTGCCATCTCATGCTGCATTGATGGCATGTTTGTGGCATGTTTGTGCTTTTGACCCAAGAAACACTGATGTATTTGTAGGCTGGCAGACTGTCAACTGGGATCTTGACTGTATGTGCAGCTATTTGAGGCAACCGCAATGATCCAAATAAACATGTAATCCTTGGTTAATCTCCCCACACAATAGTATTGTGACAAGGCAAAGGGAAATGATGGGCAGAGTTAGTAGAATAAGCCTTTTAAACCAGTGATACGTGAACTTGTGTCAATGGACTGTCCAACAAAAAATAATGTTTTTTTTCCCACAGTGGGACCTGGCATGCATTACTTCTGACCACGTCTGGAATACCCATTTCCATGGAAGTTGAGAAAGATCAGCAATAGCCCAAAGAAGAGTCACCACATTGATACAAATATTGAACTTAAATTCACATCATGGACCTCATACATCAGAAATAGCGCACAGAAGAGTCACCACATTGATACAAATGTTGAACGTAATATTGCTTGATGGGCCTCATAGAACAGAAATAGCCCTGGGAAGAGTCTCACATTGATACAAATGTTGAACCTAAATTCAAATCATGAGCCTCATCATACTATATAATCAAAGGCCAGATGAATGTTTGTCCGAAGCCAACCTGCGCAGTAGAGGCTGCCCGAAAGCACAGAATGCTCTGCTAGATGGAGCTGTTGCCTAAGGATATACAGTGGTCCAATCTGCATAGCTTCGCATGTTGTCACCGCTAGAGGGAGCTGTAGGCTTAGGATATCTAGAGGTCCTACTGTGTTAATGAAAACCTGCACTTTGGCCCGTGTACAAGGGCCGGTACGCTAGTAGATCATAAAAAGGGAGACCTGTAAAACCCTATGATTTAAATGCCACTTGTTTAAAATAAAACTAGTTATGAGTCGCTATTGCATGGGATATGACCTCTGCCTGGGGCACATAGAAAGTACTGTGTGAGGTAAATAGGGGTTAACTCTCCAATGCAGTACTGTCTTGGTACCTCATGCACCTAATAGCCCAACGTGGTCTCAATACATAATTAGGTGGTATTTACAAATTGGAGCTATTTAAATTGCTACATGTGTTTGCCATCACCTCTAAACTCATGAGTCCCATGCTGTTCACAGGCAGACTGCGCTACAGGTTCCTCGATAGATTTCCGCCAATATTGTGCCGTTAAAGACCAGTATAGCTGTGGCAGAAGGGGTAGGCTGTCAGGCATACGGTCAGGAAATGGTAGTAGGTTATTTTGACAAATGATAATTTTTTTCGAACTTGCCAAAATGGTCATTTTCTGATGACATTATTTTTGTTGTTTTTTGGACACATTGTTTTTTCCCACTTTATTTTAATAAATGGTGTATCTCATGCTGCATCCCCTCCCCCTCTACCTCCCTTTCAATCCTTTTCCCGCCTCTGTCTTCCTTTCCCTGCTTTTTGTTTTTTGTCATCCCCCTTTGACTCATCATTCTCGGTCCCCATTATATCCCTATGGGTATCAAGCAATTTATCAGGGGTGTTCCTCATTTTCTTTCCTTTAGTACATGTTGGTAACATTGCAATCACTCATCACTGTATTCTACGGATGTCACTGCATCTGTGATCAAGGAGTCAGAATGAGCTCATCCGGGGCAATTTATTTATTTATTTATTAAATTTATATAGCGCGCAGGCAGCCCAGGGGCATTGTGGCACTGTTACTTGCAGGAAGACTTAGTTACAATGTGAGCAGGTTGTGCCTTGGGTTACAGTAAGGCAGTGACCTGTGATCAGATATATCACATAATACATCATACAATACAATTATGAGGGCTAGGCCATGTAATTGTTAGATGAACAGGGTCGTTTTCAGGGTTTTCCGAAAGGCGGTCAGTGAGGGTTCAGAGCGCAGGGAGCTAGCTTGCAAAGACTGGGCAGGAGAGGGGGCGAGGACCGAGAAAAACCAAGCAGATTAAACCAAACATTCACTGCACACAGACGGCTGATATAGGCATGTGGAATTTACACCGCAATATCTAAGATGCACTTATTTGCATTGCTGCGCTGGCAACAACTGGATGTAAAACAATCCATGCTCTCTTTGCAGCGTTTTTTCTGGAGCTACTGTAATACAAAGAGAAATGTATGGAGAGAGTAGACATTGAGGTAAAAAAAAAAAAAAAATCCTTTCTATGAATTATAACATACGGATTAGTAGATGACCAGATAGCCGATAGATAGATACATAGATAGATAGATAGATACATAGATAGATAAGTTAAACCTAAATGCCCCATACCAGACAGTTTCTTTTTACGCCATCGAATCAGCTGTTCATTATATTTCTTGGGGAGTTTTATTCGACCACAATTTCACAATTTCATCATCATTAGATTTCAAAGCGACCATAGTTTGTGGACTGTGGCCTCTTGCTCTTTTGTAATCCTTCATCAGGCGAATCATTGCTACATTGCTGGAGTTTCTGGGTTTTCATTGAAGAAACATGTCAATAAAACGTCCCTGTGCCTTGAGAGTTTGAAGACGTTGGAGCCAGTTGCCAGAAAAATCCATGTACGCCATAACTCAATGTTTGACTGGCAGTACCGGATTTCAACGGACTGCTGAGCTAAGGCCAGAAACATGAGGTGGAAGGTTGGGGCGGAGCTCTGGCAGTCTCCGAATACTTCTCGAGAGCTGGTGTTCTGTTTGGCCTCCCTCTCTCACAACTAAGCAGCCAATAGGATTTCTCCTCTAAGCGAGTCAGGAAATTGGTGACCCTCGCGCTAGTGCTAATTGAGAACACAGGGGAGGAGCGTTAAACAAGGAATAAAAGGAACCCATTTAGGGAATGTGAAAGGAAAACATCTAAAGAAAATTAAGGAATGCCCTTCCCACACGCCTAGAAGTGGGAGCCTATGCCCAGCTCCCTTTAAATCCTGCCCAGGCTTGTCCTGGGGCATACAATTATTGTGTCAGGCACCTATGAAAAAGTGGCCCACAGTTGAAAATGGCAATGTATTCCTTTTGTGACAGACTGTTTGAGTAGTACCCAATTGATAACAATGGGACGCAAATTGTGCATTTTAAACAACATTTATTCAGTAACACTGGTCAAAACTATTAGCCGCATTGTGAAATAACTTATCAAACTGGCCCACATGGGCCAAAAAAGTGTCCCACTTCGACCAAAAAAACGGGGACACACAAGTATTTTGCCATTTTAGTTCGGGAACTGCCCTATCGCCCTACAGGCCTATAGGCCAGTCCGAGCCTGTCCAGCATTTACAGGAAGCATTTACTGCAGACGATAGATCTTCTGTCTGCAGTGAAAGATGCGTACCAAAATAAAGTAGTGGAACTGTATTCCATGCAGGGATGGGTTAGGCAGGAGGAAGTGACAAGGGCATGAAGCTGTGGCAAGTTCACAGCCAAAGGGATGATGCAACAGGCAAAAGAAGGAGGTCCCAATGTATTGTTTTCCATTTTTCTTTCAGTCAGGCAGTCATTTGGAACATATATATATATATATATATATATATATATATATATATATATATATATATATATATATATATATATATGTATATATATATATATATACACACACATATATATTCAGTGAAAAAACTTTGTTAAAGGGATGTTATGGTTACAAGTAAAACCGAAAACCCCCAGAAAGTCACCAGTTCTGGTAAGCTAAGCAACCATAACTCGCGGTACAACCATGCACTGGTAAGACTAAGACCCAGGAAATCAAAGATGACATCACAAATGTCATTGATGACATCACCGGTGAGATTGCATATCTCAGCCCAGTGTTTTTGTTCAATGACAGTTAGAATATGAAAATCCAAAAGGTGCTATATATCTAGACGTTAACCTTGTTGTACACTCTTAAAGTACTTTTCTTAGGCTATGGTCTCAGTTCATGGTGCACATACACGGGGCAATACGCAGGCATCAAACACACAATTCATTTGTATACATGAAGATGAACTTTAATGTTATTGACATTTTCTGGTGATGTTGTTTCTTTCTTCCTTACTTTAGTTTCCCTGTATATGCCTTTGATGTGTATGCATTGTTGGTCTTCATATGTATTGTTTATACAAACACAAGTATGTAGTACGTTTTGAATTGTTAGCTATTTATTCCATGTTTAACATTACTCAAAACTATTATACGGTAGCATTCATTATTTAACTATACACAATTACCAGATTAAAAATATTGTACTTTATGGTGCATGCTGCAGCCATTGCCTATTTGTATGTATGATTAGGTTCTTGTATTAACAACAACACTCCAATGTAATGTTTTCTTTAGATGAGTACATTCTTTAATACATTACATAGTTAATGATAGGTCTCCCGATCAACCCTGAAATCTTGTTACCAACATAATAAACACAACCCCTTGTAGGGACTGTTCATCAAAATTAATTTTAAATGTGTTGTCATCAGTGATGTCATCAATGACATTTGTGATGCCATCTTTGATGTCCTGGGTGTTCGTCTTAGCAGTGCAGGGTGGTGGCGCAAGTTACAGTTGCTTAGCTTACCATAACTGGTGACTTTCAGGGGGTTTTCAGTTTTGCTTGTAACCATAACATCCCTTTAACAAAGTTTATTCACTGAATTTCATAGGTTTTTATTAGTGCAACGTAACCATAATGTTACTTCAACAATGTTTTTTTCTGTGAATTATATAGGTTTTTATTAGTGAACATGTTTCATGATGTTACATCACTGTATACAAGTAATTCATAATTCCTTTTTAACATATATGAAAGAGCTGTAAACCTCTTTTAACATTTTTTTGCAAACCATCCTGATGTGTGTCATCAGGAGCACATGCTGGGGATGCACGTCATGGTTGAATTGTCTTGTGCATGAGGCTCAACCATAACCCCAACCACACCAAACCACCCCTGTTATCCACTGCACCTGCCCTGCATCCTAGTTCAGTGTTCACTATACCATCATAATGTGACCAATGGCCAGTGCTCATGGCTTGCAGCCATGGCCAGTCTTCACAATCCATGGGGCATGGGCTTCGGCCACGCCGCATTCCTGAATAGGCAAATCAGAGTAGACATGTGGCCTTGCTAAAGGCCAGGCCTACTACTCAGGCAGCAAAGGTATATCACTATTAGTTGTACTTACTTTTTGACACTTTCAAAAAAGCAAAACATAGGACAGATTTGCAAAAGCATGCTTTCAGGTCCTCGCTGATGCTCCTCGCACAGGTTTGCTGCAATCCCGCCCAGCATTTCGGGATGCAGCCACAAGCAGAATTCTTTCTCCCACTTAACCTAGAGCTTCGGCCATGCTGTATGCTCCAATAAGTAAATCAAAGTAGGCATTTGTCCTTACCGAGGTCCAGGCCCACTGTCCATGCACAAAAGTTACATCACTATTTTTTGACTTACATTTGGACAATTTGGAAAAATAAAAAACAAGACAGATTTGCAAAACCATGCTTTCAGATCCTTGCTAATCCTCCTCACGCAGGTTTGTTGTACTCCTGTCCAGCAAATCAGTGTGTAGCCGCAAGCAGAATATGTTTTCCCATTCAAGTTTAGGGCTTCAGCCATGCCGCACACTCCAATAAGCAAATCAGAGTATACATTTGTCCTTGCTCAGAGCCAGGCTTTTTTCTAAAGTGTCAGAATATAAGTGCAAAAATGGTGATATCATTTTGGTGCCTGGGCACCAGACATTAGTCCTGGTTATGAGAGCCTTACCCAGAGTCTGTGAAAGATAGTGAGCTAAAGAATCTGCTAAGGCCCTTGTAACCAGGACTAATGTCTGGCAGAGGAACTCCCAGGACCCCCTTGTTTTTTAGCCAAATACTGAGCAGGCTTGTCGACCTCAAAAAAACATAAGGGGTGACATCCACCCTCTTAAGTGACGCCATCCACCCACATGTGTCCTTTACTTGTGCCCCAAAAAGCAGCCACAATCGGGGGAAAATAACTGCACCAGTGTCCAGGGTGTGCAAACTCTCTTGCCACATTGTGAGCAAATGCTTGTGACTTACTTGCCCTCTCATCATTTCTCCTCCTCACCCCCCATGTGGGGCTTTCAACAATACTCTGCTTTATAAATATAACTTGAAAAGTACACATACCATAGCCTCACTCAAATATGTAGATCCTTATAGTACTATGTTGGGCAAAAAGAGTACAATTGTAGCATTATTTCCCCCAACTTGGCTGGGAGACTACAAATAGCAGAATACAATTCAGTAAAAGGCAATAAAATGTTCTCTGAGTGCAAAAAATGACATATGCCCAGGTACTTTTTTCACCATAGCAAAAATCCAAAATCAAAAACGGGCACCCAAGAATATACGCATACTAGGTGAACATATATCTGAAAGTAAAATATACAAATGTAATTCATTAGACCTTTGCTCACCTTTTAAACCCAGCAATCTGTCATGAAATATTCCCTGGAAAACAAAATCCCAATACGAAACCAGTGCTAGTGGTCTTGTGAGTAAGCGTCTCCACTGGGAGCATGACAACTCAAGTAAAATCCGGGTAGCCAAATACTTGAGCAAGTTTGCCAACCTCAAAAAAGGGGTTGTGTCCACCCTCTAAAAAAAGGTTTTGCTGTTGATCCACACGTGTCCTAAACTTGTGCCTTGAAAAGCAGTCACAAAAAGGGGAAAATACCTGCACCAGTGTCCAGGATAGCAAACTCTCTTGCCACATTGTGGGCAAATACTCATGACTTACTTGCCCTCTCATCATTTGCCCTCCTCACCCCCATGTCTGGCTTTCAGCAATACTTTGCTTTATAACGATACATTGAAAAGTACACATACCATAGCATCACTCAAATATATAAATCCGTATAGAACTATGTTAGGTAAAAAGTGTACAATTGTGGCATTTTTGCCCCATCTTGACTGGGAGACTACACATACCAGAATGCAATTCTGCAAAAGGCAGAAAAATGGTCTCTGAGTGGAAAACCTTCAAGCATTAACAAAAACAAGGTTTAAAAAAAAATATGTGGATACCCATCTTGTAACTTCTGCATGTTTATTAGGCAACATGACCTGAGGAGGCTGGCCCTATCCTCACTTTGAAGCTAAGCAGGGTCTGTCCTGGTTACTGCATGGTTTGGCTACCTGGATGGCTTTCGTGTCACTGGTCACTTTTCACCCCCAATGGTTTGTTTCGTGTTGCAAACTCAGTCACTAGACCCTCTCCAACTCCTACATTTCTGTTGGTGCCCTGCAGCCACCACCCACCACCTAACACAGTGTACTTGTTTTTTGACCTGCAAAGGGCTTTTTTACACTGCTTAATTTTCCAGTATCCTCAGCGCTAGCCGCGGCTATCACACGCATTGAGAGAAAAACAAGATAGCTGCCTTTTTGTTTCTACAAACAACAAGTTTTGGCAATGTACCCAAAATTTATATATCTATTTTGGATAAGGGGGCACCTCCTTCTCTGTCACCTAATTTAAAAAACTACTGCACAGACTTACCACAAACCCCAAAAAGGCCTCTTTCAAATGCTTCATGCCCAAGTTGTTTTGGACCTGGTCCAAATTCGTTCAGCGGTTTGAACCTGTGCGGTTTGGCAAACAATTACCTTGTTTGTCTATGGTAAAATGAAAGGGAAGTAGGCCGCAACTTTTGAAAAAAATATTTTTTGTCTTCTTATATATTTTTAATAGCTGAACTGGCTTCGCCTGTGATTTCAATTCTCAGATTTTTAAATCTCTGATCTGTAAGTCTCACTTCAGTTTCTTCCGCAGTTTCATTGCTTTGTTTTTTAGCAGCACACATTCTCAGATCAGTAGGTGTCACTTGAGTTTCTTCAGCAGTTTCATTCCTCCTTTGTTCAGCAGCACTAATTCTCTTCACAGCAATGCATGTTTCAGTTTCTTCAGCAATTCTGTTGCTTTGTTTTTTAGTAGCACACATTCTCTGATCAGTAAGTCTTGCTTCAGGTTCTTCAGCACTTTCATTGTTCTGTCTCAAAGCATGTTGAATTCTATCAGCTTCATGATCTTGAGATCTTCCTTCTTCAGAATGATGATCATATTTCAGCTTTGATGTGCAATGATGAACACTTCTTACAAATGACCTGTAGATAGCGGTGTAACACACAAAAACGTAATGCCGAAAAACAAAGCAGAAAAAGACAAAAGATTGATTATCTGAAGGACGGGGCGACTTATTGAGCCAGAAATAGTTGCATTCATTTGGCAATCGCATACAGAATATTCCATGCAAAAATCATGACACAAGACCTCACGGTTCATGGGGAGTTCTGTCCCCAAGTAAGCCACATACAAAACCACAAACAAACACAACTTTGTTTTATATATATATATATATATATATATATATATATATATATATATATATATATTCAGTGAAAAAACTTTGTTAAAGGGACGTTATGGTTCAAAGTAAAACCGAAAAACCCCTGAAATTCGGCAGTTATGGTAACATAAGCAACCATAACTCGTGCCACCGTGCACTGCTAACACTAACACCCAGGACATCATAGATGACATCACAAATGTCATTGATGACATCACTGATGACATCACATGCGCATTTACTTTTCATGAAAACTCTGTAGGAGGGATTCTTATAATGTTGACCAAAAACTGTCAAGGATCATTGGGATGAATAGCATGAGCTAATTAGTGCATTAAGCAATGCATTGATATAAATAGCTTTCTATTATGAAGTTCTATCCAGTATAATAAGCTACTCATGCAGAAACATAAGCAGTGTGTGCAGCATACATGATGAAGGTGCCAAATTCATAATCTTGCCATGTTGAATACTGAAATGATAACTGCTTTCTTATTAGAGTTTTGCGTACTGTATAACATGTAATAAGTAGATAATAAAACCCACTTAATACATAATTATTACAGACAAAACACAAAGAGACAACAACACATACAAATATGAGTTTATACAGGGACAGTGAAGTAAACAAAAAAGCAGAAATAGTAGCAGAAAGAGTTCATAACCTAACTGATTGTCTTTATGCAGAGAAACTATTGCTCTGTTTCAAAGCTGCTACTTACCATATGTATGTGTATCACATGATGTGACTGCACCCAAAGGAAAGGAGAGTGAGTATAATGTATACAAATATGAGCATATACAGGGAAGGTAGAGTAATAAAAATAAAACTATGAGAAAGTGCTGATAACCCTAATGATTATCTTCATGCACAGAAAGGATTGCTCTCTTTGAAGCCTGTGTCTTCCGCTATGTATATGTTTCATATGATGTGACTTGACCCTAAGTCTACAAATATAGTACCTTTTAAATTTTTACTTCCTGACTGTTACTGAAGAAAACTATGTGGCTTCGACATGTCAGTAAAGGATAAAAAGGGAGAGCCAGCCATATGATGTCATCAGTGATGTCATCAATGACATTTGTGATGTCATCTTTGATGTCCTGGGTGTTAGTGTTAGCAGTGCACGGTGGCGCGAGTTATGGTTGCTTATGTTACCATAACTGCCGAATTTCAGGGGTTTTTCGGTTTTACTTTGAACCATAAAGTCCCTTTAACAAAGTTTTTTCACTGAATTTCATAGGTTTTTAGTAGCGCAACTTAACCATAACGTCCCTTTAACAAAGTTTTTTTTACTGAATTTCATAGGTTTTTAGTAGCGCAACTTAACCATAACGTCCCTTTAACAAAGTTGTTTCACTGAATTTCATAGGTTTTTAGTAGCACAACTTAACCATAATATCCCTGACTTCATATACATGTAACATAGAACATACTAACCCCCTCGTAGTAATTTTCATGTCCGCGGACTACCGTCATGTCCGCGGATACATCGAAAATCTGAGCGTGGTGAATGTAAATTTAAATAGTGTGCCCCATTTCCCCTTTGAAGTTGGCTCTGAAAAGAGCCGTTTTTTTTAATTTTTTTTTTACAGATGCTTGACAGACACCTGTTATTTTGTATTTTTTTTCTTGTTTTTTTTTCTTACTTTACTCCTAAAATCTTCACATAACCTTCTCCAAAGCAACCCTTACATTCCAAAATAGAAAGGCATTTCCCGTAAAAGATAAAGAAATGCCATCTTCTTTAAAATTAACAGCATTACTGGCATCAATATTCTCATTGTTACAGAAGAACATACCAGCTCTAAGCATGAAGGCACACATGCCTCGGTTGATGACACACCTAGCAATGTTTTGCTGAGGACAAAAAACTGAACTATTGTCCCATATTGCCCTAGGTAGTAATCCAGAAAAAATTACTTTCGCATTTGGAAGGATCTTCATTACGGCTTGAACCAAGCGTTCCAAATCAGCCAACAAAGTAGGGGCACTGACGTTGCCCAAATGGAAAGCACCATAGTGCAAAACTACCACATGCGGACTATTCATCGTGGCCATATCCTCACAAACTTGTACAATTCCCTGTACATTGCAATCAGGCACAGTGCTCCACACCACCTCCACTCCTTTCACATCAAAGTTCTTTGCAACATGCCTTCATTCAGCGTACTGCTGTAAACCATGCACAAACATATCTCCGAGCACCAACACCCTGACTTTCTCCACTTTTGCCATCTTCACCACACACAGTCTCTTTCAACACAAATCCACAACCTCGACATCTGATTGGCTGATCCATGTTGGATTTCCTGGAAAAACCCGGATGTAGCACGCCCTGTCCACGAGCAGCCGCGGTGTCCGCGGAAGGCGTCCACTTTACTCTCTGTGCCATTCCCTCATTGCATACAGCTAAGCAATCACACAATAAGAATAACGTCCTCAGAACACCCCCATTTTGTGAATTTTCGAACATTTCAGGACAATTATCATTTCATTATTCAACATATTAACATTACAAATATTATACTTTCATCTTGTACTCTGCACACAATGCTATGTTTCTCCATTAGTAGCGAAGCGGACTATAAGGTTGTATTGTGTTTTGACCTTGACAGACAGAGATTGTGATGAAAGACTTCTCTTGAAGGAGTGTTGCTAAAACGTAAGAGAAGATAAAGATGAAATTTCTGAAACGAAACCACTTTTATATATTATATCACTATGCGAAAGATCGTTGGCACATGCAGAGTCGTATTTTAGGACTGCACCACTCGTAGACAATGGAAATTGCAATTGTACTGTAAGTAACCCTTTTATACCAAATATAATTACAATAGCGTAGCATTAAAGACCGCTCAAGTTGAACTTGTTTGTTGAAAGTGGCATAATGTTTTCTACCGCGCACTATCACTGCGGAATTGATCCCCTGTCATTTAGAGGGCTCTGAAAAAGGCAGACGACACAGGGTGGGTTAATAGAAATAATTTAACCGGTCTGTAGGCGGTCAAGCGCTCTACTCGCTGTGCCACTTCACTGTAGCCTGTCAAGTGGCACAGCGAGTACAACGCTCGCTTTGACATCCGTGCACAGCTTGCTAACGCAAGTTCGAATCCCGGCAAGGCCAAACTCAGCCTTTCATCCTTCCGTGGTCGATAAATTAGCACCACGCACCGTGGTTAATAATAAGCACCGCTTAGATACCTCACGGTTCTTAGCGCTATATGAATGGGAAAATATTATTATTTTATTATTAACATACTCCGTTTCACTATCTTCGATAGCAAATAGTTTCACGCCCTAATAAATAAAATGATGATTTTTAATGAAGATCGGCTGGTGAGACTAATTTATGTTTTTTAAAACAGGTATGTGGCCCCATTTTGCCTATGTCACGATTTACAGACTCGAGCGGATGGAGTCTTCAACTGCCAGGTGCAGGTCCAAATATGCAACTTCATGACCCTCACCATTTTATGGGACAATCGCCAAGGACCAATATGCCCTTACGCAGTACTAGCGGCTACAAACAACATACCAACCAATAGGGTGGTCTAATGGCTCGTTGTTGGAGCAACCTTCCGATTATCAGAGCGACCATTTACTGCTTCTATCATCAACCAACAGCCTATCTACCGCAAAGGAACAACGCGTGGCTCCAAATAAACTTTTGCTGATCGACAGCAGAGACAATAGCAAATCGCTGAATATTCACTAAACATTTCATGTGAAATAAATGTACTTTACCAAATGTACAATCCTGCTGTTTACTTTTAAACCACAGTTTCATATTCCGAATTGTGGCGCACTGAGTTGTAAGCTGATCTAACACCCTCTGTACCGCAAAGGAACATCGCGTGCCTCAACATGAACTTTTGCGGATCGACAACAAAGACAAATGCAAATTGCTGAATATTCTCTAAACATTTGATGTCAAATAAATGTACTTTACAAAATTTACAATCTTGTTGTTGGCTTTTAAATCACTGTTTCATATTCTGAATTGTGGCGCACTGTGTTGTGACATAATATGTGTTGTCTTCCGGGTTCTGTGTAAAGTCACTTAGGACTGCAGAGAACTGGGCGCATTTGATGACGCACCCTGTAACGTCACGGAGAGAGGCGTGGATTATGAATGCTTTGATAATATCAGGGTTAGGGGCGGGAGATATGATTTAGTGTCGCAAAAGCAAGTCAGCCAGGTCAATAGCGCCAGTCATAGGATTATTACATAATGTCGGCGCACACCAGCCGGATTTATCGTTTCTTTAGAGGACAAAAAGTCAGTTGATGCCCATAGGAAATTGTACTATTAGCGGACAAAAGGAGTGGTCTTAAAACACTTTCACCCTGACAACGAACAATACAAACAACATTCTCAGAACACCCCCATTTTGTGTAATTGCAACCATTTTGGGACACCGCGAGTGTTCTTAGAACACATTCAACTAGACAGATTACAATACGGACAGCGTCCTGAGGACACCCCCAGTTTGTGTATTTACGAACAATTAAGTACACCGCGAGTGTTCATAGCTCATTTTTACCTTCCTTGCAAACAAAAATGACACATACTCCGTCCTCTAAACACCCCACCATTTAGTTTATTTACAAAATGTCAGAACAGCCGTGTTCTCCGCGGACAAATCGAACGCAACAAAAACGTCTAGCACATAAAAAATCAAAACATTGAACCTATCTCATACTACCTCACCCTCCCCAAACACTCTTACACACCAACACACGGCACTAAATACAATTTTTTATCCACGTTTCACCGCGCTGTACGCGATCGACGGCGAATACAAGATGGCGTGCGCCACCGAAAATCTGACGCGCTCCACGCCCTCGCCATCCAATCAGTGAACACGTCGCATGTCCGCGGACATGACGCAAGGCCATGGGCCAATCGGGGTGCTGTCCATGGAGCGAACAGGGAAGTCCGTCCGCGAAGCGAACACAGATATCACTAATTTTTGTTGCCTTACATTTTGGTCATTGTTTTAAAAACTACTGGACGGATTTACACCAAATTTGCAAAAGCGCGCTTTCGGGACCAGGCCGCCGCTCCTGATGCAAATTTGGTGTAAATCCGTCCAGTGGTTCGGGATGTAGCCGTGCGCAAAGTTTTTTCCCATTCAGTCCATGGGAAAAGTAGAAGTTTTGTGACCCCCTCACCAAACTTTGCAAAAAAATTCAGAGTGGGCCATATACTTTTTTTGCAAAGTTTGGTGAGGATTCGTCCAGGGGGAGCGAAGTTATAAGCCGCCCAAAAAGTGCTCTTCCTATGGAAACAGCAACTTAACCATAACTATACAGCCACTACCGTGGCTGTGTAATATATATATATATATATATATATATATATATATATATCATTCTATATAGCCTTTGTGAAATCAATCACCTCTACTCTTTCATCTAAATCTCGCTGGAACCCATGCCTAACACCTGCCTAAACATATAGATGCTGCTTCAGCCGGCCTGAAAGTAGAAAACACTGTGCTGTAATTCATTTAATTTGGTACTTTATTACTAAACCTTGGATCCAAGATTGAAAGTCTGATCTGTAATGGCCTGACAGAGTCCCAGGGATGAATAGTGTGAGCCAGAGCGAGTCTGGCGACTTCATTACAGTGTGTAATGCTGAAACAGCCCGACAAGAAACCTGGAGATTCTTATGCCCTACAGATAATGAATTCTCATACGCGTCATCAGTGCTCAGAACGCTTCTTCATATTGGCTACATAGTCTTCTGCAAATCATGAATTCCCTTTCTGATCGCCAGCATCTCTCCCATCAAACTATCAGACCATGCTCCAAAGTGACAATGGGCAACCTAAATGACCATAAGAAGCAACTTTAACCCTAAATTGTTCAAAGATCGCAAATTAAGATCTTTTTCAGAGTTTGTTTAAAATGAATGTGCCCCAACAGACCAATATGGTCAGCAACTGGGACATGACGGCCCTAAGGGATAATGTTACACAACTTGTTGCTCACAAAAAGAATAAACTACTTCTGCAGCAAATGCCAGGTTTTATCAAAAGCTACATTCCTCTGAAGGCATCCCGGCAGAAAATGGATAAATAATGACTTAAAGGCACTACCCAGGCCTGAGATATCACTGTTAGATCTATCATCTAAGAAAATGCAAGTGTCCTTAGAGGGGATAACAACTGTTATGAGAAATCTAAAAAAGGGGAAGCCCCTAGGCTCAGACTGGAAAACCATGGACTTTATGCACCACTTTGCAAGTTGTTCCAAAATTATTGCTTTTCCAAAACATTGAGGACCTTGATTCTGTTGTCGGTATGCCACTTAAAGCCATGAGGACTATTTTTTCTACAACAGCGAGAGACTCTGCTCTACCTAAGAGCTCCTGGCCAGAAAACATATCAATATTGGTTGTAGAATGTTGGTTAAAGATTTCAACTCAAGCAGGTTCTTCCTTGTTTACCCAGGCTTGCCATGTTTCATCAAGGACCGCCTGCAAGTTCTAATACTTGACTCTTATGCTCTATGGTCAAGTACTTTGATGAGGTACGGATGGCTCTAGCACTCCAAACTGAAAAGGCTTTGATCTGGTGGGGTGGGCTTTCATAGGTGAGGCTTTTACATGGCATAGCCAGGGTTTTGCTAACAGCAGGGCAGGTCCTTTTCGGACACACACACATGATCTAACATTTCAGGGTGGGGGACAGTATAAAGAGAGGCTTGGAATAAGGGGCTCAGCTAAACGATGTAAACCTGGAGGGACGGATGGTTCTTCCTTGCCATGCCATGCCAGGCTTACATTTTTCACCAAGGACTGGGCAAGTTCTAATACTTGACTCTTATGCTCTATGGTTCAGTACTTTGAAGAGGGATGGATGGCTCAGCTAAATGATGTAAACCTGGAGTTCTGCTCCAGAGTTAACGTGATCCAACCAATGTCTTACAAATACTAATATCACTGGGATGGCCTGCTTGGAGAAAAGGATTGAGGAGTATATGAGTATAACCGGGTGCATGACAGACAGAGGTTGGAGTCGATAGCAAAGGAAGTTGGTGCAGAGCGGGCTAGAGGACAAGAGGTGGAGAGAAGCTTCTGGAGAAAGGTGGAGGATAGTGGGGACAGGCGAAGGGAGCAGAGAGAGACAGAGAGAGGCAAGATGGAGCATCAATGAAAATCAGGAGCAGGTCGGAGGAGACATCAAGGAGAGTGAGACATAGGAAGTTTAGACCAAAGAGAATGAGGAGAGTAGAGTAAGAAGTAACATTAGGAGGCAGAAGGAAGTTAGACAGTACAGGAAAGGTTGAGATTTGGGCATGTCTCTCCAGGGACAGATTGTAGAGGTGAAGCCCCGGTCTGATGGGGATGAGAAGGTGTGAGGCTGGTGGTGGAACAAGCATTTGGAGAAGCATCAAGAAGCAGTATGAGATTTACAGGAGCAAAGAGGGACATGAAAGTGGTTCAGAGAGGAAATTGATAGGTGGCAGGACCAGGTTTCTAGGACAGGGAGGTGGTGAAGCACATGACCAACAGCCTGTGGAAACGGGAGAAAGGCCACCTAGTTGGGGACAGCTCACACTAACTCTGCATTAACCTGCCACCTAGGGTCTAATGACAGCTGCAAAGGACAGCATCTATATATAGAATATAACTGTACCCGTCTGAGATTTTTGGAATAGCTAAAGAGACTTTGTGCACCGTTATTTGAGGATAAGTCATCCTGTTTGTGTAGTTATGTAGTTATGTAAAATGTTCTGGCCCATTTAAAGAATTGTCTATGAATTGTGACCATCTCAATAAGAGTTGCGTGAAACCTATCCTGTGGTGTTGGTTTTTGTGTGTAATCAACTCAGCTTCATGACACTATATAAAACAAGTAATTTTAGTTTTGGGATTATTCGGTACAAGGTGTTCATACAGTCAGGATGTTGATATGATTTTAGTGATAGGGAAGTGATTATAAGCAGAGTTATATTTAGGATTCAAGTATTTTTTTAATTAGGTATTTGTTATTTTAATTGAAAACACACAGGACATGATTCACAGCAAGTTACGAGCATAATTGGTTTGAGGAGTCTGAAAATCGCTGGCAAGCTGGAGGGATATTATGAACATGCGCTTCTTTCAAGGGAGTTAAGGGACCAAACATCTCAGAGACTGGTTTGAATTTCCTTCGCAATAACATGTTTTGCGATCCCAAAATATTTGAGTGACCAGGATTATGTGAAATTTGCACAAATTACAATTTCAGAAAGCAGAAAAAAAACTCAGTGACTGGCTTTAGCAAGGCATACAAATGTGACTTTTTTCTAAAACTCCCAGTGGTTAACAAAGGCTTATGATTGCATCTGGGCCTCATCACGAGTTGGACATTAGCCCTTAAATGCGCCGGTAACGATATTACTGCCGCATTTCAGGGCTGGCACTATCACGAGTTGGGTTCTAAATGGGCTGTTTTACCACCAGGTTTTTTCTGGAGCTGAAAACCCCATTTAGCGCCCTGTTTTTGGCATAAATACCACCCACAGAATTAGAGCGCAGTATTTGTACTGGAAATGGGGATTTACCGTTAACGGCCAACCCGTGATGCAGCGGTAATACCACAAGACGGTTGCCGCTAACGCTATTACAGTTGGGCTTTATTACAGCCGGGATACTGCCCAAATCGTGATGAGGACTACAACTGCATATGATATACATGTGACTGCTTTGTGTGGGAACACAAAACCCCAGTGACGGAGTCAGTGTGAAACACAAGCTTACATTTTTCTTGAAGGAACAGAAAATCATAGTGAATGGTGGTTCAGAAGATAACATTCAGTGAAAAAAGTTCAGGCACCAACATGTGTGAAGCCCTCCATTGTGCTAGTGGTAGATTGTGCCATGCAGCTGGTGTGAACTTTACACATGCCACGTCCATTGCCATGTGCATTGGAGATGTCGGAATTGGGCGTGGGACTTTCCAGTCAATAATCTCACATTCAATACTGTCTCACTGATGTCACACTGGTTTGACAGCTGCAGTCATAAATGTACAGGTGCTGCATCCTGATCAGATGGCTTTGGAGGAAGAGCTACAGTCTGGTATATATGTCCAGAAAGGGAGGAGACACAGATCACATCTTTTCAAGACCAAGGAGAAAACATCCAGTGCTAAATGGACAGGATATTAGAAACTCCCCCTTACCTCCCACCACCACTGAGCCAGAGTCAGATGATGATTCTGACCAAGATAGAGATTATGCTACTGTCTGGCCTAGGACCAGGCTGAAAAATATCTTTGCAGACAGCATTGATACCAAGAAGGATACTGCCATAAGCAGAGAGTAGGGATCAGGGAGGGAAAATGGCAGTGGCTGATTGCGTTAGCTTGCCCAGGCAGCAAGTGAGACATGCAATAGAGTAACTGTCAGATAATCATTGTCTTGCACACAGACTGCTTAAAAAAAGCCATCTTAAATGTTAAAGTTAATTTTAATGTTAATGGGTCTTGTACCGCGCACTGTCACCACTAGTGAGGTCTCTTGTCGCTCTGGCAGATCTGCAATGGAAGGAGGGTTGCAGGGTCTGTTAGTGGGATTGAGAGGTAGAAGAGCAAGCACGTTTTGATGTGCTGTTGGCAGCTTCAGTTCAGAGAAACTGGTCCCTGAGAAGCAGTGTGTTTCTGGATCGTAGCCGTCATGTGGTGTTGAAGTGCGTGTGGTTTATTGTGCAGAGGGGTATGGTTGTGTTTAGTTCAGGGTTTGAGGGTGTGTATGGACAAGGGTGAGATTTTTTAGTGACATATTTCACACCCCTGGCCATCCAGCTATGAATGATACATCTCCTGTCCCTAACAATTCATTGAAGCAAGACACACTTTCCATCCTAAGTATTCTGTCTAGGTGCGACAAACTTACCTTCTCCACCAACCAACCATGTGTGGCGCGTCTCCAATACTCTGCAGTCCATCCCAGTGTGACACACTCCTGACACTCACCCTTAAATAATCCATCTGGGTGTGGTACAATTCCTCCCCCCAGCAGTGTATCGAGGTGTGGTGCATTTTTCACCCCACGCGGTCCGTCTCAATCTACCCGTCATCATACAGAAGTTACCTAAGGCTTAGCTATTCTATTAGCCTGTAGGTGTAGGTAAGCCACATTCTGCATCTAGTTTAAGTGAGCAAGTCGCTAATTTACACAGTTAGGTTGCATGCAGGATGAGGCTAGCCTATGCGAATAAGCTAAATTCTGGTAAGTATATATCAGGTGATTAGAGTAGGGTGTATTTCTGGAGTACATTCGTGGTTGTGTTCCCCGCTTTCTGTAGGATGGCTCTTTCTGGATTTTGCCTGTGTTAGAGCATTAGATTGTGTTGATGGGTAGGTCCTTTTGCTCGGCGTTGTTTCATGCCATGTGTGTTCAGAAAAGGATACTGTTCAGGCATTTTCTTCCCCTATACAGCTGAAGAGCAAGGTCTTTAGAAGGTCTTTAGAAGTATTCTGAATTTTAGATGGTCCTCTGCAGTTCGTGCTTCTTTCGGATGGAGTTGCAGAGTATAACAGCTATGCGAGAGAAGACTGATCCTCCAAGTTTTTTTCTCATGTGTAATTTCGGTTTTATACGGATGATGTTACTGGATCTAAGTGTTCTTTCTGGTTTGTAGATGGTGATTTCCTTTTGTATGAATTCCACTCCCCGTCCGTGGATTTCTCGGTGTGTTATGCATATTGTTTTGATGGTGATTTTTTTTTTGACTTAGAGCCAATGTAACATCCTTAGCGCTGCTGTGGTGTGGTCTCTTCGGGAGAGTTTCAGAAGTCTGACAGCTGCATTCTGTATTCGTTGTAGTTTCCTCAGCAAGTATTCTGGCATTCAAAGGTATATCCTGGACATGATGAGGGAGATAATGGCAAGTGTTCTGTGCGTAAAGGAAAGGATGGGTAGCCTCTTTTTGATAGTGTACAGATGGAAGAAGCATTTCATAGTTATTGAGTTCACTTATTATTGCAATGTCACGACTTTGACAGCGATCAAAAGACCAGACAACACCAGAAATTCAAGTGTAATGTGGTTTCAGACTGATTCTCTTGCGCTGTTGGCTCATTATGATTGTGCCAAGTGATTAGGATGCTGTGCTAGTCCCAGAGCCCTGGATGTGGGCCAAAAGATATTGGTGGGTCGAGAGGGTAGCCAGCTGCACTAATGTACCCTCTTAAACTATAAGAACATGTAGCTAATGCCCACCACCCATGCGCAGTTTCCTCCTCAACAGATAGACATATGTTACCTCAGAGGGAATCCTCAGTTGGTTTCTTTGTCCACTCTGTTCTCAGAGAATACCTGCTGCTTGTCTCACATGTATTCCTGCACAGTTTCCTTATTATCTACAGAAAACTAGCTTGTCTTCTTAAAATATTCTCTCTCTTTTCAATGTCTTTACTAATCTCCTTGTAACAAAACCCTTCCTCACGCTCCTCAAACGTATTAATCACCCTCTTCACACTCCACACTACTCTTGATTTATATATCTTTGTATTTCTCTTTGACCACTTCATTGTCTCCCTTCTTCTCCTCCCTTCTTCAACTTTGTGTCCACTTTTATTTTCCTTACTCTAGCGATTGTATATAAACTCCTTCTTTTGACTTTGTTAACTCTCCTTCCCTCCTGATTGTACCTTAGTAGTACCATCTTTCAATTCCTTCCTTAACTCTTTCACCAACCCCTCATTACTTAAACCTTTGTCAATGCATCTACACCTTGCTCCACCTATCTTATGCTCTGGCCTCTACGTTTCCCCTTTGTGCTTTTAGGAGCATCCCTCCAGCCAAACACATATGTTGTTTCTCTCTTCTTCAACCCTTTGTACCCCTCTCTTTATACTCTTGGAGTTCCTATTGGTCCTCTTCTCCTGAACTTCATGCTCTTCCTTTACGCTCCAATACTCTTCCTCAATATTTTCCTCTCAAACACTCCCTTCCCAACTGTTTTCCTTGCATGCCTGGACATCGCCAACTTTATGCCTCTTTTTCAGTTGCTTCTCCCCCTCTTGATTCCTTTTACCCTCCTCCTGATAAGCTTCACTATCTCTCCTCCAGGACCTACCTCCTGCATCATCTCCTCATCCAAACACCTGGGCTCCTGTTTCAGCTCTTCTTGTTCCTTTCTCAAGCCTTCTCCAAAGATGACCCTTCTCCATCCTCAACCATCCTCAAATGTACTCCTTGCTCCTAAGAAAACAGACTCATTCTCGAAATCCTGTCCCTTTTATACCAGCCGGACTCCTCCTCTTGGGCCGCCCCTTTCCTGATAGGGGAGGATTTTGTTTGCCTTTTAAGGCTGTGTAGAAATTGCTTAATACTTCCTGAGCACCAGTGCTTCCTTTGTTCTGCCCCCAGGAAGGTCCTCTGTCCACTGTGTTCAGGTGTGCAAGTTTGGCATGGGGAACTTGTATTTGATATGATAGACAATTGGGGCCTAATTCACAGAGCATTCTCCAATTGGGTTTTCCCATTATAAAACACTCCTGTGAATTCGGCTCTTGACATCAAATATTGCAAAATTGTAGCAGCTCCTCTACTGAAAACAAACACAGCCAAACAATCTGTTGTATGGGATAGTTCACACTCAGGAAGGTTACAGCCATGCTTTAGCTGACTGTATGTTACTAGAGGAAAGATCTCCATTTGCATGTCAGTCTGGTCCCACCCAAAAGGGACGACCATCATGCAGGGCAATCCTCTTCTGAGGAAGTGTGCCCCCACCAACCCCAGATATGTGTTTCTGCCTTGCGGGGCCTCATCAGTAAGGTGTGGCTGTGGTGCTGTGTTTCTCTAGGTACAGTGAGAAATTGGTCCACGTCAAAGCCCTTAATAACTGAGGGTAAAACCCCAAGTTGTTCAAACTTTTCAAAAATGTGTGAGCCCTGTCCTGAGAATGAATACAGTTAAAAAGAAAAAAGAATTCTATCGAGTGGTCCTGATTCTGAGGTAGAGGGGCTACAGCCATATTATTTTAGCTCTATGTGCCTTACCAGAGGAGAAATACCTATTTGCATATCAGTCTAAGCCCACCCAGAGGGACAGTTAGACAGTGAAATGCTAAGGAAATCCCCTCTGAACAAGAATACCTCCAACGACCCTGACAAGTGTGTTTGACTCGCGTGTCATCAGTGAGCTGTTGCTGTGGTATTGCGTTCCTCTAAATAGAGAGTAAGGAATCCACATCTGGCGTAGCCTTAATAAATTAAGGTGAAACACCAAGCATAAAACATCCTTTGCATTACCAGCTCTCACTGTGAAAACATTGCATTAACCAGTCACACAGCCCATACCGTGAGGGCAGCTCCCTCCAACAATCTGCCTGAGATGCGTTTAGCTTGAGACAGCAACCCATATTCTAGCATATCCCTGAAAGAAATACATCAGCAATTCAAATCATTTGTGTCTTAAGTCAGTTCCCCACCAATCCAATTGCCTTGCTCATGAAGCCATCATACCTAAAACTAAAGGTCGACATTGATTGCGTATGAGCTATGATCCCTCATTGCCCACAGTAGTGTTTCTATGTCACCAGAATGGGTTATGGCCGATTTTTGTATGTCCAAATCAGCAGGGGCTGTCACCCTGAACTAATTCTCTAGTAAATAGAACTGGGAGTGTGTGTCATAACTCTCGTGGCAGACTGACCCATGTAAGAGAGTGCTGTATCTTAAGTTCAGGTTGAACCTTCCCATTGCAATGCATATTGTAAAGTGGTCCTCCAATTCTTCAAACACACATTCTTACTGCAAAACACTATTTGTTGGTCTTCCCACTGTGACATAAAGCCAGGCAAAGTTTGTTTTTGTATAATATAGTACAGGACGTGATTTTAAATTCCACTGATGAACTTGTGTTTTTTAAACTAGGATCTTAACTAGCCCCACTCTAGCAGTTTCTAATGTTCTTGAATGTGCATAGTACATTAGAATGAAGTTCCTTAAATTATCATTCACTTTTTATGAAGACACTCTGTTCCTTTATCAGGCTTAGCCACTTGTACATTTTAAACTGTTGCTTATTTAAGCAATAAGCCCCGAGCAGAGGGGCATTACCGCTTCAGGTAATGCCCCGGGGCCCAAAGTTACAGGCCTGAGTGAAGCTACAGATCCTTCCTTTGCTCTTCATTTGAATGCATAATCAGTTGCTGAGCTTTTAATTCAAATGGTTCCTTCACTGCAGGGTTGGAATACTATCCTCTGAGCTGTAACCTCTAAATATTAAAGGGGGTTTCTAGAACTAGTCTAATGGTTACAAACATCAGCACACAAAATGATAAACAAACTAGCAACATGCCTAAAGAATATCTCCCTGGCACAGAGGTTTGCAACCGTAGGCTCTTCAGATGTTTCAGAACACAAGTCCCATTATATCTGGCTATTGACTATGCTGGTGTTAGAGAATGGGTGTTGTAGTCCAAAACATCTGAAGAGCCAAATGTTGCAGACCCTTGCCCCTGTCCTAGCAGATCACTTCTGTGAGTCTTGGTTAAGTCTCTAGTTAGTATGCCTTTAATAAAAAGAATGTCTCTTCTTTTCCTTGGGTGACATTGACTCTGGGCATAAAATGCTTTAATGTTTTCCTGAGACCCTCACTAGACTTTCTTTCTGACAATAGGATTCACAGGTTGCCATTCAAATCTCTCCTTCAGCCACAGGATTGGTGCAGAATGAGTTCCAAAGTCTAAGTAAATTTACAGGTCCATATTTTCTCTGACTCCACAAAAGAAAATGTCTCCCTCCCCGTCCCAGGGGCTTAAACCTATTACCCATCCCTTGCTTATTTTCCTCCTCACTTGTGCCCAAGAAACTATCTCAAAATCTTACCTTTGATCCTCGAGCCAGCTGTTGACTGTCCTCCTTGCCATCCCACCACTAGCTTGTTCCTCCTTCTACATTTTTGGGTTGACTGTTTTCCTACTGTTTGACTGTCACTGGACCTGTGTCTTCATGAATCTTCACACGGTCCTCTTGCCTAATATCCAGCTACTTCTGGTCTCTTCCAAGTAAGGACCTTTTCTCCTGATCCATTCTGCAAGTTCATTTCTCCATATGCTTCTTCTCTCCTCTCATTCTCCTTCTTTCCCTCATTCAACCTCTTTGGCTTGCTCTTTTATTCCTCGAGTTTCACCTCATTTGTCTTACTCTGCATTCGCCCCTTTTCCTAGCTGTTCACCTGCTCCATCCACTCTTGTACTGTCTCTTCATCTTTGCTGTTCACCTCCTCCAACCTCTCCTGCACCAGCAACTGTTTCTGCACCTCCTGCAACTCCAACTGCACCGCTACCCTCTACCCTGCACCTTAACCTCTTTCTGCACTGCTTCCTCCCCTTGTCCCTTCAGCTCTCTTTGCACTTCCACCTCCTCTTGCACCTTCAGCTCTCTCGCTGCATCCCTACGTTCTCCTGAAGCTTCAGATCTCTCCCCACCTCTACATCACCACTCCTCACCTCTCTCCTACTCCAACCACATCCCTCTATATCTCTTTGTAGGCTTTTACAGGGAATTGTTCCATCCCCCTGGATCAGCATAAGTCTATGACTTGAACTTGCAATTGGTAACTGTTTCTGGAATTGGTTGCACACTTAGACCTAGGTATGGTAAATAGTTCCCTCATTGGGCACTCTACTCTGCTGATCGAGCCTTAAATAAGCCAGCCCACAATCCTGGAACTTTCACTTGCATGCATGTGCCGGCAAATGCTAGGGATCCTGCTGGTGGACTGCTGCACCCGCAGATGAAAACTCAATCTGCTGACTCAGGGTGGTAAACTGCAAATTTCAAGTACCAATGCATGATTTCCACAGGTCTGCAGGAACATGGACCATGGCAGTTAATTCTGTCCTTTCTGTTAGCCTAGTTAAAGATCCAGTAGCATGCATGGATTCACTGTGGCAGTCCCCTACCCCAGATCCTAAGTGTTGTGAGGGAGAATAGAGGATCGACCCTGGCACCCCACATCACCAAGCAGGTGTTGGGGACTGGTCCCCTGAGTAATCATCACAGTAAGGGCCAGGATATTGTCACAGTGGGCAGAATGTATTTTAAACTATAAACTAGTGGATAAACATCTCACAAAACATGCAAGACTTGAGATTTCTCCAGGAAGAATCTGTATCAACCCATTAAGCTGGTCACACTCTTGAACTAGAAATCCCCTAAATACCAAATCCACCCACCTCACCCTACTACCTAAGAGCTGGTAAAACCACTCCCTCATCATGTTCCAGCTGATGTACTACTGCTCAATCCCCCTTAATCCTCCGTACCCTTACAGAATCTAAGCACAGTGTGAAGATCTGATAGTTTTTCATCGAGGCTAAGATTGAAAGAAATCGTAGAATCTATTCTCAGCAAACCAAAAATACCCTGTTCCAAAACCCACATCACTCTCTGTTGCAATGAAAATGTACAGACCTCCAACTCAGGACAATCAAAGAAGGCTTGAAGTGAGCTGTAAAGAGCAACATTTTCAACATTCTGGGCAAACTTTGCCCAGCTTGCATGAAAAGATTCCTATCAGCACATGGGAAGTATATCCCTAGCCTGATCACCATAGGTCTGACAAAGGACACAGTCCCTGGCCACTCAAGCATGACAACATGTTTCCCCTTCTCAGGAAACCAACAGCAACCCTAGGATCGAGGAAATTGTTTGGCTAATCTCCAACCTCCTTTTCCCAATCAAAACTATCAAAACTATTGAATAGGAACTACATAGGGAAGAAAACACTGAATGCAACTATCTAGTGGATGTCAAGCAATCAGGCTCTAGGCCAGGCAGAGGAAAAGAAACTGCCCTCCCGTACATTAGAGAAGGCCTCATCACTTTTGATGGGGACCAGCAATCAGCCCTATACTCCTGGATGTATCAGCCACATGTGATACAGCTGACCATAGGATCCTCATCAACAGACTCAAATAATGTCCTTCCCCAGCAACCAAAGCACATATGTCAGATGGGCCCAACTTTATCAACATCACGCAAGATTTCTTGCGAAGTGCCTCAGGGATGGTCACTCTCCCCTCTCCTATTCAATATACAATTACAAACGCCGGGAGTTGCCTAAGGGCAAAACGTAGTATAATCAAGTAAGAAAGCATATGAAAAAGAGATTAAAATAAAATAAAAAAAGACTGAATGCTAAATTTGGGGGTTTGGTTCCTTCAGCCATTTGACAACTGATTAAAAGGAGAAAGTCTGCTGACTGGAACCATGTGAGAACGTTTTCCATTCCAACCGAGAAGGTAAGAGAGGGTTAGGAATTGCTCTGGTGCATAATGATAACTTCAGTGCTTTAGCAGCACAACCTCTGGATATCCATGATTACAAATCACTCGCCATCCACCTAAAACTCCACCAACAAACTAAAGGATCCTTCCTGCTAATATACAGACCTCTTTTAACAACCTTGGACAGAATTTGACACAGTCGCAAACTTTGTAGTGGAGCACAAGCAACTTCTCGTACTTGATACTTGGAGATTTCAATATTTGGTTTGAAGAAGGAAATAAACTTCAACCAAGTCACTGAGCTCCTAAATGTCTAGACTTCACATTAAACACGTTTTTAAAGGGGACCCACGTGCAGCCAGACAATTTTCTTTGAAGAAGGCCTGATGCATGCATCCCCACCTATCCACGAACTGTGGAGCGAACCCCTCTTACGACTGATGCACCCGCATGTGTGCTCCCTACTCACAAAGGACAAGCAGACATCACCAGGGGAATCAGGGACATCCTTGCTCAAGAGGAACCTGGCAAACTAATGGAGGACACCAGTGAAGCACTTCAGCCCTGACCCCCAGAGTAATGAGCACAGTCGCTGCTAAACTAAATTATGGAAAATCCAGATATCCGAACAGCTCTGAAGCAATTTGCTGATTGTTCAGAGAAAGAAACAAGCAGCAAGGTGGTTCACCTGCCAACTAGGAACCCCAATAAAGACAAGCTGGAACCTGGAGCAAGCATGGAGGACATATTACAATCAGCAAAGAAAAACTGCTTTTAATGGCAGATCCAATATACCAAATCTGAAATTATAAATGCCAAGAAAATCCACAATGTAGAGCGCACCGGATTAGCAACTCATCCACAGAAGGAGACTTCAATTTCATCAAGGACACGAGAAATTGTAACTCATGCAACAAAACACCTATCACTTCCAGAAACTTTGCCACAGCATTGCCATCCTGTTTCAAAACAAGGTCAAAAGTAACCAGCAGGTCATAAACGTGGCACGAATTGAACGGAAAGGTGATATTCTTGACAATGAACCCACCTCATCAGCTCCATCATTTAACCAATTCAAAACCATCACTGAAGTGAAATTCTCTAAACTGGTGCAGAATAACAATGAGGAATGCTCACCCGCCACCCCTGCCCCCTCCGCCCCCCCAACATCTATCTACAAGACACCCTTAACAATGAAATGCCAGACTCTTTGTACTGTAAACTCATGAACTCTTCACTGGTGACCGCAATCCCATCATAGCACTTCAAAAAGCACTCCCCTGAAGCATTAAAATAACTACTGGATAACTTGTAAGCCCCCCAAACTATGGAAGAATCTCAGACGTTGCATTCCCAGCTAATTCCCTGGAAAACTATGTCTGTACTCATATCGTGTGGTACGATTAGCCCGACAATACCATGGACCATGCCCAAGTAGATTTTAGACCTGTTGACCGTGCATCACTAATAAAGAGACTTAAAAAGGCAGGGATGTGCACCAATGCACTTGAACAGTTGAGGCCATTTCTCACAGACAGAACACAAATTACCTAAGTACCACCATCCACAGATCAGACTCATGCAACACAGGCTGTGGAGTACCTCTGCTCTTTATAAATGGCCCCACTCATGAGTCGTTTTTCAAAATGACTGCAAGCAAAGACACAGATGGCGCGCTCACCAACTGCCCCACGCAAGTGAAAACATGGATGATGAATAGCACCCTACATTTAAACTTGGACAAGATGGGTATCACAATCTCTTCAACCAACGTCATGCAACTAGCAGCATTCTCTTGGGCCACAGAAATGAATACTTGTCCAGAAACTTTAAAAGTGGTCAAGAATCTAGTTATTTTGATGGACAAAGGACTAACAACGGAACACCAAATTAAAGCAGTAGCAAAGAAATGCTTCTATCACCTATGCTTTATTAAGAAGATAATCCCCTTCCTCACCTTGCGACATCATATTCTCACCATCCTATTGCTGGTTTTATCAGGAACTGGCTGTGCTCACAGAATATACCTTGACTTGCTGGATTACCCGACTAGGAACCTTGCATTCATCCAGAACACGGTGGTAAGGTTATTACTCAGGCTATATAGGAGGGAATACAGTACACCAGCTCCCAGAGCACTCCACTGGCTACCAGTCAAGAAATGAATGTATGGCAAAGCATCCTGAAACTCCTGGCTCCTTGGAGCTGAATTCAACCAATGAAGGATCACCCATACCAATCAAGGAGAACACTGAGTTCCAGAGACAATGTACTCCTAAAAACTCTTTGATACATCAGAAAGAGACACCAAGGATCGCCTTCTACATCATGGCCACATTCTGGAAGTCAATCTTTGAAGGGACGTTGCACAATCCAGGGTCACCTTATGTTCCAGAAAACGCTAAAGACCCAACCTTTCAACACACCTAAACTAGCCAAGGCACTCCATCATTTGTCAACTTGATTTCACAGAAAACCCCTCTACTGTGATTGGCTCGAGCCTGCCCGATCTCAGTAGCACCCATTGTCTTGTGCTCCCGGTACCCAAAATAACAATGATGCCACTGTGAAATTGCTACTAGTTACCCAAAGAACATTGATTTTCTCTGATTCTTCTCTGATTTCAAACCCAATTGGAGCCATGCAGTGATTTGCCACTGATGCCCAATGTAAATTTGCAGGAACGTCTCCTAGATATGCCACCTTGAACTAGTGGCACACGAATGTGTTAGTAGATTCCCCACCTGGACTGGACCTGCTCTAGAATTCCAAATCTAGACTCTCTTCAGGAATCATTCACACTCATTTTCTACTTAGTAACCACTTCTGCATGCTTCCTATGTTCCCCTTCCTCCCGGTACACCCAATTCCCCATGGCAATGAGTCACTGCACACCAGCGCCTAATTTGTGTGGGTATTTGCCAAGGCTCAGCCTCTGTACTTATCTTTGAGCCCTGGCACTTTCTGTCTCAGACACACTTTGATTATGAAGTGGTGGTAGTCAGTGCATCCATCAAGCACAAAGTGTCGACACTGTGGGTAGCAGCTATGGGTGATGGCAGCAGGGGTGGGGAACTGCCCGCCCGCAGTGTCACATGAGTGCTAGAACATATTTTGGCCCTGCCAAATTAAGCACTGCTGCACACTGTCCACACCAAAAGACCTCACAAGATCTCTGCACAAGCACATTACCCGAAGGGCACCACTCCTGAATGTTCCCCAAGAACACCCCCACTGACCTATTATTATGGCACATTGGAAAAATTCCCTAATTTGCCTGCTCAGCCAATGGACTAACCTTACCTCAACAACTTTCTCAACTTCTTTTACCTTACGCAGACCGACTACACCACTTGCACATGCCAATCTATATATCCATGCCAACAGGCATCACTTGTGTGCAGGCGCGTTATAAATGACATATCATAAATCACATCATATAAAACAACAGAAACCTATGTCTTTTTTATTATTAGATGTTAAATGGCTAATACAAATTAGCCATAAACACCATTCATCAAAATAACTTACATAAATGCATGTACAAACAGAAAATTAACCTGTATCTGCCTCTATGATAACCATGTCCCTCAGTTCCTCTAAGCTAAGCTCCATGTTTTTATGATTTATTGTTTGTCCTTGTCGCACACCTATGCTTCCGTGTTCTGAGGAGCGCGTTATAAATTTGTAAAGTAAAACAATTATTACAATTAGGGGGTAATTCATAGAATTTAGCGCACAAGTGGCACACGCGGCTGGCGCACAGAGGGAGCATGCGCCATTCTGCGCCAGCCGCATGCGCCAAAACCCATTTTCACGCATAGCGAATTCATGGATACTAACATCCATAATCAGCTGTGGCGCAGAGTGGTGCAGCGACCCTGCAGCAGCGCCATTTACGCCTCCAATCCCGCCCTGTGCGCCAAAAACATTGCACAAATCCAGTACATGGCACAAAGGCCAGTGGACCAGCATACAGCCCCCAACCACGAAAATGCGCTAAAAACGCCACACAGCCCTAACGCGCCATCGAAATCATGTGGAAAACACCATGCGTACCCCTCGGAATACACGTAACCCGTTCGTGCCAGCGAAATCACGTGGAAAACACCTGTGCACCCCTCGGAATACACCTAACCCGCTTGCGCCAGAGAAATCGCATGGAAAACTCCCCGCGTACCCCTCGAAATATGCATACCCCGCTCGCACCAGTGAAACCGTGTGGAAAACTCCCTGCGCACCCCTTAGAATACGCATACCCCGCTCACGCCAGCTAAATCGCATGGAAAACTCCCCATGCACCCCTTGGAATACGCGTACCCCGCTAGCGCCAGCAAAATCGTGTGGAAAAAGTCCCCCCTGTGGTGTGGACTGCCTGCGGAACATGCCCAGAGGTGAAGGGCTGCCTGTAGGGCATGCCCACTGTTGATGGGGTGCCTGCGGGGAGTTTTACGTGTGATTTTGCTTGCGCTAGCAGGGTTCGCATATTCTGAGAGGTGCGCGGGGAGTCTTACCCGCGATTTCGCTGGTGCTAGAGGGGTACGCGTATTCTGAGGGGTGCACGGGGAGTTTTACACGCGATTTCGCTGGCGCTAGCTGGGTACGTGCATTCTGAGGGGTGCGCGAGGAGTCTTACACGTGATTTCGCTGGTGCTACCGGGGTACGCATATTCCGAGGGCTGCGCGGGGAGTCTTACACGCGATTTCGCTAGCGCGAGCGGGGTATGCATATTCCGAGGGGGGCGCAGGGAGTTTTACACGCGATTTTGCTGGCGCGAGCCAGGTACATGTATTCTGAGGGGTGTGCGGGGAGTTTACATGTGATTTCGCTGGCACAAGTGGGGTACGCATATTCTGAGGGGTACGTGGGGAGTTTACACGTGATTTCGCTGGCGCGAGCGGGGTACGCATATTCTGAGGGGTGCCCAGGGAGTTGTAAATGCGATTTTGATGGCGCTAGTGGGGTACGCGTATTCCGAGGGGTGTGCAGGGAGTTTTACACGAGATTTCGCTGGCGCGAGCAGGGTACGCATAATCCGAGGGGTGCGCGGGGAGTCTTACATGCGATTTCACTGTTGCTAGCGGGGTACGCGTATTCTGAGGGGAGCACGGGGAGTTTTACATGCAAATTCTGAGGTGGTGCGCCGGGAGTCTTACATGCGTTTTTGTTGGCGTGAGCGGGGCATGCAGCTTTAGACATATGTCCAAGCTGCACACTTCAGTTGAGGAGGGGGTCGCAAGAAGTTGCAGCACATGGATGAACCCAGTGCCGACGACCTGTCCTAGTAGGTCGACGCAGCCAAAGAGGAATTCGAAGTGACGTGCATTGTCCAGACGAGAACCCTGCACGTCATCCCGAATCCCACGTTGGCGCAGCGCCATCCCAAGTAGGACAGGCTCAATACGGTCATGGATTGCAACATCCGCAGGGAGAGGAAGGCCAGTTGTTGTGTGTTCATCCCCTCCCTGAAAACGGGTCTGGACGGAGGCATCCCTGCTGGTGCCAGATGATGCAGTCACAGGATTGGGGACAGGATTACACACAGGCACCTCCACAGCGGCCTGTGCTGCCTCCTGTCCATGCCCCTGGACTTCATCACTAGCACCAGTGGAATCCCTTCTCCATGGCCCTTCACGGCCTCCTCCTCAACAAAACCCCCCACCAACCTTTGACTCTGTGCCATCTTCCTCCATAGGCTCCTGTGGGGGCTCAGCTGCCCTTACTGCTGCCGAGGAGTCCACCTCCAAACTTGGACCTTCCCTCGGCAGCTGCGGCCGTGGACGTGGCACCAGACTCCTCACTCCCCAAAGAGATGACTACCTGGGAGAGGAGCTGCGCGTTGCGTCTCCGGCTGGCGGTGGGATCCCTGCCGCTCTGCTCCACAGAACCTTCTCTGCCCTCTTCATCAGTCGATGCTGCAGACAGGTAGAGATAGATCACAGGCATCAAGGCAATGTACAATGGTCTGATACACACATGAGTGGCAGTGTCAAACTTCACAGATGGCATCACACTCCCCAACACACATATCATTTGAACCCACACACATGCGCAAATTGACAGGAATGCTGCAGTATGCAGCAGCTTCCATGCACACAACAGCATGAACATCCGAAGGTTAGCCTGACGTCACAAGCAAGACGGGGAGTGTCGGACACATGCACACACGCCACCAGACAGACATGCATCTGTACATCTCCACCACCTGTCACAGTGCAATCATTGGCAACTATGTCACATCTGCCAATCAGCTTCCTACATGTCTGTGTCACATGCATCCATGGTGTATCACAGTCGCACACATGTCAAACACACACACACACGCACATGTACACTGTGCACGTACATGAAGGTGGAACCAGCATCCATGTGTCACACCACAACCATGCCACAGTACATACAAATAAATGCTAACATCTGTGTGTCTCCACATGCATTTGTGCATCATGCTTTGCAACACATACACCATTGATGTGCATCACACATGACTGGACTCACATGCAGCAGGCTCATGTCCCTGTACATACACATCCATATATGGGCCTTTCCAGACATTTGTCCAAGCTGCACACTCCTGGAACACCTCAACATGCACTGCATCCAATCAGTACGCATGGACAGTTACCGCTCGACTCCAGGCGGGTCTACCTCTCAAGGACCTGGAGGTGAAGCACTGGGCGTATGCGTTCCAGGACCCTCATCTTTTCGTTGGTAAGGCAGACCCGGCACACCTCTGCATCCGCTGCCTCCAAGAGGCACCAGGCCTTCCTGAAGGTCCTGGACCTGAAGTCCTCCCAGCGCTTATGGACATGTGGTAGGTCGCGGGTTGCCACCCCCCTCTGCGTTGATGGCAACCACGATGTCCATCAAGATCCTTCTCCGTCCAACCTTGTCGGCACGTGTTCGTCCCAAGAGGGCATCATAATGTACCAGGACTTGTTGCACCAGGATGCCATCCTGCTGTGAAGCTGGCAGCCCTCTGCCTCTCTGGCTGGGGGTTGCCAGTGGTCTCTGATGGTGTTTCCCCCAACATGGCAACCCCCGAGGCAGGTGTGGGTGGGCAACTGGGTCCTGGTGCTGGGCTCTGGAGCGATGGGACTTCAGTCGAGGGTCTTCTGTTCCAGCAGGGGTGGTCACAGCAACTGGACCCCTGCAGATGGCTGACGTGCAGGCACCATAGAGCAGGGCACATGGCCAGCAGGCAGGCAGCAGCAGATGGCTCGTGGGAGTCAGCTCGAGGCTGTGGGGGGCAGGAAAATGGCCTTCTGGGCAGGAGCGTGGTCTTCTGTGTGTTGTCGCATGCTTGATACAGATTGATTTGGCACGTGAAAAAACAGCACGTCAGCGTGTAATTCGAGGAAAGGCCCTTAGCGCATAAGAGCGTTTGTGACGTAATGCACCCGGGCGTTTCCCTCGCACGGGTGCATAGTGATTCAGCATGTGAAAAAAATGCACGTCCGCGTTTTAATGTGTGTATTTCTAGGAAAGGGCCTAAGCGCGTAAGTGACATGACGCGCGTGGGCATTTCCCTCGGCACGGGTCAAAGGTGAGTGGGGCCAGCAGTTCACTGTACATGCTTTTCGTGGAGACTGACGCGTTAGTTGCTACTTCTGGTTGTTTCACACGCCATCACTACTTCACAGCGGATCAAGGACGTATCTCTTCTTTTGGCGGGGGTATTGGCTACACATGTTTTTCATTACCACGCCAGTCAGACGGTGAGTCGCGCATGCTATTTTTCCCACTGCGGGTCCCCCTGTGCATCGCATACCCGTTTTCGAGATCATAGCAGCCTGCGTGTCCCACGCATATGTGTTTTTCATGTCCCTGGGTGCCACTGCATACTCCGGGAGGTTAATACCACACACGTGGGCTACCGGGGGTTGCATGCACAGTTTTACTGCAGTTTTGGGGTGCCTGAGCATTGCGTGACCCGTCACTTTATCACTGAGGTCACATACAGCCTTAAAGGCGAACAGTGGTGCTGTTAACATCTAGTACCCCACCCCCCTCACCCCAATTGCCCAGGACAATTGTCGTGTACACCTCCCATTGGTACTACTACATCTGTGCCGGCACTACTACATCTGTGCCATGGTTGGGAGGCCACAAAAGGTGAGGGGCGCCTCAGCTGGGCATCCTCCATGTGGCAGGCGTGGTCAGGGATGTAGCCGGGGTGACCAGGGAGTAGGGGGACTCCAGGGTGTCCAGGGTGGCTGCAGAGAGGGAAGAGGCAGGGGTGCACCACTTCGGCAGAATGTTCTGCCACGTGTTGGTGCAGTCATGCCACCAACTCCTGTGGTTCCGGGAGATGCAGCTCTTGCATCTGGCACTGGCGCCCATGTGACCCGGCAGTCCGTTTCATTTCACGGGCCCAAGGGTAGTGGTAGCTGCAGGTGCAGCTGTGGCCACCACCACCCAGGCTCAGGGTGGGCCAGCGCATGTTGCGTTGGCACCTGAAGAGTCCCAGGATGATTTTCAGGAGGTCAGGAGGCACGTGGTAAGTGCACACAGGGCTGCCCTGACCGAGGCACATGTTCCTGGGGCAATATTGTCATCTGCTGCCCTGAGCAGCCGGGTGTTGGCAGGTGCATGGGCAGATGCAGCCGACACTACCCCGGCTGTGAGTCTACCATCCAGGAAAGTCCTGGTCAATGACCTTGGTACAGCAGATGTTCCTGCACAGGGTCCAGTCAAGGGCACCCAGCAGCCATTGACGCAGGTCAGGGCTTCCGTCCTAGTTCCACCTGCCACTCCCTCGGTTCAATCAACCAGCGCCACTGCCCCTACTGAACATGGAGCGCCATTTGCCAGTCAGGGTCCAGATCACTGCCCAAGAGGAGGAGAGTTGCACCTGCACAAGAGGCTGGGTCCCCAGACACAGCTCCGGCCTCTGGCATGTCGAGGAAGAAGCCTTTCGGCAAGCAGGAACTGGACTTCCTTGTGGGCTACGTGTCGGAACACGAAAGTGATATGCTAGTGGGCCCAAATTGTCACACTACGGCTTCCCAGCGTTGTGACTTCTGGAAGCATGTTGCAGAGAGTGTTAGTGCATTCGTACATGAGGTGCGCACAGCTCAGGAGTGCAAAAAGTGTTGGGATGACTTCTGACGCTGTGCTAAGCTAAAGCGTGCTCCAATTATGCCATGACTGTGATAACTGGTGGTGGGCCACCACCTCAGGAGGAAGAACTCACTCTGCACGAGTTGATCGCTGCAGAGTTCATACTGGCACAATTGGTTGAAGGAGTGGGAGAGATGCTGGATTTTGATGCCCCGTCTAGTGAGTGTTGTTGCGTGTTTGCCCAGCCCATGTGTGTTTTGCTTGTGTGATGTGTTGTGCTTGACTGCCAATACATGCTATGTGTACATGGTTCTCATGTGCAAGTCATGCAATGCTCACTGATGCCTGCCTGATGTGGAGCATGCTGGACATGTAGTGCAGACAGGGACTGTCCTCATCACCACACTTGCACCCTACTCACATGCTAGTCACCCGGCTGCCACTCTGGTTCATGTTCCAGCTCACTGGCCCTTCTGCATGTAGCCTGGGGTGTCTTTCCACTCAGCACTCGGACTATGTCATCACATGACTGACATGCATGTGTGTTCTTCCTGCATGCGGGTACTCCACGTAGGCATGCTCCCTTGCCCCTCCACCCCCCTGCACCACTATTACACCATTGCACTGGTTGGTAACATGTTGGACTACTGCAATGGCCTGTTCAACGCTCCTGTCTACATGCACACTTCCCCCTCCCAACATGCCAGACACATACTGTCGGGTACATACTGTTGGCCTCATTACGACCCAGGCGGTAAGGGGTTTACGGCGCCGTAAACAGCGCCGACCCTTACCGCCTGAGTACGAGGTCCCTTAGCGCCATGGCGAATTTAACACCTGCTTTTAGCAGGTGTTAAAATCCATGGCGCTAAGGGACCATGGAGTTAATTACGCCACCGTAATTTACGGTGGCGTAATTAACGCCTTCCCCACTCCCATTATGCCCTATGGGGCAAAAATGGGAATGGGGAAGGGTAAATGGGGATTGGGGACTTACCGCCCCGCCAAGGTCGGAATGGGGCGGTAAGTCCGCCAACCACCATGGCGTAAACGTAGTTTACGCCATGGTGGTAAAGTCATGACCCAGGCGGTAACTTACCGCCTGGGTCGTAATGAGGCCCTATGTCCTTGATGCAGGGTGTCTCACTCGGACTGTGCAGATGGCAGATGCTCCGCAGGGACATGAGTGCCCATTCATGCTCCATGTGCATTCCATGCATGCCCCTATGTGTCCTTTGCAGGATGATCATTGTAGTACGTGTCCAGGATGACATACATTTAATGGCATTTGATCATCCATTCCATGCTCCCTGTGGCTCAGTCCGGCAGCACTCACATTTTTTGGGTGTCATAGTCTGTGTGGGGCACAGGCCTCCCCCTGTCTCAGGCCCCCTGACTCTGTCAAACTGGGGTATTGCCTTCTGCACAAATGTGTGTACTACAGAGGGTGCATCATGTGTCCTGCTCACTGTCCCATTCTCATCAGCTGTGTTGTCACTTGACTCAGATGATGCAATTGACACTACTCAACACTGCCTGCCAATACACAGTTATCTGGTCAACCTTTCACTGCCATGCAATGCTTCCCTGCATTTTCACTAAGGGGGCGGGAGGTTACCTGTATCCATGCTACCTATTGCATGCACATTGCACATGATGCCTAACCTCACTCTTACACTGCCTTCTTGTTTATTCAATGACATCATAATGTACTTGTTGATGTAGATAGTTGGTAACGTGCACATGCTCTGCACTGCACCCACCCACTTCTGAGCCATGTTACACCGTTCTACATGCCTACTCACTGCTTCAATGTCAAAGTGACCTGGCATGTTTGGTAAGATTGTCATCCCTTCACTGTCATGAAAGGCACAGGCAAAGGTGCATCCTGTGACACATGTACTCAGTATTGAAACACCCTAGTGGGTGTTTAGCTAAATTGATAGGTCAATCTGCGGCCTATACTAACCGGTATAAGCTGCAGATTGACTGTAGCCTGCCAATCGGGTTGTAATGACTGTGGAGCTGCCTGCACGTGTGTATGTATACACTTTCACATACATCAAACCAAGCAGCATTGTAGCTGCTTGCTTTGCTTTATTGGATGCTGTTCATGATCACAATATGGGTGTATATGGACACGGGTGTTTTTGAATACTTTCACATGTACATATGCAAGCCGCTTCAACGATCTGCAGTGCAGCATTGCAGCTACTCACTTGTGTGTGTGGGTGTGTGTGTGAAAGTGTTCATTTACACGTGTGTCCTCTGCTGCTTTTTTGTTGACTGACTAATATGTAGTTGATTATCGTTAATGCTGGTGAGATTTCAGCATTGCACCCATTATGTTCAACTGGCACAATCCTGAAGGTGCACTGTCGTGCAATATGTGTATGCCCAGGCCCACTTAGCTAATCTGGTGGGGCCTGGCTGTGATGATTTGCCACACTGATTAATGGTTTAGGGCACAATCAATGCACAATGTGCTCAATCACTCCCTGAGGGGTGTTCTGGAGGCTTTATCGGCGGCAGCTCAGACCATACTGGGCGTTATGGTCCCTCATGCCTAGTTGCAGGCCCTCACTTTGCTCGGGACATTCACTATGTCTATATGGCCCATGACACCCGGTACGGGGCGAGCTGCAGATGGATGAAGCTATGTTGGTGATGATGATTTAGCGATGCATGTGTACATGCATATTATGTGTGCCATGGTGTGTTTGGATTCACTTGCAGCTGTGGGCATTTGGCAGTTCCTACATGCTTTTGGTATGTGCCATCTCTTTGTTGCCATCAGTCATTTCTGCCTGTGACATTTGCCTGACAGAGGTGGTGTGTGATGGAGGTGATATAGTACATTCTGTACATGTGTAGGCTTCCCTATTTACACACATCCATTTTGGATTTTGGGATGTGTGTGCATATCAATGCCACTGGATGCATGCAGGAATTTCATTTGTGTGTGACATGTCTGCTTCATGTGTTGGCTGTCGATGTGATGCCTATGTGTGTATGGGTTATGTGCTTCTGACATTTGTACTAATGTTTGTTTTTTCCACATTACAGATGATGACACAATGGAGCCAGAGGATGATGATGACATTCCTGACACCGGGTTGCTATTACATCAGCAACCCAGCACAAGTGGGGGTCGTAGGCCATGAGAACCCACTTGTGCTACAGACCATCGTGTCCAGGGCTGGCTATCAGTCTAGCTCGGATGATCACTCTGACAACAATGTTGAGTTTGACGTGCGTCATGTCTATTCCTCTACGGTGAGTGATTCTGATGTGGACGACCCTCTGTCCGCGACACCTGCACTGAGGGGCCAGACGGTGTTGGAACCTCCGCCTGTGGTGGATCAGGACGCACGTCACACTCCGCACCAGTTGCTGATGTGCCTGGGGCATCACGTCAATGAAGGGATGAAGTCCTGCAGCCGCGGCCCCCGCGGGTGTCAAGCCCGGCAAGTGGGAGCAAGCCATGTGTGCCAATTCCGAACAACAGGGGGAAGCAATTGATAAGATCGCTCAGAGCACGGAACGTGTGGCCCAATCCGTGCTCACCCTGCTAGGCAGGTGGAGCTCCAGGAGCAGGCAGCACAGTCCACGGCCTGCTTGCTCAGGCTGGGAATGGCGGCCTCAGACCGGGCATGCCAGGTTGAAATGGTGTCTCTGCATCAACCACTTGCTGCTCACGCAGAGGCACACAGGAAGGCACTGAGGGATGACCATCAATCCCTCAGATCTACTCTGGGTGTGCTCAACATGTCCCAGAGGGAGCAGACAGAGGAGAGGTTGGAGCAGCTTGAGAATACCATCTCAGCTGAGCTACGTGCATGCCGGGAGGTGCTCCGGATGTCATGCGAGGCCATGCAGGAAGAACTCTGTGTTACACGTGCTACCTTGCAAGAGGAAGCACGCGGATCATACTGCATGCTGACCTACGTGTCATCGCTGCACAGGACCAGGCTTACCAGTCCCGCAGATTTGCTGCCGACGAGGGGCAAGCTGCGCATATGCGTGGTCAGGGTACTGTGCCGCATCCACCTTCTGCTTTCCATCCAGAGGATGACTCGGACGACGACTTATCTCTCACACAGGTCGGGCCGTGCAGGCGTTGAGCCCATGAAGGTTTTTTTTTAAATCTCAATATCATCGCATGTGGGTGTTGAGGTGCACCCTGTACCTCCCCCTCCTGGGTGCTTCCCCCCCGGGTCGTATGTGGCCATTTTTTATTTTATAGTTAGTTTAATTAGTTAATATAGTTTAAAATTGACTGTCTATTGTGCATTCATGTGACGTGTGGTGCTTTGTGGCTTTTGAAAGCATCCACTGTCTGTACCAGCTGGGCCCATTCAAGCTTGTCTCGTGTATGTGTTTGCAGCTTGGGGTCCTGAAACATATGCCACTCCTGCTTCCCCTATCCATGTGCTCGCAAGGATGGTTCGGTGTGACAACCATTTACACAAGGGAATTGGACTTTTGTCATATCTGTGGCCTGTCTGCTGCTGTATTACTTGTGTTAACACCCCTAGTATGGATTATGGATGTTTTCTCCACTGCATGTCTGCAATCAATTTTGGTGAGTACATTATTGAACTGTCCATTTATTGATATTATTTGTGATGTATGTTCTTTTCTTGCCTATGTACGTGCTTGATACATTTCATGCTGTAGACAGTAGCCTGCACCCATTAGTTGTGAAAGTCACACTGATGGTGGGAGGGGGCCGGATGTTGACAATGTCAAGTTGATACATGTTGAGTTCAGCCCCTGGGGATTGTGGCAAAGGAGATTCATTAGGAATGTGACCAAAGAGCAACAACACACGGTCCAGTCCTCACCTGATATGTCCGCCTATACTACTACTACGCTCCATTCTGTTTGAACACACGTTGTGTCTGTCTTCCCTCTTGGACTTTGATGCTGCCTGATAGCGCAGTTTTTCTACTGGATTACGCCTCTTATACTTGTTTTTCACACTCTGGTGCCTTTAGTCCCTGTTCTTCTTCCTGCTACTGTCCTTGTTGCAGATCTGTCCACCCATCTCTCGGGTTATTTCCAAGGACTCTTGCACTGCCTCGGTTTGCCTCAGTACACTTCTGTTCAACAGCATCTTTCTGTCGCTTCTCCTGTCTTTCATCTATTACATCCATGCCTTTATGTTGGCTGTTGGCTTTTACCAATGCTATTCAACTGTTGTGGCTCTTAACTTGCTGTCAGCTGTTTCCGGCTATCTCGCATTCTCTGTGCCTTTCCAGACTTGTGCTGTCTCTGCTTTCTTTGTTCGCGCTAGCAAGGATTGATTGGGTTTCAGCTCAACCATCCAGTTGTGCTAGCCTCCTTGGTTATTATCGACTCAGGTTCCAGCTCTACCTGTCAGGGTACAGAACCTGGGGTTGTGTGGGAGGAGGTCAAATGTAGGTCTCAGACATCCAGTGACAAGCAGCATAAAGACACACACAGAGGAAACTTTACAGCCTTATTAAAAGCTTGTATTCCCTTTCTGCAGGAAAAGGAGCCTCCAGACAACCTTTGCCAGCAGACACCGGGCCAAGAACTAAAAAACCCTGGCCACGTTGGGTGGTACACACGTGCGCATGCGTGCACAAGCAGAAGCACCGGGCTTATGCTCAGACGTCCGACAGATGCAGACGTGTTTCCAAGAGCTCCGAGCAAGGTGAGCAGCATGAGGGGCCATGCCCCAGGCAACCTTTCTCCAGGCCCCTTGCACATGCAAGCTAAGTAATGCCAGTGCAGGGGAGCTTAGCCAGGAGTTGGGGAGGATGCGCACAGTACAGCTAAGCCGCGCTGAGGAGCAAATGCCAAGAAGCTTTCCAAGTTGTCAGGGGCACACGCAGGGGGCGTCGGCCATATCCTCGAGTCCCCCCTGCTCCATAGAAGCTAAGTTATTAGCACAGTAGTGTTCATAGCCACAAACTTAGACAGCGCAAGGGGGGTCACCCAGCGACGCCCAAACTCGACTGCAGTGCATATCATTAGCATATGCAATTAGCCACGTGGGCTGCCTATAGTAAGCCGCGGCTGGCATAACGCAACTTGTACTGAAGTCGCACCTTGCCACAAGCGTCTAGCAGCACATCCAAGGCACATTCTATCATGTGCGATTCTTAACACATGGTCTTCCGTTTAACGCAGGGCCACGTGTGGCCACCTTACTGCATTAACAGTGTATTAACCATCACGGGAGCAAGCAAAAGTATACCAACGAAGCAGCAGACAAGAGTGCTTGTTTGGGGAGGAGTCACTAAGTTCGAGGCATGAATGTTGTTATGTGTGTGTGGGGAAAACACACACAGAATAGTAACTCATGTTCTCTTTGCAGCATTGAATTGCTCCTGTTACCGGACCTGAGAGTTCGCAGGCAGGAGGCCAGCACTCACCCCAGAGATAAGTCTCTCTTTTGCTCGCCTTGGAACCATTTTGTACAATGTGCATGAAGTACATGGTTTCTATGATTGATTATGTGTAATTGTCAATGGTTGTATTTTTTATTTTCACTACTTTCCCTTGCCCATCCACATCCCCTCTCCTGACCCTCTTTTCGGTTATCCTAAATACTGATGCCTATCCAACCAACGGATCCCTAACCCTTTTTCCCCACCAGGGACTTGGAGGCCTGTGTAAGTTCTACCTTGCAGGTGCCCAGACCGCGGATGGGGTGGTTGGTTCGTGCCACTCCTGCACCTGGAGACCGGAGCTGAGACACTACCCATCAGTTGTTGCATCCTCATTGATTGTTGTGTACTGAAAATGCTCCCCGTCCTGTTGAACCATTGTTCAACTGTGATACCTTGGTAGTTATTCTACCATTCTGCTTGGACATGTGCTTGGCCATATTCAGCGACTTCAAGTCATGTACTGGAGACTCTTCCAGGGTTTTTTGGTGGCTGCATGCTTTTTCCCTGGTTTGGGGGTTTGGCTCCTTGGAGTTCTCTGCAATTTGGTATTTTTACCAGTCAAGGTTGCCTCTGAGGGGTCTGGACCCTATTTACACAAAAGGTGGAAAAAGGAAACCAAGGGGTAGGGTGATCTTGAAGCCAGGTATACTAGAAGGAAGAAGCCAACGGACACCAGGCACAGTTCTTCTGAAGGTCATGGTGATGAGTAAATGAGGGAGGGCCATTTGTTGTCGGACAGTACGCTTAGGCTACTGTGTTTGGGCACTCTCTGACATTGTCTTTGTGGGGTACTATGTACATGATATGTTCAGCTGGTCAATGGCTGTTCCTGTGTTATGTTTACTTTTCAGGTGTCAGGGGATTGTTGTGGTTTGACATACTGTGGTGTACACATGGCCAATGTTCACATGTGATGTATACAGGACACTGAGGGTCACTAGATTTCACATGCATGTATTGAGTGCATGTCCCTACTGACACACACACTTACACAATGCTCCACCACACATACAACCACCCTTCCATGCCCACACGTGCACACAGATTGCCTTCTCTGGCATGCTGTGTCCCTGCAGCGCATGATCACTTACCATTTGTGGATCGTGCAGATGCATCAATATGTTATTTGTGTTGCTTGTCCTTTTTATATGATACTCAAGGTGTATCCCCAATACAATGGCTGCTCACTGTGCTGTGTGCTGAGCGGTGTGTTGCAGGAGTGCAGGAGACACACACAGCATACGGGTTTGGGATTCGCGGATTTGGCTTGGCCAATGTGCATGCCAACTGGCATTCTGTCTTTTGTTGATGGTACCGCTGGTGGCATGCACTTGTGTATGACTTTGTATGTGTGGGAGGTTGTTGGTCAGTCATTTCATCTGATTCCATGCCAGGTGTGATTGTCTCAGGCCTCTTTCCATTTATCATGTGTCACTACGTATCTAATTGGTTATATGCTATGCTTTTGGTTTGCTCTTTTGCTGTTGCATGCCATGTCACGGTGTGGTGGATAAGAGTGTTGTGGGTTGGGAGGGTTTGGGTGACATACCAGTGATTGTCAATGCCTGTTTTGCAGGGGGGTGGTGTGAAATTCACCGTGTATGTGTTCCTTTTGGTCACACAGGATTGGTTATGTTTAAGTAGCTAGGGATGCACACAATGTAGCACTTCCATGGCAACATTCTCAGGGTGGTACGTTTGTGAAAGTGACTGTCTCTTTGTCATCATCGATTGTCACCTGGTATGTGCCAGGCCTGTGTGCACTCCGCAGGGGTGGGAGTTTAGGTGAAAAATGTGGCCACAAGCTGGGTCCGGGCTGCCTCGCCACGCTCCCTTTCCCCTCCCATGGGCAGCACCTGTGCCTGTGGTTGGGGATGTGGGGGCACCACCATGTCCACCGGTACACCCTGCCATGTTGCAACATTATGCAGGACACATGCTGCCACAATGATCCTGCATATAGTAGCTGCCCGCCAGAGCAGTCATGGGAGCGGAAGCGTGACTTGAGCACTCCGAATGTGTGCTCCACCATGCCCCTAGTTGCAATATGGGAAGCGTTGTATCTTACCTGGGGTGATGTGGAGGGGTTCCATTTGGCATCATCATGTGGTTGCTCAGAGGATAGGCACTGTCCCCTGGGGAGGTGAGGATGGTTGTCATTAGTTGGGTTTGTGTATTTGTCTGTGTGTGACATGCATGCATGTGCACAGACATTTGTACTCACCAATGAGCCATGGGTCGCCATGCTTCCCAGCTTCCAGTCCCGGGTCAGGGCTGATATTCTGTATATGAAACTGTCATGGGTAGACCCAGGGTAATTTGCATAGACAGAGGTGATGATTCCATGGGCATCGCATACAACCTGTACGTTGATGGAATGCCAGTGCTTGCGGTTTTGATAGATGTGCTCAGTGGCCCTAGGTGGACGTAGGGCTACATGGGTGCAATCTATGGCACCGACCACTTTGGGGAAGTGTGCCACCCTGTAAAGGTCCTGGAACACGGCCTGCCTTTCTGCGGGTGTTCTGGGCATGTATATGTGCCTGCGGACTGAGGGGCGCGCAGTCATGATTGTCAACACCTGGTGTAGGCAGCGTGACTGGTTGGCCTGTGAGACACCCCAACTATGGCAGTTGTCCGCTGAAATGACCCAGTGGCCACAAAATGCAGGGCATTGAGCACCTTTTCCAAGGGGCTTAGTGTTTAGGAGCACAAGGTGGGTGATGTGAGGTCATCCTCCCACTCAATGACCAGGTCTAGAATGATACGAGGTGGAAACCTATACCTGCCATAGACCTGGTCATCAGTCATCCCAAAAAGGCTGGTCCTGGCCAAAGAAATGCGGGCCTGGCTATTCTCCTCCTCCTGCGGTGTCCCACGATCAGTGCAGCGAGAAATGGGACGTTCATCATAGATGTATATACGTGTTTGTTGTTTGCCCACACTTTTATACTGCGTGGGGACGCTTCCGCCTGCCTTCGTGTGGCAGATGTGTATATGCCAGTGCGTGTCTTTTGGCATTCGCGGGTTTCCCGTATTCAATTCGATGAATACGTGTTGTTCACACACGTGTTGGCGTTCCGTGTATTTCCCAGCAGTACTTCCCCAGTTACGCCTTCATTTTCACTCGTTGTTCCCCATTCCGCGTGTTCCGCTCCCTTTTTGGTGTGTGCGCTACACGTTGTGTGCTTTCGCTGTGCGCGTAGCGCACAACGTTCGGGATGTTGAAGTGACGTGTGCGCCCATGTGCGCCACCCACGGATTTGGCGCACATCCCGGGAAACATGCGCAGGGCCTTCCATGAATCGCACGCGTGCGCGTGCCCTTGCTTTTTCACGCATGCACCAGCTTGCTCCACAAATTTCGGCAGACATTTGTTCCATGAATCGGCCCCTGTATATCATAGCAATTAATTTTGGTCTTATATCATCTCTGGCAAATGTATTGTTTTCTCCATTGTGGTTTATGAATTATGGGAGTTGATTTTGTCCTCTGGATAATTTTCTGAGAGATGGCATTGATTATGCTGGTGGTTACATTTCCTTTTAGGTACTGATATGTTGCATATCTCTTACCTTTTAATGCTATACTATTTTGTAAGTATTATTTTCTTTTTGTATATGGATGTATGTAAGTTATTCTGCTGAATGGTATTCAAGGCTTATTCGTATTGGCCTTATAACATCTAATAATATCTGTTTAAAAGAAACCTATATCACGACAATCAACTGGCATGCCACGCTCCCAGGAAATGCATTCTAACATCACGGGCCCATGAGGCACCTGTCTGGACGCAAATGCCTCTATCCTCTGAAGACAGGACACCTAGAAACACACCTGCGTGCAGAACTGCTGGGCTGCACGCACCAACTCAGCAGCAAAGCTATCTGACATGTTCCCCCTTTTCCCCACTAACCTAACTCATGCCCCTCTCTTTCAAATGTTCCAGAGATCTTTGCAACCACGGGAATGTCAGTGATATGTGGTGTGAATCCCAATAGCATAACCCGCAATACAAAAATTAGGATATAGGATCTTTTTTTTGCACTGGAATGTTTTATGACTTTCGTGTAGTTTACAACTCTTTCCTTATGGCATTATTTAAGGAAATCCTAAAGGTTCCAGATTTTACATGCAGAGGTGGTCCACCACATGACTCCTACAAGAAATAGCAGATTTCCCAAAGTATTTTTAGAGAAGTACTTTTATGTAATGGGTTATTTATAACACGCTTAATACCGAGAGGTTTCTAAGCGTGGACCCAGGGATAGAACTTGTGTTGCTTCGAGTGATCTTACTTTCAAGGCAAGCGCGTTGCCCCTGAGCTATCCTCCCAAGACTAATTTGCAAAGGAATTGTGTCCAGATTTTGGAATTCTGCACGATGTTGCTGCACCACAATGTTCATGTAATGAGAACATTGGATTGCCAAAGGATGGAATATAGAACGTGCTTACTTTATTTCATTCTTTTCCAAATGGTGCTCTTGCAGCCAGCACGGTGCTGGTGGGCAAGTCTGCCCCTCCTCTCCCTACTCTGCTGTGCGTGTTGCAAACCCATGCTGCTGCACTGCCTGCTGGGGTGGGTATGATGGCTGCGGATGTCAACACTCTCAGGCATGATCGAAGTCCAAATTATAGGGCGTTCAGGTAGGGGTAGAAGGGTGCAGCAAGCACCTTTATGTATTCATGTAAAATACGCCTGGAGGGGAGTATGAGTGTATAATTTTTCCGTAAATGGATATGCACTCATTGAACAGAGGCGTAACCAGGGTTGTCTAACAAGCGGGCCTGAAGCTAATGTAGTTGGGCCCACCACAGTGACATTAACATCTGTAAATGCCCACACAGAACTGCTGGGTGGGAATGTCCAGATTTTGGGTATGCCCTGCCTGCTCGGGCCTTACCCTGTCTTGGTCTCTGATTGCATACCTTCACGTCCCATTTTCAATTGTCCAAGCACCATTGCTGGAAAAACAATTTGCGAGGCGAAGGCCAAAAATGTGTTGAGGCCCCTCAAATAATGTTTCCACTGGCCCAGTGTCGATATGGTGCCTCCACCAGGAGATGTGAGAATTCTCCTTAGACTTTATGGTTTTGGATAAAGGAACCAACATTTGGTGTGTCATTGTGACTTTGAATACTTAAAAAGAAAGAGAAACTATGTTCTAGCCAATAATCAATGGACAGGCCACTAGTTGCACAGAGATAACATAACAGGTGCATTTGTAAAGCACACATTCACCCCCGAAGGGGCACCTTGGCGCTAATAACAGATGTTTGTTGTTACACAACTTAATGGTACTCATTTTATCGACCGCAAAAGGATGCTGGGATTTGAACCTGTGACCACGAGGTCAAACACAGACCTCTGAAACTGGATGCATTAGTGCACTGAGCCACAGACCTGCCATGTTGATCAAGTAACACCATCAAACACCATTAAACAACAATAACCAGTTCCTATGTGGAATTGGAATCAACTCCCTGGCCCTTATTCAGTGTTTTCCAATGGTGTTTTTGCCATTATAAAACTCTTCTGTGAATTAGGCCCCCTGTGTCTCCATGCGACTGGAGAAGTTTACTAAAGACCCATATGCCACCAGAAGGATCCAATAAAACCCATTTGTAACTGGTTGGTATAATTTTCACCAAAGAAAAATGAGGACTAATATCTCCAACAGAGTTTCACATGAGAGCCATGAGTAGAAACTATCAGATGACAAATGTATGTATTACTGCAGCCCTCACTGTTTACAAGCAGTGTCATGTAACCCGGTCAAGCCCACTAAGAACCCTCCATTAAAGAGGACAAACCCAGTGGTAGAAGTGTACCAAAAAATGTAGTGGAGCTGTGATCCCGGCACAGGACAGATTAGGCGGGAAGGGAGCAACGTGCAACACATTTTTAAGGGTGGCAGCCATGCTCGTTGGCAGCCAATTGAGTTGAAGAAGATCTAGTTGAAGCTGTAACTACTATTGTGTGTTAAAGTGGAGAAGTGCGAAAAAAGTAGTGGAACTGTTAATAGTAATACATGAAAGTAGTGGAACGCCACTCTCGACCGTTCCCGCTCACTTCGACCACAAACCTTCGTTTGTCAGATAAATTGATATTTCCAAGGCATCCTATTTCACTGTATGCATCCCAATTATTGTCTTCTCCTCATAATGCTTGTCTAAGAGGAGAAATATGTCTCATTTGGACCCCGTCTTGAAACAAAAGAAGGGACTTCAGAATATAATCCTAGAAGGTCATTCCTGGTAAAAAATGAAACAACTCTAATCCATCATGCCTTGAGCATATGTGTGTAATTAAGTGTTCATGATACAGGAGGATAGCGCAGCTTCAGCAAGCATAAACAATTCCATTACACTATTACCAATTTTAATAATATATTCAATGTATTAATATATTCATTGAAACCTTAAACACGTACTCTAAGATTCTAGACAAGTATAAAGTGAAATACATAAAGTGACATGTGCATCTGAAATATAACTTAATCATATATAATTAAGATGTTCATGCTAGTAATTAATGCATAAGGTTAACTAAACAGCAAAACAAAAGAAGGACTCAAACATAAACAAAACAAATAAGTAACACTAAATGATAGGGTGCGCTGGTTACTGTCAAATGGTCTGCACAACCTCAAACAAACAATTAGCTGCTAGTGGTGCACTCCTTCCTAATAGGTGTGTAAGTGAACAACCCAACATGTTTCATTCCTCTGAATATGTTTTAAATATCGGGAAATTCTTCAGGGGCGAATAGCCTTCTTTGCTGTAAACAGCAACCTTTTAACAATTGTATTTTGTCATGCCCGTAGGTTTCAGACCAACTAATTTGGAACTTTATTACACACACATGATCATTTGGACTCAGCCATGCCCGATGTTAACTCAGAGTCCCCACGTTAGACTCTGAAGCACCCTGGAGCCGCACTCTTTTGGCAGATGCTTTTGGTGCTGTAGAAAACACTGCTTTGATACCATTAAATGATAGTGGCCTGCACCCTGTCGCTTGAACAAGTTAATCCAGATAAGACCCGCCCCCCCTCAAGTGTACAGGTCAGGAAGCACCTGAAGGCCACACTCTTCAAAGAACATCTTGCCAAGCCCTGATCGCTCCACCTCAACCCTACGCCTCCCCCTCCAGAGCCCTTACTTTCCTTGCCCATCCTACCCTTTCCAGCTGCTCTACCACAGTGCTCCCTTCTTGTAACGTCCTTGATGGTTGGGCTTCCTATTAATAGCACTCTGGTCGTTCCCAGATAGGTATAAATCCCATACCTGCATACTGACCATCATCAGTTTAGGTAATGATTGGTCGCCCACTGTTATTGCCAGTTTTCTGATTGATGTGAAAATCCCATAGAAAAAAGTCTTTGTAAATCAAGTCCAATTAGAATGAGTCAATCTAGCTGTGAGCTAGGTATGCAGGCAAACTGTAATGAGTCCGTCTAGCTATGTGCTGTAGACCGATACAGTGAGTTATGCAATCGCTATGTAGGCAACCTGGGGAAAATGTAATGGATCGGTCTAGCTATTTGCTCACTGTGTAATTATTACATGCAAACTCGGGTACATGGAAATTAGGAGCAGAATGGGAGATGACAGGGTGCAGAAGGTCCCGCGACCCAGATGCCATTTGCAAGGGCAGGCGCAGCTGAGGGAAGGCGCAGAGACAGCAGACAGGCCTGCATGAAGCAGCTACTTCCGACTCTTAGTGGCTCGTGTCAGCCTGTCAGCTGGGACCGCGAGCGCGCGCACTGCTGCGAGCATCCGGTGGAGCGTGGCTGAGCTGTCGCCTAATTAGAAGCTTCTGGCGCAGCTCGCCGAAACTCCAGGGGACGGCGCGCGACATCACTTTGCTCTTATCAAGCCCCATGGGGTGTGCCCGAGTCACCGTCTAAGCCGGTTTTCTGACACTTTTTTATTCCCGCTCATCCTTTCAAGGTCTAAAAATATGACATTTTTTCTCAAAATCCTAACGTGTAACTTCTGATCATTTCCTTAAAGCCTGTCCCCAAAGCTCGGGAAGATTCTGAAAGCGTGGCCGAGGCCAGAGAGCTGCGCAGGAGCTCGGAAGCCTGCCTGAGACCTCCCCGCCTGTCACGGCGCACACTCGGGCTACACTCATCCCTGGCTTAGAGCCTTCCTCTGCTTCACGGGCCGCCTTTAGCCTTTCTAAGCCCGCCAAATCCAGGGGTTGTCGTTCTCGGTGGCATTTTCTACTGAGAAGAAGCTCATAGGTTGTGTGCATATCAAGCACACTGAAGCCTCAGAGAGCCTCATGGTACCCAACGCTGTTAACACAATTGTCACTGCTGAGGCACGAAGGCACCATACAAGTGATGAATATTCTGGTAGAGGCGCCTTATACCTTGATAAACAAGTAGAATTCAAGTACCATTTAGTATGAAGTGCTTTGTGTACAGGCTCAGCGATATACAACACCCAAAATGAATAAACGTGGATTTGAATGAGCTGATAACAGTTTATCAAATGCACATATACAAATATAGGAACATATCATCCTGATGGGCCTAGAAAAATCGTTGATGTGTTCTCCCCTGTTCCCCTCCCTTGCCTTGTCGCTCTCTGAAACACGTGTGTATGAGCGTGATACAAATAAAATATCATATCATGTCACATCTACCTTGGCCCTTAATTTACATAAAAACGGCATTCCTTGGTGTAGACGTCTAAGTGCTTTTTGTAGGCACTATCCCTACCCAATAAAATTGGTAGCATAGAAGGGGGAGAAGGTTCACTGCCATACCCACGAGCTGCCCTCCCAGGCTTCCCATGGATTTTCAATCGCTCATACATTCTTTGCAGAATCTTTCTTTATCTGTCATTGGAACGTGCCATTGCATTAGGAAACTGAGGCGTGCACGTTTAAATATTCAGTTGTTATTATAACACGTAAAACTAAAGGTTGGTGGCTGGAAGGTTATGAATTAATCATATCTCCTGTCTTTGCACTGGGCAAACTTCCAGCCCATCCTTTTTTCAGTCTACCATGCCATTAGAGAGAAGAAAAGACCATATGGAAATCAGGCTTCGCCTCACTCGAAAATGGGCAGCCCATCCCGAACTGCTAGGTCACATCCCTGCTGCACAAGACCACAAACACCTCCAGACATGTTTCAGCATCATTGGGCACCAGCAGGCTTGGGACCCACACCTGGGCACACACGTGCAAAACTGAAGGTTGATGGTTTGAAGGATTTGAAATAATCACAGCCAGTGACATTAATCTGGCCAAAATACCAGACTACCATTTTTCATCCTGCCATGCCATTGCAGAAGGGGAAAGACCATATGCTAATGAGGCCTGGTCCCACCTCAGAAGGGGCAGTCCAGCATAAACTGCTAGGTCACATCCTTGCTGCAGAGACCACAAGCATCCTCAGCATGTTTCAGCCTCATTGAGCATTGTCACTGGTGTGTAGTGTGGGTCTTTGGTCTCAGCAGACTCGGGACCCACATCTGAGCATTCACTCCCCACTCGGGGTGACGTGTAAAATGGAAGGTTCATGGCAGAAGGTTTTTAATCAATCAAAGCCAGTGGCATTGCTCTGGGCAATACCCCCGATCTGTAAAAGCATTTTCCATCCATCCATGATATTCGAGAAGGCAAAAGACCATATGCAAATCAGACCTGGTCACTGTTCTGTGCAGAGAGGTTTTCTTTCAATGAAAAATTCCTATGTCTATTGAGTATTCATTTAATAGAATTTGGCATTCACTCAAAGCAGGCCTCTTGGTGCTGAAATATGAAAAATATGAAAGATTGAAGAATTTAGAGAAACGTCTAGTTTATTTTTAAATGCAGTATACGTTGAGATGGATCTTAATTCAAGTGTGGGTATTGTATTCCAGTGCTCCCATTGGTAAGCTTGAGTGAAATTTCTCAAAAGTCATCCACATGCTCCCACGAATCGCCTAGTGAGATTTGAGTAGGTTTGCGTGTTCCCGCAGATTTATTGCAAGCTTGAATCTGCTAACATCTCTTTCAAGAGCGATACAGGTTTGGAGTGATTCTTGGGAAAGAAACATAAACAAAATAACTTAAAAGTTTTCAGGAAGGCAGAGAAAGGCTAGAGTCAGTGGCCTGTGCATAATGTGTGCTGCAGCACACACCTCTGGACATGTGCAAGCCCCCTCTGTGAGCATGGTGGCCTGTACATTTCTCAAATGATTGCAAATAACAAATGCCGCCTTTGCACATTTTGTATGTGCATTGATTTTTATGACTTTGGCACTACGTTTTAAAAAAAAAGATTAAAATGTTTTGTCAGCTGTAAACAAACACTTAACTTTGGTTTCTATACGAAAGAAAGAGCCAGGTGCAAACCATCAGACAATGCTTTCTTTGAACATCTCTGGCAGATCATTTTCTGACCTATTTCATTAACTTAATACTTTGCATTGAATATGTGCTGTCAATAAAAGGTCTGAACTCTACAACAAAATGTAGAAGGGGTGGGGTGGTGCTTGGGGGATGACCCAGTTTATTTGCCCAGTATTACTCCCAAGTGTAAGGTGGCTCAGCCCCCTGTATGTTTACTCTTAATTTTCGGAGTAATATTCTGGAAGGTACCAGATGAGCGCAGTGCACATGAGGGTGTTGTATAGATGAAACCAATCGGCAATGGAAGGTTTTTTACCATCTTTCGACTGTTGAATCATGCAGCGATCCTTGAAAGTAATCCTATTTGTTTCGGATAAAAGGTGGTAAGCCGCTTTGGTGTGAACAATAGTACTGTAAGTTAGGTTTGTGCATTTGTGTAAGGATACAGTGCTTCAGGTCGCTGTGTCCTTCGCATTGACTGTTTATCGTTTCATGCACTCTGCTCATCTGGTACCGTCCAGACTATTAATCCAAAAATTAAGAGAAACAAGCTGAAAACCTGTCTCTTTGCATAGGAACGGTAATGTATTATCGCTCCTTGTGTATGACTGTATCTGCACTGTCATGAAATGTCTGTCACACTATGTATCTTTTTGTACCCCTACTGTAATGAAATGTCTTTCCCTACCATAACTACACCGTATCTTCAAGGAATACGGCCATATACCCTTGGGTTAGGTGCGCTTTACAAATGAATAAATAAATAATTAAATAAAATGTAGCACCAGGCGCACCCTTATTGGAAGAATGCTCCTGTGGCCCTATTCTTCTTATAGCACATCTTGCTCCCCTCGTAAACTGCCAAGCCATATGCTTGATAAAGAAAGGGATAACGTAAGAATTGAAATGCTCCTCTAAACATGTGGTGACAGTGATTGGATGTCTTCAAGCTTGATGTTGCGCACTCCTTGTCACAGTCCTGAATTCCGAGATGCTCCTGACCAACAGCTGAAGGCTGAAGAGAACAAGGTGATACAATGACTGCACATGCCGCCAGTCCCCAAATGTGTAATCACCAGCACGTGATCTGTCATAAAACATCACATACTTGGCAAAAATCAAACCAGCAGTACAAGCAAAGTGCGTAGAAGTGTGTTCGCAGAGCAGTGTTGGGTCTCTTTCCACCCTGTATCGTAATTGTGAGGGAAGAGAAGGAGGAGCAACACTTTTAGAACTCATTCTCCGTGCGGAGTGTGCACAGGGAACTGTGGAGAAGTGTGGTTTGTGGGGATTTGGAGGGGCGTGGAGGCTCTCGAGCATGTAGCTGCATTACACTAATGAACTCACAAGTTGTTCAGTAAGTTTATTCCTCTCTTATTTCATAACATACAGACTTATCTCTGACATTGGCTGGTTTGCCACCTTCAGGTACTGATTGCTGTACTTATACATTCTTAGAGCCTCCCATGGCGACTCCACTCATAACTATAGTTCAACCTACTGCTTACAGTCTTTGAAGCAATAACATTATGGCAGACTCGGAACAAGGTGTTTCCAACCCTTTAAAGAGCGGCATCGGTAAAACAGCGGAGGCGCGCCCCACTGTGCCGGAACCAACAACAAGGAAAAAACAAGTTGCGATAAGAGATTTTTGCCACCCTAAAGAAACACCTGATTTAGCAAAACATGTTGAATCCTCCATTTTGAGCGAACTTGATATTCCTGCCATGGAGGATCCTCCGTCTATGACTATCAACCAAAAGGAGCCACAGTTGTGAATGTAGTCACTGTGCAAATACACGAGGAAAGAGCAGACTCAATAATACTTGCCGAGTCTTTTGTAGTTGTGTGCTGTGACTTGGTAGTTGCTCTTCTGAAATTTCTGAGACAAGTGATTCAGACGATCGTTTAAATTCAGGGAGCAAGGAGGTAGCAGGCAAGACTAAAAGGAAGGCTGTTACAACTAATCAAAAAAGATGACTAGCTTCCTTGCCCCACAGGTAGATGTGGAAATGGTACAAGGTGGCAGCGAGCCTGTTACACCTCCTGTTGCTGCTGACTAGGATGCTCCACATTCTAGAACATACTATTCAACTTTCACCCCAGAGAGCCGCAGATTATCATGCAACCAATAGGAAATCAAAACAAATGAGAGGTTACTCCTAACAATGTATTCCCATCGAATCAACAAGGTGGACTGACTGGAACCAGGGGCTCCTATGGGGTTAGAATCATAGGTCTAGAAAATATAGTCCAGGTTAATGCTGAGTTTCAACTGAATAGGGTCAATCTACTACCTATATTCAGGGAGATTCCTGCATTGCGTTTGATCCATTCTGGTTTTATTGACGTGGTTTCTGTTCCGGACTGTGGCATGGACAATTTAATTGCATTCTTCAATTCTAAGATTGTTGCAAGGATGGTTTGGGACCAATACGATGTCTTTAGGGCTATGGGGTTTGACTTGTTCGAATTTAACACGTGGTGTAAACTCTTTTTTAAATTACGCTTCTGTAAATGGGTTAAAAGAGTTGCACCAGCAGGCACCTGGAATCCTGATAACTCTATTGTTCATACATCTGATTGGGCATGGTTGGCGCCCTCCATCAACTGCAACACTAAATTGAAGGGTCTATTTTCCGACCTTTAGCACTTGTGGTCTTAGACTTCTGTCCTGCAATGTTTGTGGATGCAAAAACATAATTAAGGCTCATAAATCTAAATCTAATACAGTGCGTTCCGATTTTCAGATTTTGATGTTTCAATAAACCATGACTACAGAACCATTTCAGCTGAAAGGATACAAACGCTATTTTAAATATGCCCTCAGAGGCCTCATGGGCCGTCCATCTGGGGGGTTGGTAGTTGATCTACATCTTAAAATCCAATTGTTTGAAATGTGTACTTCTAGTGAGGACTTACTGGCTTTTTGGGATGTGTTTAGAGGATTCGCCTCTCCAACTTCTACTTTTTAAACTGTATTGAACTCTACAAAGTTAATCTTTAAGGAATTCCAATCAGCAACAGATGATTTAATATCAGAGTGGCTGGGAAATGGCTTTGAGAACAATATCATTATATGCGGTGTGAGAAATCGAGGGCGTTCTGACATTTAACCCGCTTAAGACCCCCCTCAGGTAACTAAGAGAAGGGTACTACTGGGATGGAGGGTCTTTGAAGAAGATAAGTCGGATAACTGAAGATGAGATCTGGCATTCCCCTTTTCCTAATCCTGATCTATCCTACCTCCCCTCTACTGTCATAGGATATCATCACGCATGTCCAACTCTACCCCAAGATCTTCTGTTGAACACTCACACTCAGAGGATAGCAAGAGAATGTAAAACCCCTTTTTCTAACTATAACCAAGAGTATCCTCCCGTCCCTCTAATATCATGAACTACTATGAGAACAAATCTTTTCCTGCCCTATTAACCCCATTTGCTGAGGATACCAGAGTGAAAGAACCAATACCAATTTCCTATCCTAAAACCACCCCTAGACCAGAGACATGGTATCCTCCATTCCTTCACAGTGACCTACCCAACCCCCCTCAGCCTTCATAGAATGTATCAAGACGACAATCTTCTTTATCCCAAGTATCACTCAAGTACTGTGACGAATAAGAGGAAATCAAGAGGAGTACAGATCTCTTATGAGAAACACCACTATGGTGCCGGGACAAAGAAGATGCAGATAGAGGCACATCAACATCTTCATAGGCCATGTCCAACTAACAAGGCCAGTTATGGTCAGGCAATTAAAATCGACAAACCACCTTCAGCCTATCAAGTCTTCCGGGGAGTATAAAAGGAACACTAGAAATCAGCAAAGAGAGCGAGTTGGGAGAAACAGCAATGCAGAGACGACAAGGGTCGGTGTGAGAAATCATCCGGGAGAAGTGTGGCTACCAACCACTGCTACCAGCAAAGAAGAGAAGCCCAAAGAAGGGAGCTGGGAGGCGTGCTGATCCCTTGCTACACTGGTAAAATGAAATGTGTGTTCCCCTGAGCCAGGACAGGAACCCAGGAGTGTCTGAGGAGCAGGTGGGGAAACGGTGTTCAGTCATACTTTCAAAAAAAGGTTTCGACATACAAAATTTCCTAATACAAAATTTTGAATAAAAAAGTTTTTAATGCATTTTTTTTCATGTTATGTTTTTCTTTTTTAGTTTCGTGTAGAAAAAAAGTTTGTTTTAAAAAAGAAAATACGGGTAGGGGGCAATCCCCCCGTTAAAAAAACTGCATTAAAAAAAAACTGCATTCAAAACTTTTTTTTCGATGCTTTTGTGTCGGAACTTTGGAATGTCGAAACTTTGACTGTCGAAAATATCACTATGAACCTGGGGAGAACCTGGCCTCAGATAACAAAGACATTAACCCAAGAACGAAGAAAACATCACCAGTGAGTGAAGCGCAGTGAAAGCCCAGTGTGCACTGATGTAAGCAAGCAAGATACAACATTGCAGCCCAAACCTATTAGACTGGAGACACGTTGGTTGAAATTGACAAATGGAATTACAATGATACATAGTGGCAGAATGGTTGCATGTATGATTACATGTTCTCGAATGACTCTGTGTAAAGAAAGGAAGTGTCTACAAAGAGGGGTGCTGTGTGCGGACAAGAAAAGTGAGTGAAAGAGAGATCCTAAAAAGGGGAAGTTGTGTGAGAAATGAAGTGGGAGCAAAATTCACAAAACGGAGAGAATAGTGTTACAACAAACAAATTGTGTTGGAAAAGCATTAGGGTGGCCACCAGGTGGGAGATTGATCCAGGCTGGCCGCAGAGACCCCGGAATAAGTATTGGAGTGGCTGCAGGAGATTGATCCAGGCTGGCTGCACAGAGCCCAGACTAAGCAAAGAGTGTTGGAAAACTATTGGGGTGGCCACCAGGTGGTAGACTGATCCAGGTTGGTTGCAGAGACCCAAGTATACGGAAAATATAAGTCTTAAGGATAAGGAACTGTAACGCTCACCTGATTCCCGTAGAGGCGCCGGTCTTGACTGGGCGTATACCGTATCTTCAAAGGTGATGTGTAACACACGGCTGGCTCTTTGGGCTGGACCTCTTTGCACTGTATGTTTGACTCGAAGGGTAAGATGTCTGCAGATAGAAAATATGGGATTAATGAACTGGGTTATTGAATGTCTCTCTCTTCTTCCCTTTCTCTTCTCCTGTAGAACCCCGAAGGTTAGCGCTCTCACCTTAGGTAAGTGAACGCCGTGCTTTCCATCTGCCTCGGGGCAGGGTGCTGTAACCAGTTTCTTCACTGGATAAGGGGAGCAGGCCTCTTGACTTCAGAGGACTGCTGTCCGTCGTTTACTGCACGAACGGTAAGTTTCGAGTAATTCTAATGTCTTTAAAGTCTTTAGTAATGATGTCTCTTGTTTTGCAGGGTTCCGGCGATGGTGGATGACGGGCTGAAGTGAGTTGAAGATGGAGCCCATGTGATGAATAGAAGCGCCTGGAAGCACGTAAGTAAGCGCTTGTTGCCTGCTTCACGATGCACTCTAACTGTCTTTTTATTTTGCAGGTACAAGTTCGGAGCGGCTGCAGGGTGCCGGAATACCCACTGGGTTAGATGTGGAAAGGAGTAATGGCACGTGAGTATTAAAGTTCCCCAATGTCTTTAAACGCACCTTGTTTTGTCTTTCAGATGCGGGATGAAGCGCCGAAGGCCTCCGGAGCGTGCGAAGAGTTGGTAAACTTTTGTCTTTCAGATGCCGGAATGCAGTGTGAAGACCTCCGGAGCGCACGAAGAGTAGGTAAGCCTTTGTCTTTCAGAATGCAGCGTGAGGCGTTGGTGACAGCCGATGGCCCGGGTAAGTGAAGAGCTGTCACTGAAGACCGTAATGCTAACCTGTTCTTTCTTGTCTTTATAGGTGTTGCTGAAGACTGGATTCAGGATGGTAAGCCTTTTTCCTTAGGCCCAGGATCAGATGCAGAAGACACGATGAGCGTTCTGCTGCAGAGGATGCAGAATAACGCAAAGCAAGATTCATCCATCGGTGTGGTTTAAATAGCTTCCTGTAGTGCTTAGGTGTCTCCTTCCACAGCCACGCCTAGGTAAGAAAAGAGTTCCTGCTTTCCAGAAGAGTTCCAGTGTTCTGAACCTAGGGAGTGGCTCGCTCCTGCCCCACCCAACAGGAAAAGTAGTTCCAAACAGAAGAGGATCAGAGGCTCAACTGGCAGGCAAGTAAGCAGCATGGTCTGCTGCAGGTAAGTCCACCCAAGCATTATGAGCCCGGCGCTTCCAGCGCTGGGACTGGGCATATTTATGAGCCTGGTGCCACTGGCGCCAGGACTGGGTCCAAAAGGTCCCAATTGGGACTGGTTGGCACTCGGAACCTGGGTTATGAATCTGCTTCCAAGGGAGTTGGGAAAACCCTGACCTTTTGGAAGCAGAGATCATGACAGTACCCCCCCTCAAGGCCCCTCCCAAACCGGGCTTCTCCGGGGGTTTTGGCTTGTCAGGAAATGTTCGGTGAAATCTTTTGATTAGGCGAGGAGCATGGACATATTCAGCAGGTTCCCAGGATCTCTCTTGGGGGCCGTAGCCTTTCCAGTCAATTAGGTAAAATAGTTTAGATTTGGAAATCTTGGAGTCCAGAATGCTTTTGACTTCAAACTCGAGTTCCCCATCAACTAGGATAGGTTTTGGAGATTTAGTTAGTCGGGTTTGAGGTTGCACGGGTTTTAATAGAGAGACGAGGAAGACCGGATGTATCTTCATGTGCGGGGGCAAGTCCAACTTGACCGCTACTGGGTTTACTATGGTAGTGATGGAATAGGGACCAAGGCATCTTGGGTTGAATGTGCGTGGCCCTTTTAGAGGAAGATATTTGGTGGATAACCAGACTTGATCCCCTACTCGATATTGAGGGGCTTCCTTCCGATGTTGATCTGCTCCTTTCTTGAATTGTTCTTTAGCCCTTTGAAGGTGAGAAACAGCTTCCTTAAAGGCTTGGGTGATTGTAGAATGCAGGTAGTCTACTGCTGGTGTTTCAAGATCTTGGAGGGGATCCAACTCCGAGGTTCGAGGGTGACTGCCGTACAAAAGAAAAAATGGGGTTTTCCCAGTTTCCGAATGGACAGAGTTATTGTAGGCATATTCGGCTATCTAAAGGATGTCTTTCCAAGTTTTTTCAGTTTGTTGCAGCATGCAGCGTAAATACTGTTCCAGAGTTTGATTGGTCCTCTCGGTTTGTCCGTCGGTCTGAGGGTGGTGACTGGTCGATATTCTCACATCAATTTGAGCTGACCGACAGCAACTTCGCCAAAAATGAGAAATAAATTGACTACCTCGATCCGAAATTAGAACCGAAGGAAAACCGTGCAGTCGGACGATGTTTTCGAGAAATTCTCGGGCCAGAGTTGCTGCTGTTGGCAAGCCTTTGAGCGGAATGAAATGCGCCATCTTGGAGAATAAGTCTACGATTACTAGAATCGTATTGTATCCGGAGCATGGAGGTAGATCGGTGATGAAGTCCATAGAAAGCGTATGCCAAGGGCGAGGTGGGATGTCAATAGGGCGTAAGAGGCCTGCTGGTCTTTCCTTTTGACTCTTGTTTTGGGCGCATACTCCACAGGACATTATAAAGTCTCTGATATCTTTTTTCCAAGACGGCCACCAGAAGTAGCGCTTGATCTTTTCTGAGGTCTTGGCTATACCGGGATGTCCTTCCATTAAAGAATCGTGATAACAAGAGATTACTTCTTTCTGTAAATCTGTGCTGGGTAGGTATAATCGTTCTTGGAAATACAATAAGTTGTCCTTTACTGCAAAGTCCTTTCCTTGCAGCTGCCAATTCTGTATGTCTGCTGGAGTTACAAGTTGCCTAGCTTTATCCACTTCCTCTATGGATTGTGTGGCAATTACACCCAGAATTCTTTGTTCGGGAATGATTGGTACAGGTTTAGGGTTGATCAAGTGTTCTTCCACTCCCATCCGAGAAAGGGCATCAGCTTTACCGTTTTTTGTACCAGGTCGATAGGTAATTATGAAGTCAAACTCGGCAAAGAATAATGCCCAACGGAGTTGTCTAGAGGATTGGGCTTTTGCGGTTTTCAAATATTGCAGGTTTCGGTGATCCGTAATCACAGTAACGGTGTGTCGGGCCCCCAGCAGATAATGCCGCCAAGCCTTAAAGGCAGACTTGATAGCCAGAAGTTCCTTGTCAGTAATCGTGTAATTGATTTCAGGAGGCGAGAATTTGCGGGACCAAAATGCCACGGGATGCAACTGATTGGTTACCGGGTCCTTTTGTGATAGAACTGCCCCCATGGCAAGGCTTGAAGCATCAGTTTCCACGATGTAGGGGAGTTCGGGGCGAGGGTGTTTTAAGATTGGTGCAGAGATAAATTTAGTCTTCAAATCCTGGAAAGCTTGTTCTGCCTCGGTAGACCATTCAAAACGTTTGTTTTTCTTTAAGAAGGCAGTGATGGGCTGGACTATTCGAGAGAATTCGGGGATAAACCTGCGGTAAAAGTTAGCAAAGCCTAACATGCTTTGCACACCTTTTACGGAGGATGGTGATGGCCATTTGAGAACTGCATTGACCTTCTTTGAATCCATACGCACTCCGCCAGGGGATAATATGAATCCCAAGAATTCAACTTCAGTCACGTTGAAAACACATTTTTCCAACTTAGCGAAAAGTTTGTGTTTTAAAGGCAATCTTTCGAGGACCATTTTCACGTGTTTCCGATGTTCAGATTCCGATGAAGAATAAACGAGGATGTCGTCAATGTAAACAACAACACACACATCTATGAGCTCTCTGAGGACATCGTTCATAAAATATTGAAAGGCGGCCGGGGCATTGCAAAGTCCGAAGGGCATGACCTGATATTCAAATAGCCCATACTTGGTGCGGAAGGCCGTCTTCCATTCATCGCCCTCTTTTACTCGTACCAAGTGGTAAGCTCCTCTAAGATCCAGCTTTGCATATATGCATGCTTTTCTGACTTGGTCCAGGAGTTCAGGGATCAAAGGTAACGGATATCTATTCTTAACGGTGATCTGGTTCAGGGAGCGATAATCTATACAAGTTCTAAGGTCTCCTTCCTTTTTTGGAACGAAGAACAAAGCTGAAGAAGCAGGGGACTTGGAAGGACGAATAAACCCATTTGCCAGGTATTGATCCAGGTATTGTCGAAGGTGAAGGTTCTCAGGCTCGGTGAGGGCATAAATTCTACTACAAGGAGGAGTAGATCCAGGTATCAGGTCTATCTGGCAGTCATAAGACCTATGAGGAGGTAGAGAGTTAGCCTGATCCTTCCGGAAAACATCTTGGTATTCTAGGTATTCGGGAGGTAACTGGGGAGTCTCTGAAGAAATTGCTGCCAGTGAAACACCAGGTGGAGGGTGACAAGTAGAGACACATTCTGGAAACTGGACCGTTCTTGCTCGCCAATCGATCAGAGGATTGTGTTTCTCTAACCAAGGTATTCCTAGAATAATCTGAAACTGAGGGGCCTTGATCACATCGAACACGATCTTCTCATGGTGTCCATCTTGACTTATTAGCGTCACTTCTTGAGTGGTATGCGTTACTGGCCCGGAGGCTATCTCCGTACCATCCACCGTAGTAATGACGTCCTTTACAGCCTTGGGACAAAGAGTTAGATTCATCCTCAAAACCATTTCATGATCCACATAATTGCCGATGGCACCGCTGTCGACGTAAGCTTCAATTGCATGTAATCGATCCGGATTATCAGGGCTAATGAGGACCATAGGTATCACGAAATGCGAGGTCACAGAACTGGTTTTCACGCTCGGCAAGAGGACCTCTATTCTTGTTGGGCGAGGTCGTTTCCCTGCTCAGAGTTTGTAACTTTGGTAACTGCAGCTCCTACTGCCTTCTTAGCAGGTTTCACCGGGCAGTCTCGAAGAAAGTGCCCTGAGTTTCCGCAATAGAGGCATAATTGCAACTGTTTTCTCCTTTCCCGCTCCTTTTGTGTTAGAGGACCTTTCAGACCCCCTATTTTCATGGGTTCCCCGGAGTCTACTCTTTTGGAAGGAGTTGGCGGTTTGGAAAATACTCGAGCATCAAACTTGGAACGATCGGCCTTCCTGTTCTGCAGTCTGTGATCTATTTGAACGACTAAGTCTATATAGTCCGAACAATCTTGTGGGGGATTCACTACTTGGGCTAACACATCTTTGAGCTCTCCACGTAGACCTCTATAAAACAGCGTAATCCTTTTGTCCTCAGGCCATTGAGTTTCCACTATTAGTCTGTTGAAAGACGCAATATAAGCCAAAAGGTCTTGATTACCTTGTCGCAACGAAAGAAGCTCATTGTCCAAGGCCTGCCCCTGTGAATGTCTTGCGAACAGCTTTTCCATACTGAGCTGAAAAGCTTGAAAATCATGGAGGACCGGATCATCTTGATTTACTAGAGGGATCGACCAGTCTGCCACATTGCCACTAAGGTACGAAAGCACGAAAGCTACTTTAGCTTGATCAGTTGGAAAGGCTGCTGGCCGGCATAAGAAATGCAACCGGCACTGATTGATAAATACTGCAAACCTCTTTGGGTCACCAGAAAATCGTTCGGGCGGAGCCAGAGGTACATTCCCAGGTAGGTTGATCTGCACTGGATTCATAGAGGATGTAGAAGGAAGATTTCCCCCAGATGCGGGTAACGGGGTCTGTCCGGCTTGTGACTGTAGCAATTGTCTAGCGAGATCATCTGTTCGCTCCTTGGAAATAATCAGTTCCCTTCTTAGAGCGTTCGTTTCCTGACGGGCTGCATGCACTTCTGCCCTTAGTTCCCCAAGTAACTGGGCTAGTTGGTCGGTATCCGAGGTTTCCATAGCGCCTGGACGGGAGTTTTGTGGTAGGCTTTGCGTTCTGTAACGCTCACCTGATTCCCGTAGAGGCGCCGGTCTTGACTGGGCGTATACCGTATCTTCAAAGGTGATGTGTAACACACGGCTGGCTCTTTGGGCTGGACCTCTGTGCACTGTATGTTTGACTCGAAGGGTAAGATGTCTGCAGATAGAAAATATGGGATTAATGAACTGGGTTATTGAATGTCTCTCTCTTCTTCCCTTTCTCTTCTCCTGTAGAACCCCGAAGGTTAGCGCTCTCACCTTAGGTAAGTGAACGCCGTGCTCTCCATCTGCCTCGGGGCAGGGTGCTGTAACCAGTTTCTTCACTGGATAAGGGGAGCAGGCCTCTTGACTTCAGAGGACTGCTGTCCGTCGTTTACTGCACGAACGGTAAGTTTCGAGTAATTCTAATGTCTTTAAAGTCTTTAGTAATGATGTCTCTTGTTTTGCAGGGTTCCGGCGATGGTGGATGACGGGCTGAAGTGAGTTGAAGATGGAGCCCATGTGATGAATAGAAGCGCCTGGAAGCACGTAAGTAAGCGCTTGTTGCCTGCTTCACGATGCGCTCTAACTGTCTTTTTATTTTGCAGGTACAAGTTCGGAGCGGCTGCAGGGTGCCCGAATACCCACTGGGTTAGATGTGGAAAGGAGTAATGGCACGTGAGTATTAAAGTTCCCCAATGTCTTTAAACGCACCTTGTTTTGTCTTTCAGATGCGGGATGCAGCGCCGAAGGCCTCCGGAGCGTGCGAAGAGTTGGTAAGCTTTTGTCTTTCAGATGCCGGAATGCAGTGTGAAGACCTCCGGAGCGCACAAAGAGTAGGTAAGCCTTTGTCTTTCAGAATGCAGCGCGAGGCGTTGGTGACAGCCGATGGCCCGGGTAAGTGAAGAGCTGTCACTGAAGACCGTAATGCTAACCTGTTCTTTCTTGTCTTAATAGGTGTTTCTGAAGACTGGATTCAGGATGGTAAGCCTTTTTCCTTAGGCCCAGGATCAGATGCAGAAGACACGATGAGCGTTCTGCTGCAGAGGATGCAGAATAACGCAAAGCAAGATTCATCCATCGGGTGTGGTTTAAATAGCTTCCTGTAGTGCTTAGGTGTCTCCTTCCACAGCCACGCCTAGGCAAGAAAGAGAAGAGTTCCAGTGTTCTGAACCTAGGGAGTGGCTCGCTCCTGCCCCACCCAACAGGAAAAGTAGTTCCAAACAGAAGAGGATCAGAGGCTCAACTGGCAGGCAAGTAAGCAGCATGGTCTGCTGCAGGTAAGTCCACCCAAGCATTATGAGCCCGGCGCTTCCAGCGCTGGGACTGGGCATATTTATGAGCCTGGTGCCACTGGCGCCAGGACTGGGTCCAAAAGGTCCCAATTGGGACTGGTTGGCACTCGGAACCTGGGTTATGAATCTGCTTCCAAGGGAGTTGGGAAAACCCTGACCTTTTGGAAGCAGAGATCATGACAGGAACCTGGTTGTGTGACCTGTAATGGGTGTACCGTGCAGTCTGACAACTTATGTCACGACCAGGGGAGCCCAATTGAAAGCAAGGAGCTGCATGATAGTGTGAACTAATGGGCTACTGGGTTCACAGAAAGGAGACCCGGAGAAGCCTGAAGAACCTATCAGGAAAAGGTACAGTGTACTTTTTTCCAAGTGAACTTTGTGCCAAGTGAACTTTTCTTTACCAAGTGAAACCTTAGAGACTTGTGGAACTGTATAATCCTGAGTGCCTTAAACTTTGGGAAGGGAGGTGCTGAAAGTCTCCATTATCGCATTAACTTTACTTTGAACACTACTAAGTTGGCCAAAGCCCATTCACCCTATTATTCTGTACAAGTCAGGACAAGCATAGGTTTTGACAAAGACAGTATTTTGTTTCAGACGGATAGACTTAGACTTCCTTTAGTTTTCTTTCCGCTAGGCAACATTCCAATCTTAAAGTTAGGGCAAGTTAGGATTTACACCATCCTGACCAGTGAGAATAAAGGTTTCAGACCTAGCTGCATGGATCTCTGCCCTTAACTCTCCCAGAAGCTGGGATAAATGATCTATTCCTGTGTCCTCCATTACGCTCAGGTGGAGTAGTTTATGTACGGCTTTGCGTTCTGTAACGCTTACCTTGGGACTCTGTGGGAGCTTAATGCCTTTTCAGCTAGAGGACCTGTTATCTGGGCTCTTATTCTGTGGAAACAACAATTATCACAATAGAACTATTGTAATTCCCATTCGCAAACAAAAACTGTGGTGCAGTGTACCTTTGAAAAAACCCTCCCTTCTCACCTGTGCTTATAATTATAATTATTGTACAGTTCATCAAAATTCTGAGTTGTCCCTACATTGGAGAAATCTCTCTTAATAAAATTCTCCTTTATTTTTGCAGGTTATTGGTTCCCAGAAAAAGGGGCAGATGCTGCGATATGGCTGCAACTATGCTTGGTTTGAGGAATCGTTAAATTACGTAAGTTCGCCGAAACGAAGTAATAGCTGCCTTCAGTGTCAAGCGCTGCAATAATTAAGCAAAGAAAAACCTTGCTGAGACTTCAGGTAAGTACATTTGTAAGTTCTTCTTACTTTTCTTTTCAAAAGTTCATTCCTTCACTAAATATCTTTGTTTTGCAGGTCTTTGGAAAAGAACTGTTGATGAAAATACCTTCGGACGCTGCAGAGGCTGCTGAGGAAAACTTTTGAATGAAGGCACTGAGACTGCGAAACAAAGACTGCTGAGAGAAGAAATGCTGCGGCTGCAATGGAACTTCTGACAGAAGATGCAGAGATTACGAAAATAACAGCGGACTGAGGAAAAGCTTCAGAAAAACTTCAGTTTGGTAAGTCTTTACAATTTTACTAGTATTCTGTTGATTTGCTGTGGAAATGTATATCTTTTAACTCGTTTTTCTATTGACAGATTCTGTCAGGAGATCGCTGATAGCGTTACCCACTGTCAGCGGAGAAGACGTGAAGCGAGCGCTCCAATGGAGGCAGGGTTTAAGTAGCTCCCTTTGCAACAGGTGGAGCATGCCCTGCGAGTTAACTATAGACTTAGCGACAGTCATGTTGAGTGTAGGGAAAACCAATGTAAGTGCAATGAGCCTATGGGTGCAATGCTAAGAGTGAGGCAAATACCTTTTGCGCCAGGCTTGAAGGCACCTCTGACCCACTCATTGATATGAAGTTCCTTGCTTCCCTAGTGTTTCTGAATGGGATCTGTATTCCTTTGCTGGGATCATGACATATGTGGAGGACTTATTATTATTATTATTATTATTATTATTATTATTATTACCATTATTATTATTAATATGGTATTTTTTTAGCAATGACCTAGCTTTGAAAAGTAATGCAGCGCTCTACAGAGGTATACAACAATACAGATACACAAAGGAGCGCTTTATAGAGGTATACAATAGCAGAGATGCACAACAGACTGCTTTTCAGAGGTATCAACAAAACAGATACACAGCGGGGGAGGAGGCAGAGGGGCACAGAGGAGGGGTACAGCTATACTGGCTAGTGAGGAGGAAAGGGATGGACGTGTTTAGTGAGTCAGGTGGTGTGGGGAGACACAATGGCCCAGGTGTTTAGGAGGAGAGACTCTTCGAAGAGGTGGGTCTTGAGTTAGTTTCTGAATTGTAGGAGTGTGGGGCCGAGTCTGATGCTGACAGGGAGGAGGTTCCATAGTCTTGAGGCATAGGCAGAGAAGGTTTGTTTTCTAGTCCTTAACTCTTTGCGGCAGTGGATTTCAAGTCTGCATGTGTCCTGGATTTGGGTGGTGTGCAGTCCGCCAGAGATGTTGAGTTTTTCAGGGTGTTCGCTGGGTGACTTGAGGGCAACTGCCTTATACATGGTACAGCAAGACTTGAAGGTGATTTGTTTGTGCAGTGGGAGCCAGTGAAGGTCAATGAGTGCTGGGGTGATGTGGTCGTATCTGCGTAGACCCTTGATGAGGCGTGTGGCTGTGTGTAGGACACTTCTCAGGGGCACAAAGGAGGACGACAGGACTCCTTCGAAGAGGGCATTGTCCCCATCCAGGTGAGATAGGAGCAGTGCTTGAATTGTGGATCTAAAGTTGTCCAGGGAGAGGAAGGGCTTACCTTTCCTCTAAAGGGAGAGCTGATACCAAGCTGTCTGAGTTTTCCTAGCTACGTGTGTCTTGAAGGAGAGGTGTTTGTTGATGCGGAACCCGAGGGACTTAGCACAGGAGGTGAGCTTGGGTGTGAAGGACTCAGGGTTCATGGTAGATAGCCAGGTCTGTATGTTTGGGTGTTCAGTGTTGTTGATGAGCAGCAGGAATTCGGTCTTGGAGGCGGTGAGCATCAAGCACTGGACATCCAAGACTGGATGAGCGAGAGGCAGGTTTTGAGACCTGTCCTTGATGGAGTTGAGCTTGAGGTATAACTGTGTGTAGTTAGAGTACTGGTGGATGTGGATGTTGTGTGTGGCTACGAGGGCTCTCAGTGGATGAAGATCACTGGGTAAGGATGGAACCCTTTCGGCACTCCACAGGTGATTGGTAGCATAGGCGAGATAGAGGAGTCCATCTGAACAAACTTGGCTAGGTAGGATTTTACCCAGCATAGGACAAGATCGCTGATCCTCATATGCCAATGTAGGGTGTACGTGAGCACCTGGTGGCCTACTGTGTCGAAAGCGGATGAGAGGTTGAGTAGAACCAGGAGGCAGGGATGGATGTCATCTAAGATGTTGAGGGCGTCATCGACCACCTGTATGGTTGTTGTCTCCATGCTGCATCTGGGTCTGAACATGTATTGATAGGTTTGGAGGAGATTGTTGGTGTTGATGTGTTGCTGCAGTTGCAGGGCAACCCCTTTCTCGATGATCTTACCTTGGGTGATGGGGCGATAGTTACCTAGGTTGTCCGGATCCAGAGTGGGTTTCTTTAGAAGAGGGAGGATTTGTCTTGTTTTTAGAGTCGATGGGAAGGTGCCTTGAGTTAGGGAGCTGTTGATGATATCCCCCGGTTCAAACAGGTCTAAATAGGAATTGCCTTTTTCTTCTACTGCCCTTCACTTCAGTCACCCAGTGAGAGACTCCCTTGATCTAAGAGTTAAGAGCAGAAAGGAAGAGACAGAGCTACGAAGGTGGGTGGGGCTGTAATGGAGGAGCTGAAATGAAGATAAGATACCAACAACTGAATGCAGTAGGGGGAAGCCGCCCCAACCACTTAAAGCTAAGCAGAGAAATTAGTATAGACCAATTTAGTATTGTAATTATGTGAAAATAGTATTCATAATGGTATGGGATATTAGTATTCTTACAGGTGTTATGTTTATAAAGTCGAAAATGTATTTATCATGGTTTAGTAAGTAGGCAAGGTACAGAATGCATAATAAGGTTTTCCTATACACAGACAGAAAAGAACTCCGACAAATGCCTTTTACTGGAAATGCCTGTAACTGACAATGCTGCTAAAATAAGTGAAATGAAGTAATGCTGCAGAACGTGTAGTATGAGGTCATTCTAAAGTAGAAACATTCAAGGCTGCCGTACATCCATGTAGCAAAGGCAGATTTTTGGACTATAGATGTGGCATTGGTTTAGCAGTCTCTTGAGGAAAATGTGTCAGCTGTGCTGTGATTTTAATAGGCGCCTTTCAGTGGTAGTCATTTAAACGTGTAGGTGCACTTTAGCCCAGTGGCATTTTTATTTTGGGGCGCGAGTACAAAGGTTGCAATGATGCTGGTGGAGGAATACATTGGACAACAGAAGAATTAGCACATGGATGGCATTATTGGAGCTGGCCTAGCTATTTATCATGAGGAGATTAGGAAGGTGCTTGATTGCATATTAATGCTTTCAGCCTGTTTAGGCAAGCAATGCAAGATTATTTTATTTTTTAGTGCTGGTGGGCGGGCATTCCAGTTTTTAGGAGCCAAATGGCTAAAGCTGGGCCCCCAGTTGTGAATTTTTAAAGATAGGCATATATATTGGTCTGACCAGGAGGGTCTGATGGACTAATACGAGTGATTCATTCTGATAAGCACGAAAGGGCGTGGACAAAAAGACATCTTTTGTGTGCTGCCCATGAGTTTAATAAAGGAATGCATTTGTTTACTGATAGCCAGTGCGCATTTCCCCTGGCTTATGAGAGGTTTCTCTATGGGAATATTCAGTATTGCCTAAAGGCATTTTCCTGCGTGATACATATATTTTTTTTGTTTTGACATGAGTGCCCAGAGAAGGGGCACTGGATGAATCCAATAGTGGTGGCTACTGTAGTGTGGCAAGGAATGAGTGATTCCTAGTAGAAAGGAAAGGTTTGAATGCATGAAGAACCCTTTTAATTTATTTGAATTCATGGAGCACACAGAAGCCTTTAGGCATTGTGGTGCTATTACAAAGAAGAGGCTTACAGATTACAATGAAAAGGGCATACATAAGTGGCTACATGCCACAGCTTTGCCTGTAGTTATAGGATAGATAAATACATATTGTAGTCACAATGGATGAGTTGCATATTTAGCTCACTTTGGATAGAGTAGAAATTGAGTGAATACACAGTTTAGAGGTTAATTTAGCAGCAGGGGGATGTGTAGAGACACCGCTGGGGGAACTGATAGGGGTAGTTAAACAAAGTAGGTTTGAATGTTTTTGGTGAATAAATGAGGAGGGATGGTTCTGCTCTAAGTTCACTAGAGGAAGCATTCCATGGTTTAGGCACAAGACGGGGAAGCTTAGCCCTCTGGCATTAGCTCTTTTGGCTAATGGAACTTGTAGTTCAGTGACACGGTACTTCGTTTGGGTCAGGCTGAACTGACCCTGTAACAGCATCAGTTAGATATACTGGTGCTGTGTGAGACATACATTTGTGATTTTAAAATTAACCGTTCCTTCACGGGTAGCCAGTGAGCAGCTCGCATGGCATGAGTAATGTATATTCTTTTGAAGAATACTGAGAGTTGCACACAGCATCACTCCTCACTTTTAGAGCCTGTGAAGATTTTTTTTTTAAGATGCCTGCACGGATGGCAGTGTAGTAATCCGATTTAACACTGATAATGACACGGGAAATGAATGAGCAGGTTTTGTAAGTATGGCAGGGAAAGGAAAGGGCCGGTGGCATTAGTAAATGTGGTAGTGAAGAGGAAGCAATGGCACTAAAACGATAAGTGCAACAAAACAGACTGCAGCATGTAATCTGGCATGGCATGAACAAGGGTGAGTGGAGGAACGCTCCTAAGGGTTGTTCTACAGCTACAGAAATAGTGTTGGGATTGAAGGAGGTATTGATGAACGTCATGAGATGAGAAGCAAGTGATTTTACATGGGGTTTTTTAAACTAACGTGCGGGCAGGAGCAGGCATCGCCTTATAGCTGAATGGTCCAATGCCATTCATGTTTTCTATTATTTTTGATTTAGAATGCCCTCTGAAGTTGAAGGGGGTTATTGGGTCCTCTGTGACCTGCTTTTCGGGGTATTTCGAGGTTAGCACAAATGTATTGAAGGGTGTTTTTTCGGGTGATCCTAAAGGCCCTTTTTCAGGAGCTCCACAGTGAGTGATAGGACAGTTTGAATGGTGTTATACCAGGGGTGGTATTTTACAATTTTTTTAGGCCTTGACGGCCAGAGTGGATACATTTTTTTTTATTAAATAGGGAAAAACCCTTTGTGATTTGAGACGATCAGTTGAGATTCTGGTATTATAGGATTTAGATGGATGAGGAAAGGTTTGAATGACAAAGCATGAAAGCATGATGATAGTGTTTAGGTTACCAAGGAAAGCATGTTTGTTTATTTGGGACATGCCCCATTTAGACACGAGCACAATTTTGAAGGCATGAGAGAGGCAGAAGGCCAATGAGATTGTTTGGGTGAAAATCAAAAGATGTTATTATTATGACAGCATGGTAAAATATAGCCAGCTGTATGACCTGGTGGAGAAATAATGAAAATATTTTATAAATTCAGGCGCAGGCCACGAATATTTATGAACATTTGCGAACAAGAGGCAGAGACAGATGACCTCCAGGAAATTCAAGGCAGCCATAACGTAGGGAAACATGGCAAATGATTAAGAAACTAGCTGAATGAAATAAGAATCATGAAGGACAGTCGTGGTTCAGATAAAATGATTTAGGTTAAACAACATCATAGAATATATAAGGGGATAGTGACTCGAAAGTGATAAGAAAAAAGAGAAGATACCGGCGCAGACACCCGAGGGGATACCAGGGCGGACACCTGAGAAGTGAGAGGATACCAGGGCGGACACTTGAGAAGTGAGAGGATAACAGGGCGGACACCTGAGAAGTGAAAGGTTACCGGGGTAGACACCCGAGAAGCGAGAGGTTACCAGGGTATACACCCAAGAAGTGACACAATACCATGGCAGACACCTGAGAAGTGAGAGGATTCGCCTTATTCCTGCACTTTAATATAGCGATCAGAAGAAACGTGAACTCAGATTCCCACATAATAGGGAACGCCTAGGCTACCACCACATTTAAAGACGTCGTGAACGGGGTTCGTTTAAACTCCATGTAGGGGTAATGATTAGAGGCAGAGATATTTGTGTCCAGCTGGTGCCTGTCTAGTCTGTTAAGTGTTTGTCCCATATGTTCTGTGTAACGTTACCTGTGAAAGAGATTTTTGAGAAAGAAACTTTTTTTTGAAAAACTGATTAAAATGTTTTCGCGATTCAATAGTTGAGACAGATTCGCACACAAACTGATGTTTTTGAGTAAATTGGTGATATAGACAAATTGGATTGGAGCTTGCAGTGTTTGGTGCTCGCTCATATTGTTGGAAGTGTTAAATTTGCATGAAAGCATTGAAAAGTGTTGTATAAGAGGAAAGAGAACAGATTTACAACTGCCGAAACATGCACCCAAGCTTAAGGAATATAGCATTGAGTGGGTTAAGGGTACCGCCCACAAGATGTTTATGCCGTGGCCACAAAATGGGTCTTTATCTAAAGCCATCTTACAACATATGATGACTTACTTGCATGCCATATATACAGGCAAGAAGCTAGAGAAATGCCTTGCTGTTCTAGAACTCTGGAAAATGTTCAGTCAAAGGAGGAAGAGCCACCTGCAGACTGGATATTAAATGTATGCATGGAGGGGTGTGAAACGCCTACCGCACCACCTGCCCCGCCTGAAACAGAACCCAAAGAGAGTAAGCCTGAGGGACTCTACCCATTAAGGGAGCTTAAAGCAGCCACAGGGTACAGCAACCACGCATATGAGTCATCTACTTACAGTAGTGACGAAAATCAAGGGAAGGATAAGGACAAGAATCTCACCTCCATAGTCCCGAGGGACAAGGGGAGACGTGATGATGAAAGAAAGGGTCAGGCACAGACAAGTGCATCTCCCGACAAGGGGGGAGAGGGAAAGAAGTGGAAAGGAAGCAAAGGCAGAACTGATGAGATAGTATTCGCAAAGGCGAATGGATGGGAGGACAAATCTTATTGAAACTCGATGGGAAAGGAAGTGACGACGTGAGACCTAAAGAGAGGTTAGATGAGGCACAGAGAAAGGAGAAAGAAAAGGAGTTAAGGGATGAAAGGATAAGAAGGAAAGATAAGCTGAGGCGAGAACAGCTATATTGCGAAGAGCGAGAAAAGCAGCTTGATCGCAAACAGAGAGCAGCCTATGAACAAGACAGACAGAAACAGCAAAGGTTAGAAGAAAAGCAAAGGGTACGTGAAAAAAGGATAAGGAGACGAAGGGATGAGGAAGTTCAAAGGGCAAATGAACGTAGAAATGAAGGAAAAAAGGAAGAAGATAGGGTCAGAGAAGAGGCGAGGAAGCGCAAGGAATTTGC